>NC_029777.3:30276617-30277118 GCF_000817695.3 Arachis duranensis
AACTAGAAGTCCTATCCTAGTTATCCTTCTCAATTGTGATGAGAATTGTTCATTGCTACCACTTAGTTAACCCTTACTAAAGAAAGGAAAGTCAAGTGGATAAATTGACTTGAGCCACAAGTCCTAGCCAACTCCCAAGGAAAGACTAGCTTTAGTTCACTCCAAACCAATTAGCAATCTCTCTAATTACCAATCAACAAAGGAATTAGATAACTCAAGTGTCACTAATTACTCTACCTAGGCCAAGAGGAACAAATTCTACACTAAAACTAGAAGAGGCATTTCAACAAACACATAGAGTGCAATAGAAGTGAACATTATTAAATGCAAGAATTAAAGGAATCTACAACTACAAAAATAAGAGATCAACAATAGAAAAGTAAAGAAGACATATTTAGTATGAATTACCTCTTATTGAAATGGAAGAATGTAGAAGGAACAATACTAGATCTACAACAAAATATAAGAACAACATAAAGAAAATTACAATAAAAGAATGGA
>NC_029777.3:30277251-30280125 GCF_000817695.3 Arachis duranensis
CTAATTCTAGAGAGAAGTGAGAGCTTCTCTCTCTAGAAGCTAGTTCTAACTACTAAACTAAACTAATGGTAACTAACATGTGTTTCTCTCTTTATTCCTTGGGTTAAATAGCATCAGAAATGAGTTGGATTGGGCCCACAAGGCTTCTAAAATCGCTGGCCACGTTTTGCTTCAAGTGGACTAGGTGGCTGCAACAGTGCCTGCGCGTACTATGCGCGTTCGCGCCACCATACTTGTAGCAACTATGGCAAATCGTATATCGTTTCGAAGCCCCGGATGTTAGCTTTCTAACCCAACTGGAACCGCATCATTTGGACCTCTGTAGCTCAAGTTATGGTCGTTTAAGTGCGAAGAGGTCGGCTTGACAGCTTTCCGGTTCTTTCGTTTCTTCATGAGTTCTCCAACTTTTCATGCTTCTTTCTTCATTCCCTTGATCCAATCTTTGCCTCCTAAACCTTAAATCACTTCCCTTGATCCAATCTTTGCCTCCTAAACCTTAAATCACTTAACAAACATATCAAGGCATCTAATGGAATCAAGGTGAATTAGATTTAGCTATTTTAAGGCCTAAAAAGCATGTTTTCACTCTTAAGCACAATTAAAGGAGAATATACAAAACCATGCTATTTTATTGAATAAATGTGGGTGAAAGGTGACAAAATCCCCTAAATTCAATACAAGATAAACCGTCAAATTGGGGTTTGTCAATGGCTTTTGGAGATGAATCTTTCCATCTCCCGTGACTCGGAGGTGGAAGCTTTTGTCTTCCCTTTTCCTTTTCTAGAGGATTCTCCGGCCTTATGTGCCATTGATGGTAATGGAAAAACAAAAAAAAGCTTATGCTTTTACCACACCAAACTTAAAATATTGCTCGTCCTCGAGCAAGAGAAGAAAGAAGAGAAGAAGAAGAAGAAGAAAATATGGAGGAGAGGGAGAGATGTAGGTTCGGCCAAGGGGAAGAAGAGGGGGTTGTGTTGTGTGAAAATGAAGTAGAATGGAAGGGTATATATAGGGAGGGGGGAGTGTTTATTCGGCCATTTAGGGTGGGAATGGGTGGGAAAATATTTTTGAATTTTTGAAGGTAGGTGGGGTTTATGGGGAAGAGTGGGTGGATGTGAGTGGCGAGGGAGGTGATTGGGAAGAGGAATTGAGGTGATTGAAGAGTGTTGGGAAGTGTGACATGGGGAAGTCACAAAATAGGATTAGGAGGTAAGGTGGGAATATAGTAGGTGGGGATCCTGTGGGGTCCACAGATCCTGAGGTGATCCTGTGGGATCCACAGATCCTGAGGTGTCAAGGAGTTCCATCCCTGCACCCAATAGGCATGTCAATTGCCTTTGCACACCATTCTGGCGTTTAAACGCCATGTGGTGCATATTCTGGGCGTTCAACGCCCATGTAAAGCATGTTTCTGGCGTTGAACGCCAGTTTCATGCTTGTTACTGGCGTTCAGCGCCAGCTTTTCCTCTTAGGCACATTCCTGGCGTTCAGCGCCAGAATGTTGCTTGTTTTTGGCGTTCAGCGCCAGAATGATGCTCTGTTCTGGCATTGAATGCCAACCAGATGCTTCTTGCTGGCATTGAACGCCAGCCTGTGCTTCCTCCATGGTGTGATTTTTTTCTACTGTTTTTGATTCTGTTATTAATTTTTATGATTTTTTTTCGTGACTCCTCATGATCATGTACCTAATAAAATACAAAATAACAATAAAATAAAAATTAGATAAATAAAATTGGGTTGCCTACAAGCGCTTCTTTAATGTCAATAGCTTGACAGTGGCTCTCATGGAGCCACTAGGTGATCAGGTCAATGTTGTATAGTCCCAACACCAAACTTAGAGTTTGGATATGGGATCTTAACACCAAACTTAGAGTTTGGTTGTAGCCTCACAACACCAAACTTAGAGTTTGATTGTGGGGGCTTTTCTTGACTCTGAACTGAGAGAAGCTCTTCATGCTTACTCTCTTTTGTCACAGAGGGATGGCCATGTGCCTTAAACACAAGGTAGTCCCCATTCAATTGAAGGACTAATTCACCTCTGTTGACATCTATCACAACTTCTGCTGTGGCTAGGAAAGGTCTTCCAGGGATGATGCATTCATCCTCCTCCTTCCCAGTGTCTAAGATTATGAAATCAGCAGGGATGTAAAGGCCTTCAACCTTTACTAACACGTCCTCCACTATTCCATAAGCTTGCCTTAATGACTTGTCTACCAATTGTAATGAGAACAAGGCAGGCTGTACCTCAATGATCCCCAGCTTCTCCATTACAGAGAGTGGCATAAGATTTATCCCTGACCCCAGATCACATAGAACCTTTTCAAAGGTCATGGTGCCTATGGTACAAGGTATCAAGAACTTGCCAGGATCTTGTTTCTTTTGAGGTAGAGTTTTCTGAATCCAAGTATCTAGTTCATTAATGAGTAAGGGAGGTTCACTTTCCCAAGTCTCATTACCAAATAACTTGGCATTCAACTTCATGATAGCTCCTAAGTATTGAGCAACTTGCTCTCCAGTCATATCTTCATCCTCTTCAGAGGAAGAATAGTCTTCAGAGCTCATGAATGGCAGAAGGAGATTTAATGGAATCTCTATGGTCTCTGTATGAGCCTCAGATTCCTTTGGATCCTTAACAGGAAACTCCTTCTTGCTTGCAGGATGTCCCAGGAGGTCTTCCTCACTAGGATTTTTGTCCTCCTCCTCCCTTGTGCATTCGGCCACATTGATCACATCAATGGCCTTGCACTCTCCTTTTGGATTCTCTTCTGTATTGCTTGGGAGAATACTGGGAGGAGTTTCAATGACTTTCTTACTCAGCTGGCCCACTTGTGCCTCCAGATTTCTGATGGAGGATCTTGTTTCATTCATGAAACT
>NC_029777.3:30280273-30281165 GCF_000817695.3 Arachis duranensis
GAAGCTGCCTCTTTAGTACTGTTGGATGTATTTTGCCATCCATTCAGACTTTGAGAGATCGTGTTGACCTGTTGAGTCAACACTTTATTTTGAGCTAATATGGCATTCAGAGCATCAATTTTAAGAACTCCTTTCTTCTGAGGTATCCCATTATTCATGGAATTCCTCTTAGAAGTGTACATGAATTGGTTGTTTGCAACCATGTCAATGAGTTCTTGAGCCTCTTCAGGCATTTTCTTTAGGTGAATAGATCCACCTGCAGAATGGTCCAATGACATTTTCGAAAATTCAGACAGGCCATAATAGAATATATCTAATATGGTCCATTCTGAGAACATGTCAGATGGACATCTTTTGGTCAGCTGCTTGTATCTTTCCCAAGCTTCATAGAGGGATTCACCATCTTTTTGTTTGAAGGTTTGAACATCCACTCTCAGCTTGCTCAGCTTTTGAGGAGGAAAGAATTTATCCAAGAAGGCAGTGACCAGCTTATCCCATAAGTCTAGGCTATCCTTGGGTTGTGAATCCAACCATATTCTAGCTCTGTCTCTTACAGCAAAGGGGAAAAGCATGAGTCTGTAGACTTCAGGATCAACTCCATTCGTCTTTACAGTCTCACAGATCTGCAAGAACTCAGTTAAAAACTGGTAAGGATCTTCAGATGGAAGTTCATAAAACTTGCAGTTTTGTTGCATTAAGGCAACTAGCTGAGGTTTCAGCTAAAAGTTATTGGCTCCAATGGCAGGAATAGAGATGCTTCTTCTATCAAATTTGGACGTTGGCTTTGTGAAGTCACCAAGCATTCTCCTTGCATTATTATTATTTTCGGCTGCCATCTCCTTCTCTTGTTCGAAAATTTCTGAAAGGTTGTTTCTGGATTGTTGTAATTTAG
>NC_029777.3:30281948-30283081 GCF_000817695.3 Arachis duranensis
ATTGTTGTAACTTAGCTTCTCTTAATTTTCTCTTCAGAGTCCTTTCAGGTTCTGGATCAATTTCAACAAGAGTGCCTTTATCCTTGTTCCTGCTCATATGAAAGAGAAGAAAACAAGAAAAGAAAGAGGAATCCTCTATGTCACAGTATAGAGATTCCTTTGTGTTAGTAGAAGAAGAAAAGAGAGAAGAAAGTAGAAGAGGGGATTTGGATATTAGGTGGAGAGGGGTGAAGAGAAGTGTTAGTAATTAAATAATTAAATAGAATAAGAAAAGAGAGGGAGAATTTCGAAAACAATTTTGAAAAAGGGGTTAGTAATTTTCGAAAATTAAAGATAAAATAAGATTAAAATTAAAATTTAAAACAATTAATTAAAAAGAAATTTTGAAAAAGGGATGAGATATTTTCAAAAATTAGAGAGGGAAAAGTAGTTAGTTGGTTTTGAAAAAGATAAGAAATAAACAAAAAGTCAAAGAGTTAGTTGAAAAAGAAATTAAAATCAAATTTGAAAAAGATAAGAAGATAAGAAGTTAGATAAGATATTTTGCAATCAAATTTTGAAAAAGATAAAATTCTTTGAAAAAGATAAGATAAAAGATAAAAGATTTGTTGAAAAAGATTTAAATTTTTTTTTAAAAAGACTTAACTAACAAGAAACTCCAAGATAAGATTCTAGAATTTAAAGATTGAACCCTGCTTAACAAGCAAGTAACAAACTTCAAATTTTTGAACCAATCACATTAATTGTTAGCTAAATTTCGAAAATTAGATGTAAAGATAGGAAAAAGATTTTGAAAATATTTTGAAAAAGATTTTTGGAATTTTCGAAAAATAGGAAAGAATGAAAAAGATATAATTTTTGAAAAAGATTTTGAAAAGATAAGATTTTTTTAAAATTGAAAATTTGACTTGACTTGTAAGAAACAACTAATTTTAAAAATTTTTGACCAAGTCAACCCAAAATTTTGAAAATTTGGAGGGAAATAAGGAAAAGATATTTTTTGATTTTTGAAATTTTAAAGATGAGAGAGAAAAACAACAAAAATACTCAATGCATGAAATTTTTAGATCAAAACAATGAATGCATGCAAGAATGCTATGAATGTCAAGATGAACACCAAGAACACTTTGAAG
>NC_029777.3:30283369-30294948 GCF_000817695.3 Arachis duranensis
AAAAAATGCAAGAAAAATTTTTTAAAGCATGCAATTGACACCAAACTTAAAATTGACTCAAGACTCAAACAGGAACACAAAATATTTTTGATTTTTATGAATTTATGATTTTTTTCTGTATTTTTATTAAATTTTTTTCGAAAATATTTTTGGAAAAACGAAAAGGAAAAGGAAAATTTTGAAAAAGATTTTTGAAAAGAAAGTTACCTAATCTGAGCAACAAGATGAACCGTCAGTTGTCCATACTCGAACAATCCCCGGCAACGGCGCCAAAAACTTGGTGGACGAAATTGTGATCAACAATAATTCCAAGCACTGTTAGAGAAGCTTTTTCTTTCCACAACACCATTCAACTTTACCAGCAAGTGTACTGGGTCATCCAAGTAATACCTTACGTGAGTAAGGGTCGATCCCACAGAGATTGTTGGTATGAAGCAAGCTATGGTCACCTTGTAAATCTCAATTAGGCAGATTAAATTGGTTTATGATGAGTTCGAAAATTAATAATAAATATAAAATAAAAAGGGATAAAAATACTTATGTAAATCAATAGTGGAAATTTCAGATAGGCATATGGAGGTGCTGTGCTCCTCTTGAAACTCTACTTCACTACTCACTCTTTCTTCAATCCTTCTTACTCCTTTCCATGGCAAGCTGTATGTAGGGCATCACCGTTATCAATGGCTACATCCCATCCTCTTAGTGAAAACGTTCCTATGCTCTGTCACAGAACGGCTAATCATCTGTCGATTCTCAATCAGGTTGGAATAGAATCCCTCAAGGTAGAACGGGAGTGGTTGTCAGTCACGCGCGTTCATAGGTGAGAATGATGATGAGTGTCACGGATCATCACATTCATCAAGTTGAAGTGCAATGTATATCTTGGAATAAGAATACAAGAGAATTGAATAGAAAGTAATAGTAATTGTATTGAAACTTGAGGTACAGCAGAGCTCCACAACCTTAATCTATGGTGTGCAGAAACTCCACTGTTGAAAGTACATAAGTGAAAGGTTCAGGCATGGCCAAATGGCCAGCCCCCCTGAATGATCAAGAGTCTCCTAAGATGAAGAATAAAACAAAACTGAGACCAAAGATGTCTAATACAATAGTAACTTATCCTATTTATACTAGACTAGCTACTAGGGTTTACATGAGTAAGTAATTGATGCACAAATTCACTTCCGGGGCCCACTTGGTGTGTGCTTGGGCTGAGCTTGATCTATCTATGAGCTGAGGCTTTTCTTGGAGTTGAACTCCAAGTTATAACGTGTTTTGGGCGTTCAACTCCGGATCATGACGTTTTTCTGGCGTTTAACTCCAGACAGCAGCATGTACTTGACGTTCAACGCCAAGTTACGTCATCAATTTCCGAATGAAGTATGAACTATTATATATTTCTGGAAAGCTCTGAATGTCTACTTTCCAACGCCGTTGAGATCGCGCCATTTAGATTTCTGTAGCTCTAGAAAATCCATTTCGAGTGCAGGGAGGTCAGATTCCAACAGCATCAGCAGTCCTTTTGTCAGCCTTCTTCAGAGTTTTGCTCAAATCCCTCAATTTCAGTCAGAATTTACCTGAAATCACAGAAAAACACACAAACTCATACTGAAGTCCAGAAATGTGAATTTAACATAAAAACTAACGAAAAGCTCATCACTCGGCCAAGTCACCAGGAAAGCCCAAAGAAGGGCCCAAATAGAGGAACACGCCCTAAATCCTAAGGCAGCCCAAGCCTACAGAGAGAAGGGCGGTTCCCTTGAAGATAAGATGACCTCACTTGAAGATAAAGATAAGATAAGATAAGATAACTATCTTATCTCCAGAAAGGTCACTCCTCACCATTATAAATACACTGGAGCACCCAGGTATAACTCATACTTTGATTCTACTCAATACCTGTTTAATACCCTTGCTAACTTAAGCATCGGAGTCCCTTGCAGGTACCCCCCACCCTTCGGTGACAAGGGATTAGCAGCATTCTCAATTCCACAAGTCGGACACACCAGCTTCGGCCGTTATACACCTGCCAGACGCGTCGGCTCCGACCGGCACAGAAGATCTCATCCAAGATCAACCTATAGTTTCAGGTAACCCTCGGAACAGGGGGTTGTG
Source organism: Arachis duranensis (assembly GCF_000817695.3). Classification (NCBI taxonomy): domain Eukaryota; kingdom Viridiplantae; phylum Streptophyta; class Magnoliopsida; order Fabales; family Fabaceae; genus Arachis; species Arachis duranensis. The sequence goes on from NC_029777.3 coordinate 30,285,485, forward strand.
CACACTCTTCTATGGTTTCAACTTCATGTCCATTAGGAAGAGATTCCATTGTAGATAGAAATTCCTCCATGATTGAATCTATTTCTTGATTAACCTTCTCGTGTTCTTCAATCTTGATATGCTCCGGAGGTTGTCGAGATTCACATGGTAGTTCCGCATCTCTTAAATTTTGGACCAATTCTTCCTTTGTTTCAATAATCGTAGGCTTCTCCAATTGCTCCATTAATACTACTGATTCTTCCTTTTTCATCGGATTATCCGATATCTCCTCCATGCTTTGCTCTTCCTTAGGCTTTCCACATGAGGCTACGGGGATAACTTGAGTATTCAAACATTGGTGGGCCAAAGCATGCACCACCTTGGTCAAATTGGTTACAAACGCAAATGTATCACGCTTCATGGCTTCTTATCCTTGAAGTAACAAGGTAAGAGGATCGTCTATTGGGACTTGGGGTGAGTAGAAAGGTTCATTATATTGGAGAGAGGGTTCATGGTAAGAAGGTGGTTCTTCTTGGTAAAATTGTGGAGATGGTATGCATTGAGGTGGTTCTTGGTAGCAATCTTGGTAGGGTTGTGGTGGTTCTAAAGGTTCTTGCTCACAATGGTCATAAGAATGTGATACGGATGATTGGTCATATGGTGGATATAGATCATAGGAAAGTGCTTGGTATGGAGAGGCTTGTGAGTATGGTTGAGCATCATGTTGAGGATAAGGTTCATAGGCATATGGTGGTGGTTAATTATCATAAAAGGAGTCACCATAGCCATTGAATTGGCATGCATTAGGATGAGAATTATACCTATAAGTGTCCGGAGGTTGTTGTCAATAAGAGTGATCAATTCCTTGAGGCTCCTCCCATCTTTGTTGGTTCCATCCATAATGAGTGTCATCATTGAAATGCACATTTCCTACAACACAATTAGGACCAAACACATAGCCAAAGTGAGAATTCATGGTGGAAAAACAAAATAATACTAACAAAATCTAGTAAATAAGCAAAAGACAAACTATTTACAATATTCACATATGTACAATAACCAATAATATAACACCATTGCAGATCCCCGGCAACGGCGCCATTTTGATGATTGGATTTTTGACGGTTTAGAATTTCACTAATAAAGTCTCGTTGTAAAGTATAGTCTCTAAACCAACAATAATCCTTTCATACAAAAATTTGTTTGTCGCAAGTACAAACCCTTAAAATCTATAAACCGAAGTATTTAAACCTCGGGTCGTCTCTCAAAGGATTTGTAGGGTAGTGTTCTTGTTATTGGTTATGAAGTTGTTTATTTTGGGGTTTTAGATGGGAAATATGAAAAGTAAATGGAAATGAGATTTTATTAACAAAATGGTCTTGGCAAGGTTTGATGATCAAGGACCTATATCATCATCACTAATCACAATCATGATAGTAGCAAGGATCAATCTCACTAAGTCATCCTCTAGCTAATAGAAAAGGAAAGTCAAGTGAGTTATATCAATCCAAGTCCATAAATTCTAGTTCACTAATTGAATTAATGAAGGCTAGAGTCAATGGCTATCAACTATCAATCACTTGGATATTAGTAACTCAAGAGTTCCTAAGCTATCTTCCCAAGCCAAGAACATAAAATTCTATTCTAACATTCTCCCAAGCATTTCATGAAACACTTGGAAGATACAAAAGAGAAGTATGGTAAATCGCAACAAGAATGAATTCTAACTACAATTGAATTCAAAAAAGATTAACAACAACAATCAAGGAACTCACAATTATCATGAATTACCTCAAATTGCATTATTGAAAGAAAACAAAAGAACAACATTAGATCCACAACAAAATGAAGAATTTCAAGAATTAAAGTACATAACTAGAGAGGGAGAGTAAAAGAGTAAGAATTGATAGAGGAAAAGTAAATCAAAGCATGAATTAATCCTAGATCTAAGATGAGAGATTAACCTAAACCTAATCCTAATTCTAGAGAGAAGTGAGAGCTTCTCTCTCTAGAAACTATCTCTAAACTAATCCTAATGTGAATGTATGAACTATTGATGGAAAGATCATGCTTTCCCCTTCAATCCTTGGTCCTTTTAATGCATTTTGGCGCCAAAGTTGGTTGCACTGGGCCCCATAGCTTCCCAGAAATCGCTGGGCACGAGTTTCATTTAAAAATCACGTGCGGCCTTCGGTGCAGACGCGTACGCATCCGTGGTCGATATTGCAATGTGCGCGCGAGTGCCTTGTGCGCGTGCGCATCCTTGGACAAGATCAGTTCTTTGGCTTTTTGTGCTTCTCTCTACTTGCATGCTTCCTTCCTTGTTCCTTTGATCCATGCCTTGCCTACTTTAACCTGAGATTACTAGCAAACACATCAAGGCATCTTATGGAATCAAGGATGAATTAAAATTACCAAAGTAAAGGCTTAAAAAGCATGTTTTTACATTCAAGCACAAATATGGGAGAGATAACAAAACCATGCTAATTCATTGGTTAAATGTGAGAAAATATTAACAAAATACTCTAAATTCAACACAAGATAAACCCTAAAAATGGGGTTTATCACTCACACCCTTGCTTTTCTTGTTCCTTAAGCAGTTTGTAGAGCATGCTATTTTGATTTTGTTGTTCTTCTTTAAGTTGATCCATAGCTTCTTGCAGCTTGGTGACAGATGCTTCTAGGCGGGCCCAGTAGTCAATTTGAGGAATTTCTGGGAGGAATTCCTGCACCCTCCTCTTGATGGAGTTGTCGTGCACTTATTGTCCCTCCATTGACTTTTTGGTGATTGGATGCTCGACTGAGATAAACTCATCCACTCCCATCTTTACCCCAGCATCTTTACATAGCAGAGAGATTAAGCTTGGGTAAGCCAATTTGGCTTCAGTGGAGTTCTTATTTGCAATTGTGTAAATCTCACAAGAAATCAGATGATGACTCTCTACTTCGTTTTCTAGCATAATGTAATGAATCATCACTGCTCTTTTGACAGTGACCTCAGAGTGATTGCTAGTGGGCAGTATAGAATGCCCAATGAAGTCCAACCAGCCCCACGCGACTAGTTTGAAATCTCCTCTCTTGAGTTGGTTTGGGACACCTTTTGAGTTGGTTATCCACTTAGTTCTAGGGAGGCATATGTCCTCTAGAACTTGGTCCAAATGCTTATCTACTCTCACCATTCTCCTATTAAAGGATTCTAGATCATCTTGTAGTTGAGGCAGTTTGAAGACCTCTCTTATTTTGTCAAGATGGAAGTAAATAGTCTTCCCTCTGACCATAGTTCAAAAGGTATGAAAGGCAGTTCCTGTCATTCTCTGCTTATCTGTCAGCCACAGATTTGAGTAGAATTCCTGGACCATGTTTCTTCCAACCTTTATCTCAGGATTAGCTAGGATTTCCCAACCTCTGTTTCGAATCTATTTTTGGGTCTCCGAATATTCGTCTTTTTTCATATCAAACTTAACTTCCGGAATCACTGACCTTAAACCCATTATTTTGTGATAATGGTCTGCATGTTCTTTGGTTAAGAACCTCTCTTAATTCCAAATTGGTTTTGGATTATTCTCTTTCTTGCCTCTTAGAGTGGTTTGTTTTCCTTTAGGAGCCATGATCATGGTGAGTTTTTGCTCAGTGATCACGGAAAAACACACCAAACTTAGAGGTTTGCTTGTCTGCTTGTCCTCAAGCAAAAAAAAGGAAATGAGAGGAATAGAGGGGGAGACAGATTCGAATGGTGGATGGATGAGGATGGCCGAACGTGTATTTAAAAGGGAGGGGGTAAGTTTCAAAAATTTTGAAAAAGATATGATAGAAAGATATGATTTTGAAAAAGATGAATCATGATATAAAAAAGATGAGATTTTAAAATTCAAAAGATATGGAAAGATATAAAGAAGTTAAATTTGAATTTTTATTGATGCATCTAAGAATTAAAAGATGATATGATGAGTTAGAAAAGATTTGGAAAGAAATTGAAAAGATAAATGAGTTTTTAAAAAAGATTTGAAAGGGATTTTGAAAGAAAATTAAAAAGAATCTAGAAGATTATTAAATGTTTGAAAATTGAATTTGAGAGATAAAAATTGGTAACATGTTTATGCAGAAAATTATGAATTAAAACCTGAAAATTTGAAAAAAAATTGAAAGTGAAACAAAATCACCTCCCCCTGTCCTTTCTGGCGTTTAACGCCCATTTGTTAGCCATTTTGGGCGTTTAACGCCCAGCCAGGGTACCCGGCTGGGCGTTAAACGCCAGAAATCCTTTGTCACTGGGCATTTTTCTAAATGCCCAGGATGCTGGAACTCTGGCATTAAACGCCCAGAATGGTGCCTATTCTGGTGTTTAACGCCCAGAAAGGTATCTTTACTGGCGTTAAACGCCTAAAATGCTTCTTACTGGCGCTTTCGAGCCAGTGAGCTCTTTTTCTTTGCTTTGTGCTCTGAATCCTTCTGTAACTCTGTGAACTTCTGCATTTAGACAATTAACCTTAAAGATAATTTATATCAAACTCCTATAATTATTATTTAAATAACAATAACCCTTGCTAATGACTGGGTTGCCTCCCAGCAAGCGCTTCTTTATTGTCTTTAGCTGGACTTTTACTGAGCTTTAGTCTAGTCTTAGTTTTGAGCATTCTTGCTCAACATTGCTTTCAAGATAATGTTTGACTCTTTGTCCATTAATAATGAACTTTTTGTTAGAGTCAACATCCTAAAGCTCTACATATCCATATGGTGACACACTTGTGATCACATATGGTCCCTTCCACCGGGATTTTAATTTCCCAGGGAATAATCTGAGCCTAGAGTTAAACAGCAGAACCTTCTATCCTGGCTCAAAGACTCTGGATGACAGTTTTTTGTCATGCCACCTTTTTGCTTTCTCTTTGTAAATTTTTGCATTTTCGAAAGCATTGAGTCTGAATTCCTCTAGCTCATTCAACTGGAGCAATCTTTTCTCTCCAGATAACTTGGCATCAAGGTTTAGGAATCTGGTTGCCCAGTAGGCTTTCTGTTCCAGTTCCAATGGCAGGTAACAGGCTTTTTCATACACAAGCTGGTATAAAGAGGTTCCTATAGGAGTTTTGAATGCAGTTCTGTATGCCCAGAGAGCATCATCCAGACTCCTTGCCCAATCCTTTCTATGGGTACTTACCGTCCGTTCCAGGATTCATTTTAGTTCTCTATTTGAGACTTCATCCTACCCATTTATCTGTGGATGATATGGAGTTTCCACTTTGTGGTTAATTCCATATCGAATCAGAGCAGAGTCAAGCTGTTTATTGCAGAAATGGGTTCCCCCATCACTAATTAGTATTCTGGGGACACCAAATCTACTGAAGATGTGCTTCTGGAGGAACTTCAGCACTATCTTAGTATCATTAGTGGGTGTGGCAATTGCCTCTACCCATTTAGATACATAATCTGCTGCCACCAGAATGTAAGTGTTTGAGTATGATGGTGGGAAAGGCCCCATGAAGTCAATATCCCATACATCAAACAACTCAATCTCTAAGATCCCTTGCTGAGGCATGGCATAACTATGAGGCAGATTACCAGCTCTTTGGCAACTGTCACAGCTATGTACAAACTCTCAGGAGTCTCTATAGAGAGTAAGCCAGTAGAAACCACATTAGAGGACTCTTGTGGCTGTCTGCTCACTTCCGAAATGTCCTCCATATTGTGATCCATGGCAATGCCATAAGTTCTTCTGTGCCTCTTCTCTGGGCACACACCTACGGATCATTCCGTCTACACATCTCTTAAAGAGATATGGTTCATCCCACAAGTAGTACTTTGCATCAGTAACTATTTTTTTTGTTTGCTGCCTGCTGTACTCTTTGGGTATGAATCTTACCACTTTATAGTTTGCAATGTCTGCAAACCATGGTACTTCTTGAATGGCAAAGAGTTGCTCATCTGAGAAGGTTTCAGAGATCTCAGTAGGGGGATGGGACGCCCCTTCTACAGGTTCTATTCGGGACAGGTGATCTGCTACTTGGTTCTCTGTCCCTTTTCTATCTCTTATTTCTATATCAAACTCTTACAGAAGTAACACAAATCTTATGAGCCTGGGTTTTAAATCTTGCTTTGTGAGTAGATATTTAAGAGCAGCATGGTCAGTATACACAATCACTTTTGATCCTACTAAATAAGATCTAAATTTGTCAATGGCATAAACCACTGCAAGCAGCTCTTTTTCTGTGGTTGTGTAATTCCTCTGTGTGTCATTCAGAACACAGCTGGCATAGTAAATGACGTGCAGAAGCTTGTTACGCCGTTGTCCTAATACTGCACCAATAGTATGGTCACTGGCATCACACATTAATTCGAATGGTAATGTCCAGTCTGGTGTAGAAATGACAGGTGTTGTGACCAACTTAGCCTTCAGAGTCTCAAAGGCCTGAAAATACTCTGTGTCAAAGACAAATGGTGTATCAGCAGCTAGCAGATTACTCAGAGGTTTTACACTTTTTGAAAAATCCTTTATAAACCTCCTGCAGAATCCTACATGTCCCAAAAAGCTTCTGATTGCCTTAACATTAGCCGGTGGTGGTCATTTTTCAATTACCTCCACTTTAGCCTGATCCACTTCTATACCCTTGTTCGAAATTTTGTGCCCAAGGACAATTCCTTCAGTCACCATGAAGTGACATTTCTCCCAATTTAAAACCAGGTTAGTCTCTTGGCACCTTTTCAGAACAAGTGTTAGATGGTCAAGGCAGGAACTGAATGAGTCTCCAAATACTGAGAAGTCATCCATGAAGACTTCCAGAAAATTTTCTACCATATCAGAGAAGATAGAGAGCATGCACCTCTGAAAGGTTGCAGGTGCATTGCACAGACCGAAAGCCATCCTTCTGTAGGCAAATACTCCAGATAGACATGTGAATGCTATTTTTTCTTGGTTGTAACCTAAATAGCCATCCAAAAAGAAGTAGTAATCATAACCAGCTAATCTCTCTAGCATTTGGTCTATGAATGGTAAAGGAAAATGATCCTTTCTGGTGGCTGTATTGAGCCTTCTATAGTCAATACACATGCACCACCATGTAACTGTTCTTGTAGGAACCAGTTCATTCTTTTCATTATGCACCACTGTCATGCCTCCCTTCTTAGGGACAACTTGGACAGGACTCACCCAAGGGCTATCAGAAAAAAGATAAATGATCCCAGCCTCTAGTAATTTAGTGACCTCTTTCTGCACAACCTCCTTCATGGCTAGATTCAGCCACCTCTGTGATTGAACCACTGGCTTTGCGTCATCCTCTAATAGGATCTTGTGCATGTATCTGGCTGAGCTAATGCCCTTAAGATCACTTATGGACCACCCAAGAGCTGTCTTGTGTGTCCTTAGCACCTGAATTAGTGCTTCCTCTTCTTGTGGATCTAAAGCAGAGCTTATGATCACTGGAAAAGTGCTATCTTCTCCCAGAAATGCATATTTTAGGGATGGTGGTAGTGGTTTGAGCTCGGGTTTAGGAGGTTTTTCCTCCTTATGAGGGGTTATCAGAGGTTCTTCTATTTTCTCTGATTCCTCCAAGTTAGGCTGAACATCTTTAAAGATATCTTCTAACTCTGATTCAAGACTCTCAGTCATATTGATCTCCTCCACCAGGGAGTCAATAATATCAATGCTCATACAATCTCTTGAAGTGTCTGGATGCTGCATAGCTTTGACAGAATTCAACTTAAACTCATCCTCATTGACTCTCAGTGTCACTTCTTCTTTTTGGACGTCAATGAGAGTTCGTCCAGTTACTAAGAAAGGTCTTCCTAGAATGAGAGTTGCACTCTTCTGTTCCTCTATTTCCAGCACTACAAAGTCAGTGGGAAAGGCAAATGGCCCAACCTTGACAAACATGTCCTTAATCACTCCTGATAGATATTTAATGGAGCCATCAGCAAGTTGGAGGCATATTCGGATTGGTTTGACTTCTTCAGTCAAGCCAAGATTTCTGATAGTGGATGCAGGTATTAAATTGATACTTGCCCCAAGATCACATAGATTTGTCTTGGTACAAGTACCCTCTAATGTGCATGGTATCATAAAGCTTCCGGGATCTTTGAGCTTCTCTGGTAAGCTTTTTCAGAATGACTGCACTGCATTCTTCAGTGAGGAAAACTTTTCAGTTTCTCTCCAATCCTTCTTATGACTTAAGATCTCTTTCATGAACGTAGCATAAGAGGGTATTTGCTCAAGTGTCTCTGCAAACGGAATATTGATTTCAAGAGTCATGAGATAGTCTGCAAAGCGAGCAAATTGTTTATCCTATTCTGCTTGGTGAAGTTTCTGAGGATAAGGCATCTTGGCTTTATATTCCTCAACCTTAGTTGCTGCAGGTTTATTTCCTACAGAGGTGGTTAGAGAAGCCTTCTTAGAGGGGTTACCATCAGCACTTGCAGGTGTCTGATCCCTCATTGGCGTTTGAACGCCAAAACTGGAGGGTTGATGGGCGTTTAACGCCAGATTTTCCCCCTTTTCTGGCGTTTGAATGCAAGAACTGGGCATGGACTAGGCGTTTAACGCCAATTTTTTCCCCTTTTCTGGCGTTTGAACGCCAGAAGTGGGCATCCACTGGGCGTTTAACGCCAATTCTTTACCCTTTTCTGGCGTTTAAACGCCAGAAGTATTCCTCTCTGGGCTCTTACTGTCCTCAAAGGGATTTTGGATAGTGATTTACTTATCCTCTATCAATTGTTCCTTTCTTGGCTTTTTACTGCTTTGAGTTGAGGTATTTAATGTCTTCCCACTCCTTAAATGAACAGCTTGGCACTCTTCTGTTATCTATTTGGATAACTGGTGTTTTGTCTGATTCAATTATTTTTCCATATTCTGGTTAGCATCTTTGGTTTCTTGTAGCATTTCTTTGAATTCCGCTAGCTGTTTTGTTAGAAAACATAATTGCTGATTGAGTTCAGCAACTTGTTCTGGAGGACTAAGTTTAGTGGATATTGCTTAGTGGTGCACGAAATAGTGATCGTCAATGGCGCCATCAACATGGTACGCACAATTGCAATCTCAACTCTTTATCACAACTTTGCACAACTAACCAGCAAGTGCACTGGGTCGTCTAAGTAATAAACCTTACGCGAGTAAGGGTCGATCCCACAGAGATTGTTGGTATGAAACAAGCTATGGTCATCTTGTAAATCTTAGTCAGGCAGATTCAAATGGTTATGGATGATGAATAAAACATAAAGATAAAGATAGAGATACTTATGTAATTCATTGGTGGGAATTTGAGATAAGTGTATGAAGATGCTTGGTCCCTTCTGTCTCTCTGCTTTCCTACTGTCTTCATCCAATCCTTCTTACTCCTTTCCCTGGCAAGCTGTATGTAGGGTTTCACCGTTGTCAGTGGCTACCTCCCATCCTCTCAGTGAAAATGTTCTAAGCATCCTATCACAGCACGGCTAATCATCTGTCGGTTCTCAATCAGGTTGGAATAGAATCCAGTGATTCTTTTGCGTCTGTCACTAAC
>NC_029777.3:30295015-30296881 GCF_000817695.3 Arachis duranensis
CTATGGTGTGTAGAAACTCCACCGTTGAAAATACATAAGTGATAATGGTGATCATTGGCTTCGGCCCCAGAGAGGGAACCAGAAGAACCAAGATGAAAATACAATAGCAAAAGGTCCTATTTGTAGAGAACTAGTAGCCTAGGGTTTACAAGGATGAGTAAATTACATAAAAATCCACTTCCGGGCCCACTTGGTGTGTGCTTAGGCTGAGCATTGAAGCATTTTCGTGTAGAGACTTCTCTTGGAGTTAAACGCCAGCTTTTGTGTCAGTTTGGGCGTTTAACTCCCATTCTTGTGCCAGTTCCGGCGTTAAACGCCGGGCATTCTTGTGCTAATTTAGAACACCGGTTTGGGCCATCAAATCTCGGGCAAAGTATGGACTATGATCCATTGCTGAAAAGCCCAGGATGTCTACTTTCCAACGCCGTTGAGAGCGCGCCAATTGGGCTTTTGTAGCTCCAGAAAATCCACTTCGACTACAGGGAGGTTAGAATCCAACAGCATCTGCAGTCCTTTTTAGTCTCTAAATCAGATTTTTGCTCAAGTCCCTCAATTTTAGCCAGAAAATACCTGAAATCACAGAAAAACACACAAACTCATAGTAAAGTCCAGAAAAGTGAATTTTAACTAAAAACTAATAAAAATATACCAAAAACTAACTAAAACATACTAAAAACATACTAAAAACAATGCCAAAAAGCGTATAAATTATCCGCTCATCACAACACCAAACTTAAATTGTTGCTTGTCCTCAAGCAACTGAAAATCAAATAAGATAAAAAGAAGAGAATATACAATGAATTCCAAAAACATCTATGAAGATCAGTATTAATTAGATGAGTGGGGCTTTTAGTTTTTTGCCTCTGAACAGTTTTGGCATCTCACTCTATCCTTTGAAATTCAGAATGATTGGCTTCTTTAGGAACCCAGAATCCAGATAGTGTCATTGATTCTCATAGTTAAGTATGATGATTCTTGAACACAGCTACTTTATGAGTCTTGGCCGTGGCCCAAAGCACTCTGTCTTCCAGTATTACCACCGGATACATACATGCCACAGACACATAATTGGGTGAACCTTTTCAGATTGTGACTCAACTTTGCTAGAGTTCCCAATTAGAGATGTCCAGGGTTCTTAAGCACACTCTTTTTGCCTTGGATCACAACTTTATTTCTTTCTTTTTCTCTTTTTTTTTTCGTTTTTCTCCTTCTCTTTTTTTGTATTCACTGCTTTTTCTTTCTTCAAGAATCATTTTTATGATTTTTCAGATCCTCAGTAACATGTCTCCTTTTTCATCATTCTTTCAAGAGCCAACATTCATGAACCACAAATTCAAAAGACATATACACTGTTTGAGCATACATTCAGAAAACAAAAGTATTGCCACCACATCAAAATAATTAATCTGTTATAAAATTCAAAATCCATGCAATTCTTCTCTTTTTCAATTAAGAACATTTTTCATTCAAGAAAGGTGATGGATTCATAGGACATTCATAACTTTAAGGCATAGACACTAAGACACTAATGATCACAAGACACAAACATAGATAAACATAAGCATGATTTTTTGAAAAACAGAAAAATAAAGAACGAGGAAATTAAAGAACGGGTCTACCTTAGTGATGGCGGCTTGTTCTTCCTCTTGAAGATCTTATGGAGTGCTTGAGCTCCTCAATGTCTCTTCCTTGTCTTTGTTGCTCCTCTCTCATGATTCTTTGATCTTCTCTAATTTCATGGAGAAAGATGGAGTGCTCTTGATGTTCAACCCTTAATTGATCCACATTGTAACTCAAATCTTCTAGGGAAGTGTTGAGTTGTTCCCAATAGTTGTTGGGAGGAAAGTGCATCCCTTAAGGCATCTC
>NC_029777.3:30296892-30297416 GCF_000817695.3 Arachis duranensis
TGCATCCTTTGAGGCATCTCAGGGATTTCATGATAAGTGGAATCTCTTGTTTGCTCCATCCTTTTCTTAGTGATGGGCTTGTCCTCATCAATAGGGATGTCTCCCTCAATGTCAATTCCAACTGAATAACAGAGGTGACAAATGAGATGAGGAAAGGCTAACCTTGCCAAGGTAGAGGACTTGTCCGCCACCTTATAAAGTTCTTGGGCTATAACCTCATGAACTTCTACTTCTTCTCCAATCATGATGCTATGAATCATGATAGCCCGGTCTATAGTAACTTCGGACCAGTTGCTAGTGGGAATGATTGAGCGTTGGATAAACTCCAACCATCCCCTAGCCACGGGTTTGAGGTCATGCCTTCTCAGTTGAACTGGCTTCCCTCTTGAATATCTCTTCCATTGGGCGCCCTCTTCACAGATGTCTATGAGGACTTGGTCCAACCTTTGATCAAAGTTGACCCTTCTAGTGTAAGGATGTTCATCTCCTTGCATCATAGGCAAGTTGAACGCCACCCTCACACT
>NC_029777.3:30297538-30299506 GCF_000817695.3 Arachis duranensis
GCTTTTGCCTTCCCTTTCCTCTTTCTAGAGGTTTCTCTGGCCTTGGATGCCATAAATGGTTATGGAAAAACAAAAAGCAATGCTTTTACCACACCAAACTTAAAAGATTTGCTCATCCTCGAGCAAAAGAAGAAAGAAGAGAGTAGAAGAAGAAGAAATGAGGAGATAGAGATGGCTTTGTGGTTCGGCCAAAGGGGGAGAAGTAGTGTTTAGGTTGTGTGAAAATGAAGGAGTGAAGAGGGGTTTATATAGGGGTGAAGAGAGGGGTAGGGTTTGGCTATGGGAGGGTGGGTTTGGGTGGGAAAGTGGTTTGAATTTGAATGGTGAGGTAGGTGGGGTTTTATGAAGGATGGATGTGAGTGGTGAAGAGAAAGATGGGATTTGATAGGTGAAGGGTTTTTGGGGAAGAGGTGTTGAGGTGTTGAGGTGATTGGTGAATGGGTGAAGAAGAAGAGAGAGGGTGGTGGGGTAGGTGGGGATCCTGTGGGGTCCACAGATCCTGAGGTGTCAAGAAAAAGTCATCCCTGTGCCAATTCTGGCGTTGAACGCCGAGCTGATGCCCATTTCTGGTGTTTAACGCCAACTTCTAGCCCTTTCCTGGCGTTTAACGTCAGTCTGGTGCCCCTTTCTGGCGTTAAACGCCCAGAATGGTGCCAGACTGGGCGTTAAACGCCCATTTGCTACCCTTACTGGCGTTTAAACGCCAGCAAGATCTTCCTCCAGGGTGTGCTGTTTTTCTTTCTATTTTTCATTCTATTTTTTTTTTTTGCTTTTACAATTAATTTTGTGACTTCCCATGATCATCAACCTACAGAAAACATAAAATAACATAGGAAAATAGATAATTATAACATTGGGTTGCCTCCCAACAAACGCTTCTTTAATGTCAGTAGCTTGATAGTGGGCTCTCATGGAGTCTCACAGATGCTCAGAGCAATGTTGGAACCTCCCAACACCAAACTTAGAGTTTGAATGTGGGGGTTCAATACCAAATTTAGAAGTTGGTTGTGGCCTCCCAACACCAAACTTAGAGTTTGACTGTGGGGGCTCTGTTTGACTCTGTTTTGAGATAAGCTCTTCATGCTTCCTCTCATGGTGACAGAGGGATATCTTTGAGCCTTGAACACAAGGGATTCTTCATTCACTTGAATGATCAGTTCTCCTCTGTCCACATCAATCACAGCCTTTGCTGTGGCTAGAAAGGGTCTGCCAAGGATGATGGATTCATCCATGCACTTCCCAGTCTCTAGGACTATGAAATCAGAAGGGATGTAATGGTCTTCAATCTTTACCAGAACATCCTCTACAAGCCCATAAGCTTGTTTTCTTGAATTGTCTGCCATCTCTAGTGAGATTTTTGCAGCTTGCACCTCAAAGATCCCTAGCTTCTCCATTACAGAGAGAGGCATGAGGTTTACACTTGACCCTAAGTCACACAGAGCCTTCTTAAAGGTCATGGTGCCTATGGTACAAGGTATTGAAAACTTCCCAGGATCTTGTCTCTTTTGAGGTAATTTCTGCCTAGACAAGTCATCCAATTCTTTGGTGAGCAAAGGGGGTTCATCCTCCCAAGTCTCATTACCAAATAACTTGTCATTTAGCTTCATGATTGCTCCAAGGTATTTAGCAACTTGCTCTTCAGTGACATATTCATCCTCTTCAGAGGAAGAATACTCATCAAAGCTCATAAATGGCAGAAGTAAATTCAATGGGATCTCTATGGTCTCAGTGGGAGCCTCAGATTCCCATGGTTCCTCATTAGGGAACTCATTGGAGGCCAGTGGACGTCCATTGAGGTCTTCCTTAGTGGCGTTCACTGCCTCTCCCTCCTCTCCAAATTCGGCCATGTTGATGGCCTTGCACTCTCCTTTTGTATTTTCTTCTGTTTTGCTTGGAAGAGTACTAGGAGGGAGTTCAGTAATTTTCTTGCTCAGCTGACCCACTTGTGCCTCCAAATTTCTAATGGAG
>NC_029777.3:30300261-30302243 GCF_000817695.3 Arachis duranensis
TGGAAGTCCATGGAACTTGCAATTCTGTTGCATTAGAGAAACTAATTGAGGCTTAAGCTCAAAGTTGTTTGCTCCAATGGCAGGGATAGAGATGCTTCTCCCATAGAAGTCGGGAGTAGGTGCAGTAAAGTCACCCAGCACCTTCCTTGCATTGTTGGCATTGTTGTTGTTTTCGGCAGCCATGTCTTCTTCTTTGAAGATTTCTGTTAGGTCCTCTACAGAGAGTTGTGTCTTAGCTTCTCTTAGTTTTCGCTTCAAGGTCCTTTCAGGTTCAGGGTCAGCCTCAACAAGAATGCTTTTGTCTTTGCTCCTGCTCATATGAAAGAGAAGAGAACAAGAAAGTATGGAATCCTCTATGTCACAGTATATAGATTCCTTGAGGTGTCAGAGGAAAAGAAAAATAGAAGGAAGAAGTAGAAGAATTGGAACTTATCAAGAAAGATGGAATTCGAATTGCGCATTAAGGAATAGTGTTAGTCCATAAATAGAAGGATGTGAGAAGAGGGGAAGAAATTTTCAAAAATTAAGTAAGAGATTTTAAAAACATTTTGAAAAAATACTAATTGATTTTCGAAAACTAAGAGTGAAAAAGAAATCAAGTGATTTTTGAAAAAGATTTGATTGAAAAGATTTGATTTGAAAAAGATTTTGAAAACCTGAAAAAAATTTGCATTAAAAACAAAATCTTCCCTCTTGTGCCATCCTGGCGTTAAACGCCCAGAATGGTGCACATTCTGGCGTTTAACGCCCAAAGCACTACCCTTTTGGGCGTTAAACGCCCAACCAGGTACCCTGGCTGGCGTTTAAACGCCAGTTTGTCTTCCTCACTGGGCGTTTTGAACGCCCAGCTTTTTCTGTGTAATTCCTCTGCAGTATGTTCTGAATCTTCAATTCTCTATATTATGGACTTGAAAAGACACAAATAAAAAATATTTTTTGGATTTTTAATGATGAAGAATAATCAAGATGCAACTAAAATCAAATAACTATGCATGCAAGACACCAAACTTAGCAGTTTGTATACTATTGACACTAACAAAATGAGAATGCATATGAGAAACAACAAAACACTCAAGACAAGAGAATTTAAAGATCAAAACAAGGAAATCATCAAGAACAACTTGAAGATTAATAAAGACACATGAAAAATGCAAGAAGAACAGAAATATGCAATTGACACCAAACTTAAAATGAGACTCTAGACTCAACAAGAAACATAAAATATTTTTGGTTTTTATGATTTTGTAATTTTTTTTTGGTTTTTTTTTCGAAAATTAAGTGGAAAAGAAAATAAAGTTATCAAAATTCTTAATGAGAATTCCAAGAATCATGCAATGTTAGTCTAAAGCTTCAGTCTAAAGAAATTAGACATGGCTAGCCAACTAAAGCTTCAGTCTAAAGGAATTAGACATGGCTAGCCAAGCTTCAGTAGGACATTGCATTCAAGAGCTAAATTGATGAAAATCAATCAGCTTTGGTGATGATAAGAACATCACCTTGAAACACTAGAATTCATTCTTAAGAACTCTGAAAAAAAAATGCCTAATCTAAGCAAAAAGATGAACCGTCAGTTGTCCAAACTCAACAATCCCCGGCAACGGCGCCAAAAACTTGGTGCTGTTGCCGGATAAAAAATTTGTCACTGATGTTACCGGACAAAAAAGCTTGCTGAAAACTCGAACAATCCCCGGCAATGGCGCCAAAAACTTGGTGCACGAAATTGTGATCGTCAATGGCGCCATCAACATGGTACACACAATTGCAATCTCAACTCTTTATCACAACTTCGCACAACTAACCAGCAGGTGCACTGGGTCATCCAAGTAATAAACCTTACGCGAGTAAGGGTCGATCCCACGGAGATTGTTGGTATGAAGCAAGCTATGGTCATCTTGTAAATCATAGTCAGGCAGACTCAAATGGTTATGGATGATGAATAAAACATAAAGATAAAGATAGAGATACTTATGTAATTCATTGGT
>NC_029777.3:30302646-30314182 GCF_000817695.3 Arachis duranensis
GGGACAAGAATAAGCTGAATTGAATAGAAGAACAATAGTAATTGCATTAATACTCGAGGTACAGCAGAGCTCCACACCTTAATCTATGGTGTGTAGAAACTCCACCGTTGAAAATACATAAGAACAAAAGTGATCATTGGCTTCGGCCCCAGAGAGGAAACCAGAAGAACCAAGATGAAAATACAATAGCAAAAGGTCTTATTTGTAGAGAACTAGTAGCCTAGGGTTTACAAGGATGAGTAAATTACATAAAAATCCACTTCTGGGCCCACTTGGTGTGTGCTTGGGCTGAGCATTGAAGCATTTTCGTGTAGAGACTTCTCTTGGAGTTAAACACCAAATTTCCAGCTTCATTGAGAGCGCGCCAATTGGGCTTCTGTAGCTCCAGAAAATCCACTTCGAGTGCAGGGAGGTCAGAATCCAACAGCATCTGCAGTCCTTTTTAGTCTCTGAATCAGATTTTTGCTCAAGTCCCTCAATTTCAGCTAGAAAATACCTGAAATCACAGAAAAACACACAAACTCATAGTAAAGTCTAGAAAAGTGAATTTTAACTAAAAACTAATAAAAATATACCAAAAACTAACTAAAACATACTAAAAACATACTAAAAACAATGCCAAAAAGCGTATAAATTATCCGCTCATCACTTAGCCTCTTCTTTCATGGAGGACTCACTACTTAAGTACAGATGTTGATTTCTAGCAACTGTATCTATGAGCTCTTGAGCTTCTTCAATTATTTTTCTCATGTGTATAGATCCATCAGCTGAGTGGTCTAGAGATATTGGGGCTTTTTCTGTAAGCCCATAATAGAAGATGTCTAACTACACCCACTCGAAAAATATTTCAGAGGGGCATTTCCTTAGCATCTCTCTGTACCTCTCCCAAGCATCATAAAGAGATTCATGATCCTCTTGTTTAAAGCCTTGGATGTCCAGCCTTAGCTGTGTCATCCTTTTTGGAGGGAAATATTGATTCAGGAATTTTTCTGACAACTGTTTCCATGTTCTTATGCTAGCTTTGGGTTGGTTATTTAACCACCTCTTAGCTTGGTCTTTTATAGCAAATGGAAATAGCAATAATCTATAGACATCCTAATCCACTTCCTTATCACGTACTATGTCAGCAATTTGTAAGAACTGTGCCAGAAACTCAGTAGGTTCTTCCTGTAAAATACTGGCAATTTTGTTGCACCATGATAATGAGCTGAGGATTTAGCTTAAAAGTGTTAGCTCTTATGGGGGGTATACAGATACTACTACCATATGAAGTAGTAGTGGAGTTAGCATATGACCCCAGAGTCCTTCTGGACTGTTCATTTCTACTTAAGTCCATGATGGTGAAAGGGAGATGATGTGGATTGGAGATAGAAATATTATATTTATTATTTAAAAAAAATTTGAAAACCAAAAATAAGAGAAGATAAAATAAAATAAAATAAAATAAATGAAAGATTTTGGATGAGGATTTTCGAAAAATGATGTGAGAGAAAGTGGTTAGGAAGTTTTGAAAAGGATATGATTTTAAAAAATTTGACCAAGTCAACACAAGGGATTCGAAATTTTATGAGGACTTAAAGGAAAAGATATTTTTTATTTTTGAATTTAATGTGGAGAGAGAAAAGCAACAAAGTGACACCAAACTTGAAATTTTTAGATTAAAACAATAGAAATAAACAAGAAAATTTTGAATGTCAAGATGAACACCAAGAACACTTTTTGAAAATTTTTAAAAAAATAAGAAGACAAAGGACACCAAACTTAAAAATTTTTATACTTGGAACACTAATAATTTGAAAATGTTTAAGATAATATGCAACAAAAGATACCAAACTTAGAATTTTTAGAAAACCAAACACAATTTTTTCAAAAATTAAAAGGAAAAACACAAAGAGGACACCAAACTTAAAACATGAAACTAAACTCAAACAAAAGACTCAAATTTAGTGACTCTAAACCAACAAAAATAAATTATTCCTAATCTAAGCAACAAGACGAACCGTCAGTTGTCCAAACTCAAACAATCCCCAGCAACGGTGCCAAAAACATGGTACACAAAATTATGATACACAACTCTGTGCAGCTGACCAGCAAGTGCACTAGGTCATCCAAGTAATACCTTACGTGTGTAAGGGTTGATCCCACGGAGATTACCGGCTTGAAGCAAGCTATGGTTATCTTGTAACTCTTAGTCAGGAGATTTATGATAAAAATTACTTTTGTTTATGAAGAATAAATAACATGAAATAAAAGGTACTTGTGATTTAGTAATGAGGAACATGTTGAGGTTTTGGAGATGCTCTGTCTTCTGAATCTCTGCTTTCCTACTATTGTCTTCTTCACGCACGCAAGGCTCCTTCCATGGCAAGCTGTATGTTGGTGGATCACTGTTGTCAATGGCTACCATCTGTCCTCTCAGTGAAAATGGTCCGACTACGGGTTACGTAGGGCTAATCATCTATCTGTTCTCACTCGTGCTGGAATAGGATCCATTGATCCTTTTGCACACTATTACTGTGCGCAACATTTGTGAGTTTGAAGCTCATCACAGTCAACCCATCCCAGATCCTACTCGGAATACCACAGACAAGGTTTAGACTTTCTGGATCTCAAGAGTGCTGCCAATTGATTCTAGCTTATACCACGAAGACTCTGGTTTCACAGATTTGAACACTCTGTTGTCAGGAAAGGCAATCAAACTCGTGAACCAGGAACCCAAGAGATACACATTCAATCTAAGGTAGAACGGAGGTGGTTGTCAGACACGCATTCATAAGTTGAGAATAGTAATGAGGTTCACGGATCATCACATTCATCATGTTGAAGTGCGAATGAATATCTTAGAATAGAAACAAGCATGATTGAATGGAAAATAGAAATAATTGCTTTAATCCATCGAGACACAGCAGAGCTCCTCACCCCCAACCATGGGGTTTAGAGACTCATGCCGTAGAAGATACAAATTCAAATGTAAAATGTCATGAGGTACAAAATGAATCTCTAAAAGTTGTTTTTATGCTAAACTAGTAACCTAGGTTTACAAAAAATGGGTAAACTAAGATAAATAGTGCAGAAATCCACTTCTGGGACCCACTTGTTGTGTGTTTGGGCTGAGCATTGAAGCTTTCACGTGCATAGGCTATTCCTGGCATTAAACACCAACTTTGGTGCCAGTTTGGGCATTTAACTCCAGCTTTTATGCGAGTTCTGGCGTTTAACGCCAGAAAAGGGTAGAAAGTTAGCGTTAAAACGCCAGTTTGCGCTATCAAATCTCAGGCAAAGTATGGACTATTATAAATTTCTGGAAAGCCCAAGATGTCTACTTTCCAATGCAATTGAGAGCGCTCCAATTGGGCTCCTACAGCTCCAGAAATTCATTACGGTGCAGGAGGGTCAGAATCCAATAGCATCTGCAGTCCTTTTTCAGCCTCTGAATCAAATTTTTGCTCAGGTCCCTCAATTTCAGCTAGAAAATACATGAAATCACAGAAAAACACAGAAACTCATAGTAAAGTCCAGAAATATAATTTTTGCATAAAAACTAATAAAAATATACTAAAAAGTAACTAAAGCATACTAAAAACTACATGAAAATACCACCAAAAAGCGTATAAAATATCCGCTCATCACCCTCCCAATTTACCTCTTATGTTTCACTTCTCTAACCACCTGAACTCTCCGTGATTGACCCTCAGACCTTTTGGAATACAATGCAAATATGAATATATGGCAAATAAAAAAAATATTCAAACTCATCTATGAATATATATAGCAAATGAAAACTTAGATGAACAACTTTCAAGTGCCATCACAATTATTTCTATTTTAGTATATTTGAATAAGCCGAAACGTTTATTTAATTTCATCAAAATAAAAAAGCAATTTCTATATTTAAAAATTTATAACTGATCTTATAATTGTAAAACAAAATAATTAGAAATACTCTGTTTCTTTATAACAAAGTATAACAAAGAATATTATTCTTTTTTCTATTCATGTTATTCAACAAATATATGTCAAGAGCTTCTAACACTATGAAATCTCTTGCTCTTTTATAAAGGAAAAAATAGAGTTGAGCCTCAAAGTAGTCTCTGAAGTTACACCCAGGCCTTAAAGTAGTATTTGAAGTTAATAGTTACCCAAATTTATTCTCGAAGTTGCACTCTAAAACTCATAATAGTCCCTAAGATATTTTTCATCCATCACTTGCCATGGGAAAGCTAAGCTAGAGTGATTCCTGCCACGCTGGTACTGTAACAAATAGCTGATGTGGCATAGGAAACTTTATTTTTGCAATTTAGTCTGTTTTTCCTTTTAAAACCCTAACCCCAAAATTATGTTCGCTACATTCCCTTGTCTTCTTATCTCTTCTCTTGGATACATGCACTGCTATGCTCTCCCACTGTTGCTTCTCCATCGTTTGCGACTTTGCCCTCCGCCTCCCACCACACTGTCACCCACCAAATCATTGCCATCTTTAATATCCTCTCCACCGCTCACAACCATGATTGGTACTCCCTCCTCTGACTTCGCTGACAACCTCACCCTCCCTCAACAACAACTCAAGAAACTCACTCCTATTAGACACCAACATATTCCTCTCTCAGATGATTCCCACACATGCCTCGCTGAGGCTTGCCACATTCTCGCTGACCCCCAAAGATGCCAAATTTATGACTTAAAAATTGCTGGTGAATTGTTACCGCTGCAGCAACCACAACAAGAACCACCGCCCAAATTATAAAGTTTTACAGTTTTCAAAATTATATTAAATAATTACGAAAGATAAAATATTGAAAGGTAATGTAAAACACCAATGTTGTGAAGATTGCAACACAATGGTGAAGCTCCAAGGGTGTCGCTACTGTTGCATCTAACAATAACCACCTCTTCCATGGTTCCAAAACAAAGAGTTTGATGGAAATAGTGGGATGTGTTACAAGTTTGGTAAAGCGAGTAAGAAGTACCTTGCGATTATTTTGTTGTTATTGTTCAGGTTTGTTAACTTTATTTGGGGTTATGGTAGTAGTACCACTTGAGATGAGTACAGGTAAAAAAAGTGTATGGGATTGAAAGCACTATGTGTAGTGGCAAGCTTTGAGTTTGAGGGGGAGAAGCTTATTAAGATTTATGTTGATTTGAAAAAGTGGTGTTCATCATCTTGTGTCATGATAGTATACTAATATGTGTATTCTTGGTTAGATCATGGTGGTGATGAAGTTTAGTAATGGGGCTATGTTCTGTTGCTAGTTCTGATGTTTTCAAATGATTTGCAGAGGAGTGTGAGTGAGGACTTATGGCAAAGAAGATGGTTGGGAATAACATGATGAGGAAGAAGCAAAGAGTGGTTCTTGATGCTAATAATGATTTAGGTTTGAATATAATTTGAAGATAATTTGGAAAATATGGTTTTAAAAGTGGAGAAGGGATAAATTGAAAAAATAAAGTTTCCTTCGCCACATCAGCTAGTCGTGCGTTATAGTGCCAGCATGGCAAAAATTAGTCCAGCTCAACTTTTTGATGGCAGGCAATGGAGAAAGTGCCTTAGGGACTACTATGAGTCTCGGAGTGCAACTTCGAAGAAAAATTTAAGAAACTATTAACTTCAAGGACTATTTTAAGATTTGAGTGCAACTTCAGGGACTACTTTAGGACTAACTCAAAAAAACAACAGGGAAAAGAATAACTACTTATAACTTAATACTCTAAACAAATTAGTGAGTTACTTAAAGCCAGTGGCGGTGCGGAAGATTTGTTTGGCGTGATGGTAGCATGGATGGTGCAATGGTGGCAGTAGTGATTAACCAGTAGGGTTGCATTAGGATTTTAAAAAAAATAATAGGATAGAATAGGGAGAAGGAGGAGGATAACTTACCTAGAGGGAAGAAGAAGGCAACTCTGGTGATACAAGGAGCAACGACGGTAGCAGTGGTAGTAACGACAAAAATGGCAACGACACGGTGATTCACACAATGCAAGGAATTCCAATTGAGTCCACGTAGTCTTTGGAGACTATTGGTGGTGGCCAGTGCTGGCAAAGAAGGCTGCTGGAGGTGGTTTAGGGGAAAGAGAGAGGGGGAGAAGGTTACAAAGAGTGTGTGTGTTTCAAAAATGAGGGGGTAGGATTCTCGTTTTAAATTTAGGACAAGCTTACTGTCGAATTTATCGATGGATAAATTCAATGGTAACACATTACAGGTCACTAAAGCACAACGCTGAAGGTAATATTTTTCCAAAGGAAAATTTTGAATGGACAACTAAAGAAAAGAAAAAAGTGGAGCTAAATGCCAAAACTATCAATATGATGCATTGCACCATTATCTTTGAAGAATTCAAAAAAGTCTCATGGTTCAAAACAACAAAAGCGATATGGGATAGGTTGTAGCTTACACATGAGGAAGCTGAGCAACTGAGAGAAACCCGTATTAACATGCTTATAAAGGAATATAAAATATTCTTTATTATAGAAGATGAATCAATTGATGCATTGTTTAAGAGATTCTCCATCATCAATTCATCATTAATAACCTTGATACAATGAGAAAACACTTTTCTAAAGTAAATCTTGTTAAGAAGATCTTAAGAAGTTTTACCAAGCAATGGGAGACCATGAATACTGTCATATCCAAAGTTAATGATCTCAACAAGATTACTTATAATGAATTGAGAGGAAAGCTATTGGCTTATGAATCTACACATCTCAACAATGATAACAAGAAAATAGGAGTGGCATTTAAATCAAGAATCACATCAAAAGAAGAAAAATATTATCATGAAGCTCACGTTTGTCTCATGGCTAATCAAACCGATTATGATGAGGTAGACTTTACTAAACTTTCTACAGAACAATTGCATGTGATTATTGATGATTTTACTAAAAGTTCTACTAAACTTCTCATAAATATAGTAAACATAAAAAGGAAAATGATTCCTTTGAAATTTGAAAATGCCAAGCTGATGAGCGGATAATTTATACACTTTTTGGCATTATTTTTAGGTAGTTTTTAGTATGATTTAGTTAGTTTTTAGTACATAATTATTAATTTTTACGCAAAAATCACATTTCTGGACTATACTATGAGTTTGTGTATTTTTCTGTGATTTTGGGTATTTTCTGGCTGAAATTGAGGGACCTGAGCAAAAATCTGATTCAGAGGCTGAAAAGGGACTGAAGATGCTGTTGGATTCTGACCTCCCTGCACTCGAAATGAATTTTTTGGAGATACAGAAGCCCAATTAGCGCACTCTCAACTGCGTTAGAAACTAGACATCTTGGGCTTTCCAGCAATGTATAATAGTTCATACTTTTTCCAAGATTTGATGGCTCAAACTGGCGTTAAAACGCCGGTCAGAGACCCTTTTCTGGCGTAAAACCTCAGAACTGGCATAAAAGCTGGAGTTAAACGCCCAAACTGGCACCAGAGCTGGCATTTAACTCCAAGAAAAGCCTATGCACGTGGAAGCTTCAATGCTCAGCCAAAGCACACACCAAGTGGGCCCCAGAAGTGGATTTCTGCATCATTTACCTATTTCTGTAAACCCTAGGTTACTAGTTCATTATAAATAGGACCTTTTACTAATATATTTTCATCTTTTGATCATCTTTGATCTTGGGATCAGGTCTTTGAACCCTTTTTTGATTATTTCATGTTATTTGGGAGGCATGGCAATTCGGCCATGTCTAGACCTTGTTCTTATGTATTTTCAACGGTGGAGTTTCTACACATCATAGATTAAGGTGTAGAGCTCTACTGCTCCTCATGAATTAATGCAATTATTACTGTTTTCTATTCAATTCAAGCTTATTCTTGTTCTAAGATATCCATTCGTACTTCAACATGATGAATGTGATGATCAAGTGACACTCATCACCATTCTCACTTATGAATGTGTGCTTGACAACCACTTCTGTTCTACCTGAAAACAAGCTTGAATGCATATCTCTTGGCCTCCTGGTTCACGACGCATGGTTTCCTCTCCTGACAACAGAGCCCTCCATTTCATGTGATCATAGTCTTCGTGGTATAAGCTAGAATCAATTGGCAGCATTCTTGAGATCCAAAAAGTCTAAACATTGTCTGTGGTATTCCGAGTAGGATCTGGGATGGGATGACTGTGACGAGCTTCAAACTCACGAGTGCTGGGCGCAGTGACAGTGCGCAAAAGGATCAATGGATCTTATTCCGACATGATCGAGAACTGACAGATGATTATCCCTACATAACCCGTAGCCGGACCATTTTCACTGAGAGGACGGACGGTAGCCATTGACAACGGTGATCCCCCAACATACAGCTTGCCAGGGAAAGGACTGCGCATGACTGGATGAAGGCAGTAGGAAAGCTGAGATTCAGAAGGAACAAAGCATCTCCATACACTTATCTAAAATTCCCACCAATGAATTACATAAGTGTTTCTATCTTATTTTATGTCTTATTTATCTTTTAGTTATCAAAACCCCATAACCATTTGAATCTGCCTTACTGAGATTTACAAGATGACCATAGCTTTGATAAACCACTATTTTATGGTTTACAATGTGTTTAATTGTGTGGTTTTATCATGGTCTTTACCCACTTATTCATATAATTAGCATGCATTTATATTTCCTTCCTAAAATTATTACATGATTGAAAACTTACTTTCTGGAGACCCTTTAATTAGGTATTTTAATCCCCTTTTATTCCATTTGATGCCGTGATCTATGTGTTAAGTGTTTCAGGCTTTATAGGGCATGAATGAGTGAGAGATTGGGAAGGAAGCTTGCAAAAATGGAAGGAATACAAGAAATTGAGGAGATGACCAGCCAGAAGTGACGCGTACGTGTTAGCGACGCGACCGCGCGGAAGAGAGGAATTCACAGTGATGCGGCCGCATGAGTGACGCGGACGCGCGGATTGGAAAAGCAGAAGCGATGCGGAGGCATGGACGACGCGCCCGCATGGAAAAGAAAAATGCCGAATGACGCGTCCGCGTGATGTGAGCGATTGGTGCACGAAATTGTGATCATCAATGGCGCCATCAACATGGTACGCTCAATTGCAATCTCAACTCTTTATCACAACTTTGCACAACTAACCAGCAAGTGCACTGGGTCGTCCAAGTAATAAACCTTACGCGAGTAAGGGTCGATCCCACGGAGATTATTGGTATGAAGCAAGCTATGGTTATCTTGTAAATCTCAGTCAGACGGATTCAAATGGTTATGGAAGATTGATAATTAAAAGATGAATAAAACATAAAATAAAGATAGAGATACTTATGTAATTCATTGGTGAGAATTTTAGATAAGTGTATGGAGATGCTTTGTCCCTTCCGTCTCTCTGCTTTCCTACTGTCTTCATCCAATCTTTCTTACTCCTTTCCATGGCAAGCTGTATGTTAGGCATCACCGTTGTCAATGGCTACAGTCCCGTCCTCTCAGTGAATCCAGTGATTCTTTTGCGTCTGTCACTAACACCCCACAATCGCGAGTTTGAAGCTTGTCACAGTCATTCAATCCCTAAAACATGTGTCTTATTATTGGTTATTGTAAATATTTTTCTTTTACTTGTTTATTTGTTTTTGTTTCCCCTTTTTATTTCTATTAGCCACTATGGGTTCTCACCCCTCTCGCTTTGAGTTTGGTTCTAATTTTGTTGAAAGGAATGGAAGCTATAACAGGAACATGCATCAAGGTCAAAGCAATCAAAGATGGATGGAGCCAAGAGGATCTGATCAACCCTTTAGGCAACAACACCTTCCAAGATATCATGGACAAAGACCTTTCTACAAATGCATACCAAGCTGATAGATATGGTGGACCCCCTTGTAGTTACCAACAAGCCCCACCCTGTGCTTATAGACCATCCTCTCAACATAGCTTCGAACCACCACACTCACAAGCTCCTTTTCACCATTCACCACCGTATGATCCTTATCCACCCCAATACCAATCCAATTACTCCCAAGAACCACCACTTCCCTATGCACCATGTCCATATCCATCACTTCAAGAATCACAAGCTCGCCTCAAGGAAACAGTAGATCAATTTCATGCAACCCTTCATCAACTAGAGCAAGCAATAAATCAATTATCTTCCAGATGTTCAGACACTCAAGGAACTCCCATCGCTCCATGTGGACAATCTAATGAAGAACGTAGCACGAAGAAGATACTAGAAACTTTAGTAGACAGTACAGAGCATGAGTTCGTACTGGAACAAGTAGAGGAAGCTATCATTGTAAAAGAAGAATAGTTGATTGAAGACTTAGGAGACACTGAACCTCCAAGGGAATCCAGAGTTGTGGAGAATTCTGTCAAGGACACTACAATTGATGCTAAGGAGGATAGTGCACAACCCCCAAAGCAGGTATCTTATGAAGAACTGGACGGAATAACCCAAGACGCAAGTTTCCTTGATGATGATAATCACAAGTCAGGTTCTCTTAGTAATGAACTTACATCCGTAAGTGAATTCTGAGATAGGAGAATCTTCCCCGAGTGAGTACGAAGATGATGCTGAGGTAGATTTTTCTCAACCCCCAACTTATGACTTGAGTGATACTGAGGAAGAAATCGAGGACTTTGATCAAGACATGGTTGAAATTGAAGAAGTTTACAAAAAAGTAGAGGAATTCACAGAAGAACACAAGGGAGTAGAGCTTGCAAAACCACTGGAAACACTTATCCCAAGGCCACTACCACCCAACTCCAACGTCAAGTGGGTAAAATCCTTAACTTTTATCTTTATTTTTCCACTTGAATATGGTTTACTTGAAACAGATGGCTGATGAGTGAATAATTTATACGCTTTTTGGCATTGTTTTTAGTATGTTTTTAGTATGTTTTAGTTAGTTTTTATTATATTTTTATTAGTTTTTAATTAAAATTCACTTTTATGGACTTTACTATGAGTTTGTGTGTTTTTCTATGATTTCAGGTATTTTCTGGCTGAAATTGAGGGACCTGAGCAAAAATCTAATTCAGAGGCTGAAAAAGGACAGCATATGCTATTGGATTCTGACCTCCCTGCACTCAAAGTGGATTTTCTGGAGCTACAGAAGCCCAATTGGCGCGCTCTAAATTGTGTTGGAAAGTAGACATCCTGAGCTTTCCAGCAATATATAATAATACATACTTTTCCCGTGATTTGATGGCACAAACAGGCGTTCCAAATCAGCTCAAGACTTCCCGGCGTTTAACGCCGGAACTGGCACAGAAGTGGGAGTTAAACGCCCAAACTGGCACAAAAGCTGGCGTTTAACTCCAAGAAAAGTCTCTACACGAAAATGCTTCAATGCTCAGCCCAAGCACACACCAAGTGGGTCCGGAAGTGGATTTATACGTCATTTACTCATTTTTGTAAACCCTAAGCTACTAGTTCTCTATAAATAGGACCTTTTGCTAATGTATTTTCATCTTGGTAGCTATCTTCGAGTAGTCTTATGCTATCTTAGATCATGGGGCTGGCCTCATGGCCATGCCTAGACCTTGTTCTTATGTATTTTCAACGGTGGAGTTTCTACACACCATAGATTAAGGTGTGGAGCTCTG
>NC_029777.3:30314230-30319724 GCF_000817695.3 Arachis duranensis
CGGAAGGTCTAAACCTTGTCTGTGGTATTCTGAGTAGGATTCAAGGATTGAATGACTGTGACGAGCTTCAAACTCGCGATTGTGGGGTATTAGTGACAGACACAAAAGAATCACTGGATTCTATTCCGACATGATCGAGAACCGACAGATAAATAGCCGTGCTGTGACAGAGCGCGTTGAACATTTTCATTGAAAGGACGGGACTGTAGCTATTGACAACAGTGATGCCCAACATACAGCTTGCCATGGAAAGGAGTAAGAAGGATTGGATGAGGACAGTAGGAAAGCAGAGAGACAAAAAGGACAAAGCATCTCCATACGCTTATCTGAAATTCTCACCAATGAATTACATAAATATCTCTATCTTTATTTTATGTTTTATTTATCTTTTAATTATTAATCCTCCATAATCATTTGAATTTGCCTGACTGGGATTTACAAGATGACCATAGCTTGCTTCATACCAACAATCTCCGTGGGGTCGACCCTTACTTGCATAAGGTTTATTACTTGGACGACCCAGTGCACTTGCTGGTTAGTTGTGCGAAGTTGTGATAAAGAGTTGAGATTGCAATCGAGCGTACCATGTTGATGGCACCATTGATGATCACAATTTCGTGCACCAAGTTTTTGGCGCCGTTGCCGGGGATTGTTCGAGTTTGGACAACTGACGGTTCATCTTGTTGCTTAGATTAGGTATTTTTCTTCAAAATTTTTAAGAATGAATTCTAGAGTTTCAAGGTGATGTTTTCATCATCACCAAAGCTGATTGATTCTCATCAATTTAGCTCTTGAATGCAATGTCTTGCTGAAGCTTGGCTAGCCCTTTTCCATATAATTTTTGAAAAATAAAAAAAAATTATAAAATCTTAAAATCAAAAATATTTTTATGTTTCTTGTTTGAGTCTAGTTTCTAATTTTAAGTTTGGTGTCAATTGCATGTCTTTATTCTTTTAATTTTTGAAAATTACATGCATTATGTTCTTCATTGATCTTCAAGTTGTTCTTGATGATTTTCTTGCTCTGATCTTTAAATTCTCTTGTTTTAAGTGTTTTGTTGTTTATCATATGCATTCTCAATTTGTTTGTGTCAGTAGTATACAAACTTCTAAGTTTGGTGTCTTGCATGCATTGTTTATTTGATCTTAGTTTCATTTTGATTATTCCTCATCATTAAAAATTTTTAATTTGTGTCTTTTCAAGTCAATAATACAGAGAATTGAAGATTTAGAACATACAGCAGAGGAATTACACAAAAAAAAGCTGGGCGTTCAAAACGCCCAGTGAAGAAGGAAAACTGGCATTTAAACGCCAGCCATGGTACCTGGCTGGGCGTTTAACGCCCAAAAGGGTAGCATTTTGGGCATTAAACGCCATAATGGATACCATTTTGGGCGTTTAACGCCAGGATGGCACAAGAGGGAAGATTTTGTTTTTAATGCAATTTTTTTTAAGTTTTCATAATTTTTCAAAATCAATTTCTTTCCTTTTTCAAAAATACTTGCTAACAATTAATGATTTGATTCAACATTTCAAGTATGTTGCCTTTTCTGTTGAGAAAGGTTTAATGTCTGAATCATATCTTTTAAATTTTTTGTTAGCCAAGTCATTAATTTTAAAAATCAAATCTTTTTAAATTGTTTTTCAATCATATCTTTTTAATCATATCTCTTTAAAACCATAACTTTTCAATCATATCTTTTTAATCACATCTTTTTCAAAATAGTTTTCAATCATATCTTTTTGATTTCTAATTTCAAAATCTTTTTCAAAAATCACTTTATTTCTTTCCAAACTTTAATTTTCAAAAATCATTCTTCAATTTTTCAAAATTTCTTCAAAATATTTTAATTTATTTTCGAGAATTCTTCCCCTCTTCTCACATCCTTCTATTTATGGACTAACACTCCTCCTCAATACACAATTCGAACTCTATCCCTTTTGATAAGTTCGAATTCTTCTACCTCCTCCTTCTATTCTTCTTTTCCTCTGACACCTCAAGGAATCTCTATACTGTGACATAGAGGATTCCATATTTTCTTGTTCTCTTCTCTTTCATATGAGCAGGAGCAAAGATAAAAGCATTCTTGTTGAGGCTAACCCTGAACCTGAAAGGACCTTGAAGCGAAAGCTAAGAGAAGCTAAAGCACTACTCTCTGTAGAGGACCTAATAGAAATCTTCAAACAAGAAGAAGACATGGCAGCCGAAAACAACAACAATGCTAACAATGCAAGGAAAGTGCTTGGTGACTTTACTGCACCTACTCCCGACTTCTATGGGAGAAGCATCTCTATCCCTGCCATTGGAGCAAACAACTTTGAGCTTAAGCCTCAATTAGTTTTTCTAATGCAACAGAACTGCAAGTTTCATGGACTTCCATTGGAAGATCCTCATCAGTTCTTAGCTGAATTCTTGCAGATCTGTGACACTGTCAAGACCAATGGGGTTGACCCTGACGTCAACAGACTTATGCTATTCCCTTTTGCTGTAAGATACAGAGCTAGGATATGGTTGGACTCACAACCTAAAGAAAGCCTGAACTCTTGGGAAAAGCTAGTCAATGCCATCTTGGCAAAGTTCTTTCCACCTAAAAAATTGAGTAAGCTTAGAGTAGAAGTCCAAACCTTCAGACAGAAAGAAGGTGAATCCCTCTATGAAGCTTGGGAAAGATACAAACAATTGATCAGAAAGTGTCCTTCTGACATGCTTTCTGAATGGAGAATCATAGGTATCTTCTATGATGGTTTGTCTGAACTGTCCAAGATGTCATTGGACAGCTCTGCTGGAGAATCTCTTCATCTGAAGAAGACGCCTGCAGAAGACGCCTGCAGAAGCTCAAAAACTCATTAAAATGGTTGCAAATAACCAATTCATGTACACTTCTGAAAGGAATCCTGTGAACAATGGGACGAATCAGAAGAAAGGAGTTCTTGAGATTGATACTCTGAATGCCATATTGGCTCAGAACAAAATATTGACTCAGCAAGTCAATATGATTTCTCAAAGTCTGTCTGGAATACAAGCTGCACCAAGCAGTACTAAGGACGCTTCATCTGAAGAAGAAGCTTATGATCCTGAGAACCCATCAATGGAAGAGGTGAATTACATGGGAGAACCCTGTGGAAACACCTATAATCCTTCATGGAGAAATCATCCAAATCTCTCATGGAAGGATCAAAAGATATCTCAAAAAGGTTTCAATAATAATAATGGTGGAAGAAACAGGTTTAGCAATGGCAAGCCTTTTCTATCATCTTCTCAGCAACAGACAGAGAATTCTAAGCAGAGCCACTCTGACTTAGCAACCATGGTCTCTGATCTAATCAAAACCACTCAGAGTTTCATGACTGAAACAAGGTCCTCCATTAGAAACTTGGAGGCACAAGTGGGTCAGCTGAGTAAGAAAGTTACTGAACTCCCTCCTAGCACTCTTCCAAGCAATACAAGTGTAAGGCCATCAACATGGCCGAACTTGGAGAGGAGAAAGAGGCAGTGATCGCCACTGAGGAAGACCTCAATGGACGTCCACTGGCTTCCACTGAGTTCCCCAATGAGTAACCATGGGAATTTGAGGCTCACACTGAGACCATAGAGATTCCATTAGATTTACTTCTGCCATTCATGAGCTCTGATGAGTGTTCTTCCTCTGAAGAGGACGAAGATATCACTGAAGAGCAAGTTGCTAAGTACCTTGGAGCAATCATAAAGCTAAATGACAAGTTATTTGGTAATGAAACTTGGGAGGACGAACCCCCTTTGCTCACCAAAGAATTGGATGACTTGAATAGGCAGAGATTACCTCAAAAGAGACAGGACCCTGGGAAGTTCTCAATACCTTGTACATTAGGCACGATGACCTTCGAGAAGGCTCTGTGTGACCTAGGGTCAAGCATAAACCTCATGCCTCTCTTTGTAATAGAGAAGCTAGGGATCTTTGAGGTACAAGCTGCAAGAATCTCACTAGAGATGGCAGACAATTCAAGAAAACAAGCTTATGGACTTGTAGAGGATGTTCTGGTAAAGATTGAAGACCATTACATCCCTGCTGATTTCATAGTCCTAGAGACTGGGAAGTGCATGGATGAATCCATCATCCTTGGCAGACCCTTCCTAGCCACAGCAAAGGCTGTGATTGATGTTGACAGAGGAGAATTGATCATTCAAGTGAATGAAGAATCCTTTTGCTTGTTGGGAGGCAACCCAATGTTATATTTTCCTTTTGTTATTTTATGTTTTCTGTAGGTTGATGATCATGTAAAGTCACAAAATCAATTGAAAAACCAAAAATAGAATGAAAAACAGAAAGAAAAATAGCACACCCTAGAGGAAAACTTGCTGGCGTTTAAACGCCAGTGAAGACAGCAAAATGGGGGTTTAACGCCCAGTCTGGTACCACTCTCTCTCTTCTTCACCCATTAACCAATCACCTCAACACCTCTTCCCCAAAAACCCCTCACCTATCAAATCCCACAATTCTCTTCACCACTCACATCCATCCATCATAAAACCCCACCTACCTCACCATTCAAATTCAAACCACTTTCCCTCCCAAACCCACCCATAATGGCCGAACCCTACCCCCCTCTCCACCCCTAAATAAACCCTTCTTCACTCGTTCATTTTCACACAACCTAAACACTACTTCTCCCCCTTGGCTGAACCACAAAGCCCCCTCCATCTCTTCTATTTTCTTCTTCTTCTACTCCCTTCTTTCTTCTTTTGCTCGAGGACGAGCAAAACTTCTAAGTTTGGTGTGGTAAAAGCGTTGCTTTTTGTTTTTCTATAACCATTTATGGCACCTAAGGCCGGAGAAACCTCTAGAAAGAGAAAAGGGAAGGCAAAAGCTTCCACCTCCGAGTCATGGAAGATGGAGAGATTAATCTCAAGGGTGCATCAAGACTACTTCTATGAAGTTGTGGCCAAGAAGAAGGTGATCCCCGAGGTCCCTTTCAAACTCAAAAAGGGTCAACTTTGATCAAAGGTTGGACCAAGTCCTCATGGATACCACTAAGAAAAGGATGAAGCAAACAAGAGATCCCACTTATGGACATGAGCATGAGGAAACTCCTCATCATGAAATCCCTGAGATACCTCAAGGGATGCACTTTCCTCCACAAAATTATTGGGAGCAAATCAACACCTCCCTAGGAGAGTTAAGTTCCAACATGGGACAACTAAGGGTGGAGCACTAAGAACATTCCATCCTCCTCCATGAAATTAGAGAAGACCAAAGAGTCATGAGAGAGGAGCAACACAGGCAAGGAAGAGACTTTGAGGAGCTCAAGCACTCCATAAGATCTTCAAGAGGAAGAACGAGCCTCCATCACTAAGGTGGACCCGTTCTTTAATCTCCTTGTTCTTTATTTTTCTGTTTTTCGAATTTTTATGCTTATATTTATCTATGTTTGTGTATTATTACATGATCATTAGTGTCTTAGTGTCTATGCCTTAAAGTTATGAATGTCCTATGAATCCATCACCTTTCTTAAATGA
>NC_029777.3:30319764-30330559 GCF_000817695.3 Arachis duranensis
TGTTTTCTGAATGAATGCTTGAACAGTGCATATGTCTTTTGAATTTGTTGTTCATGAATGTTAAAATTGTTGGCTCTTGAAAGAATGATGAAAAAGGGGACATGTTACTGAGGATCTAAAAAACCATAAAAATAATTCTTGAAGCAAGAAAAAGCAGCGATTTCAAAAAAAAAAGAGAGAGAAAAAGAGCAAGCAGAAAAAGCCAATAGCCCTTTAAACCAAAAGGCAAGGGTAAAAATAAAAAGGATCCAAGGCTTTGAGCATCAGTGGATAAGAGGGCCTACAGGAATAACATCCTGGCCTAAGCGGCTAATCCAAGCTGTCCCTAACCATGTGCTTGTGGCGTGAAGGTGTCAAGTGAAAACTTGAGACTGAGGGGTTAAAGTCGTGATCCGAAGCAAAAAGAGTGTGCTTAAGAACCCTGGACACCTATAATTGGGAACTCTAGCAAAGCTGAGTCACAATCTGAGAAGGTTCACCCAGTTATGTGTCTATGGCATGTATGTATCCGGTGGTAATACTGGAAAACAGAGTGCTTTGGGCCACGGCCAAGACTCATAAAGTAGCTGTGTTCAAGAATCAATAACATTATCTGAATTCTGAGTTCCTATAGATGCCAATCATTCTGAACCTCAAAGGATAAAGTGAGATGCCAAAACAGTTCAGATAATTTATACGCTTTTTGGCATTGTTTTTAGTATGTTTTTAGTATGTTTTTGTTAGTTTTTATTATATTTTTATTAATTTTTAATTAAAATTCACTTT
Organism: Arachis duranensis; assembly: GCF_000817695.3. Taxonomy (NCBI): domain Eukaryota; kingdom Viridiplantae; phylum Streptophyta; class Magnoliopsida; order Fabales; family Fabaceae; genus Arachis; species Arachis duranensis. Next base: position 30,320,530 of record NC_029777.3, read on the forward strand.
TCTAGACTTTACTATGAGTTTGTGTGTTTTTCTATGATTTCAAGTATTTTCTGGCTGAAATTGAGGGACCTGAGCAAAAATCTGATTCAGAGGCCGAAAAAGGACAGCAGATGCTGTTGGATTCTGACCTCCCTGCACTCGAAATGGATTTTCTGGAGCTACAGAAGCTCAATTGGCGCACTCTCAATTGCGTTGGAAAGTAGACATCCTGGGCTTTCCAGAAATATATAATAGTTTATACTTTGCCCGAGATTTGATGGCCCAAACCGGCGTTCCAAATCAGCTCAAGACTGCCCAGCGTTTAACGCCGGAACTGGCACAGAAGTGGGAGTTAAATGCCCAAACTGGCACAAAAGCTGGCGTTTAACTCCAAGAAAAGTCTCTACACGAAAATGATTCAATGCTCAGCCCAAGCACACACCAAGTGGGCCCGGAAGTGGATTTATACGTCATATACTCATTTTTGTAAACCCTAAGCTACTAGTTCTCTATAAATAGGACCTTTTGCTATTGTATTTTCATCTTGGTAGCTATCTTCGAGTAGTCTTATGCTATCTTAGATCATGGGGCTGGCTTCATGGCCATTCCTAGACCTTGTTCTTATGTATTTTCAACGGTGAAGTTTCTACACACCATAGATTAAGGTGTGGAGCTCTGCTGTACCTCGAGTATTAATGCAATTACTATTGTTCTTCTATTCAATTCAGCTTATTCTTGTTCTAAGATATCACTTGTTCCTCAACTTGATAAATGTGATGATCCATGAAACTCATCATCATTCTCACCTATGAACGTGTGCCTGACAACCACCTCCGTTCTACCTTAGATTACGTGGATATCTCTTGGATTTCTTAATCAGAATCTTCGTGGTATAAGCTAGAATTGATGGCGGTATTCTTGAGAATTCGGAAGGTCTAAACCTTGTTTGTGGTATTCTGAGTAGGATTCAAGTATTGAATGACTGTGACAAGCTTCAAACTTGCGATTGTGGGGCGTTAGGAACAGACGCAAAAGAATCACTGGATTCTATTCCGACATGATCGAGAACCGACAGATGAATAGCTGTGCTGTGACAGAGCGTGTTGAACATTTTCACTGAGAGGACGGGACTGTAGCCATTGACAACGGTGATGCCCAACATACAGCTTGCCATGGAAAGGAGTACGAAGGGTTGGATGAAGACAGCACGAAAGCAGAGAGATGGAAGGGACAAAGCATCTCCATACGCTTATCTGAAATTCTCACCAATGAATTACATAAGTGTCTCTATCTTTATTTTATGTTTTATTTATCTTTTAATTATTAATCCTCCATAACCATTTGAATCTGCGTGACTGAGATTTACAAGATGACCATAGCTTGCTTCATACCAACAATCTCCGCGGGATCGACCCTTACTCACGTAAGGTTTATTACTTGGACGACCTAGTGTACTTGCTGGTTAGTTGTGCGAAGTTGTGATAAAGAGTTGAGATTGCAATTGAGCGTACCATGTTGTTGGCGCCATTGATGATCACAATTTCGTTCACCAATGGCTAGCTTAGAGCTCTTTGTGGCTTTAAGAGTAAAAGGGAAATGACTCGCACTCAGAGCTGGTATGCGAGATTCAATGAGGTTTCACACTTCAATTTGAGGTGCAAGGATTGGTGTCAAGCTCAATTGAAAAGATCTCGGAAGCTGTTTGGTCGCTGCAGTAAGAATTCAGATTGCTCACCACCCAGCTGGAAAAATGTAGATCAAGACAAAGGTGGGTGTAAAAACAAAGTTTGGGATCCTGGAGTCTGTTCTGACATTCAGCACACTGGAAGCCTGAGAACCCATTTGAAACTGCTCAAGGGCTTCACATGCCATGTTTGGGTCCCCAGAGGCTGTTGGCATTCCAAACATTGGTGGAGATTTTTGGATGAATTCAAGCACTAGCCACCATGACAGGAAGCTCATCAAATGTCCAACTTAAGGACATTAACTAAAAGTGATAGGTGGGAGACAACCCACCATGTTATGATCGTTCCTTTTCCATTTTAGTCTATTTTTGAATTTTGATTGAACCTGGAATTGTGGATAACATTCATTGCATTCTGCATACTGCATATAAAAAAAACCCCACGCGAGCGCGCAAGCCACGCGTGGGCTTGGAATGGAAATCGGCGTAAAGATCCAACGCCCAAAAAGTTGGGCTGGAATCGTGCGGCTGGTGTGCGTTTAGCACAAAATGGCCCACGCGTTCGCGTCCCTGACGCGAACGCGTCACTTGCACAACACTCATCCCACGCGAAAGCGTGAGCGACGCGTCCATGTCGCTTGGATATTATGGCCCCCTAAATGGAAATAGAGAGTTGCGCTAAAATGACGCTGGAACTGTGCGTCTAGCACAATTCATAGTGACGCATTCACGTTGTTTACGTGTCCGCGTCACTTATCCTCTACCCAACTCACGCGATCGCGTCAATAACGCGACCGCATCAACCCATTTTCTCCCAATCACGCGATCGCGTGCTATACGCGTTCGCGTGGATTTGAAATCACTTAACCCACCTACGCGAAACCCTACCCCTTCGCGTCACCCACTCACCCCTTTCCTTCCTCCTCTGCACTCTCTCCTTCTCCCTCACCAACCACCACCACTCCCAGCCGTCCAGCTCCGACCGCCGCCACCCCACCATCGCCGAGACGCCTCCCTCCTCCTTCTTCTTTCTTCTCTTCTCCTTTTCCCCCTTCTTCTTCCCTTGCACTCCCTCCGCTGCCGCGCCGCCTCACCGAGCCACCACCACCGTGCCACCTCCCATTACCGCCGGCCACTATCCTCGCCCCCTTCTCCTCTCTTTCCCCTCCTTCACCATACACCAGCACCACAGCACAACCCTCCGCCACTGCCCCTATCCGAACCACCACCGTGCCACCACTGTGCCACCGCTGTGCAGTCACCAGTGCCACTACTCCCCTCTCTGTCTCAAATTCTAATCCTGCCCATACCAGGTTCCGCCGAACACCGTTCCCTTTACCAGTTCATTAGTCAGTTAGTTGCATATTTTTCAGATTCTGTTCAAAATTAGGATAGTTAGAGATGCATGATTGTAGTGGACTCTAGGTGGTTAAGTAGCTAGGATGTGGTTCGTGGATTTAGGCCTGATAATTGCTCCGTTCCTGCTACTTGTTTTTATCTATTTCGCGATTCTGATTTTGCTGTGATGATTATATTGTTCATATATTGTTCTTCCATGTTTCATGCTGCTGTTACACTATTCCTTCATGTTCATGTTATTTGTGTCTCTTTGCAGCATTATTTGATTTTATATGAACTAATTTTTCCTGCTGTTATTTTCCCGGGAACATCCAATTTTAGCCGGAATGTTGCCCAATTTTCTGCAAATTGATTCATTTTTCCCATTCATGTATTGCTTTTGGAAATTTTGAATTTTGCACTACTTGGCTACAACCAAACCAATTCATGAATGCTCGGGCTGGCATTCTTATTCCGTTTGATTCCCTAGTTCATAAACTGCACTATTGATGATTTTATTTTAATTTGCACCTCTTGCATGTATCTGAATTATCATCAATAAACTAATATCTTTACTTGAATATGAGTTGATTGTTCTTTAAAATTGTGGATTTATTGTTGCCTAGGAAACCTATCCTCATGCCACTTACTTTAACTTTCTTTTTACTAACTCATTTCCTTCACTTTCTAACTTCCCTTTCACCTATTACCCATTTCAACTTTCTGACTTCTCTTTTTACCTAACTACTTTAACCTTTAACTTAGGGCATGATTACTGTTTTTCCTAATTAACATGACTTCCACTTATCATATATTTTGGATTGTGATTTCTATTTTCAGACTTCACTCGAATACAATCCAAAATGCACATATATTTAACTCATTTCATGCTTCTCTTGCTCTTTTGCCACTCTTTGCTTATATTGCTATTATTCTATTTGCCGTTCTTAAATTATATCCTGGAATTTCTACTTTTCAGGATGTCTGACCCTTAAAGTAAAGGAAAAGGCAAGGCAACCACTGGCAAAAGGAAAAGAGGCGAATCCTCTATGACCATCCTTGACATTTTGCATGATGATTCCTGGCGGGAGAAGAACTTTACCCCGCAGGAAAAGGCTGATCAGTTGGTACCTGCAGCTGACCCAGTAAATTTTGCAAACAAATACTGTGAGCTGAAGTACCCAATCTTTGCCACTTCCAGGAACTTATACCTGGAAAGAACTCTCAAAATTCCGGTAGAACTACAGTAGTACACTTCAGACCATATTAAACAGCGAGGCTAGTTCTTCTTGGAAAGAAACTTGACAAAGGTCAATGCTTTCTAGGTCAGAGAATTCTACTGTAACTATTTCAAGACTTCCCTGGATGCAGTACACCTCAGAGGGAAACATATTCTGATCACTGAGGAAGCAATAGAAGACATCCTCCAGCTCCCGCCTAAATTATATCAGCTTGACGGTTACCGAAGGGCTGAATAAGATATGAGATTTATGAGATTTGACTGGGACGCAGTCAAGCAAAGAGTAACCCTTGATCCCACTGCCCCATGGGTCATGGGAAATAATACACTGGCACCTAAGGGAATCAAGCTGCAATATTTGAATGATGAGGCTCGGCTTTGGCAACAAATTCTGAGTAACTACATTATGCCGAGCATCCATGAGTCAGAGGTGCCCACGGCTATGATCACCCTCATCTGGTGTGTGATGGAGGGTAAGGACCTATATCTTCCCCATTTCATCCGGTATTATATGGCCAAGGTCCATGTCAGAGGCACTCTCCCTTTCCCTTATCTAGTCACCCAGCTTGGCCGTCGAGCTGACGTACCTTTGGAGCTCGCTGATGAGAAGCCACCTGCTTCGGAATACCGGAAAATCATCCCTCATAGCAGGAAGTTCCTAGCCTTGGGTTACAAGCCACCTTTCCTCACTGACTCTGCTGAGGCAGCCACATCTTCAACTGCCCCTTCAGCATCTACTGCCCCTTCAGCATCCACTGCCCCAGCCCCATCCACTGCACCTTCACCTGCTCCTGAGCCCATTTCTCATCTGGTGCACCGACTCTTTGACCGCCTAGATCAGATGGAATGCCACCACAAGCGGCGCTATGAGCACCTCAAGTTGATGATCTGATCCGGCAGCGACATCCCCTTCGAGCCTGACACCCCTTTTAATACATCTGAGGCGGAGGCGAGTGATCATGAGGAGGAGGCACCTACCCAGGCTGAGTGGAGAGGACCTGAGCACACTGCACCACACCATGAGGAGCACCACCAAATACAGGCCATAGATCCAGAGATTTCTCTACAGACAGAGCCTCCGCTTCAGCAGAACGCTCCTCCTACACTCACAGAGACTGCAGACCCTCAGCCCACCACAGTGACACCGGCAGCCCATCCCTCCAGAAATGACACTTTTTCACACCCAATTTGAGTGAGCATCGAGGACGATGCTATTATTTAAGTGTGGGGAGGTTGCCATCTCTGGCATATTTTTTTGGTGAACCATTACAGACTCTTCTATCTTATTTTGTTCATTTTTTGTATTTTATTTGCACATTTTTCTCTTTTTTCTTTTGTTGTATTTTTGCATTCTGTACTTTGGGCTATATATATCTTAGATATTTTAGCTTAATTTGCACTTTTAGCTTACTAGTTATATATTAAGTGGATTAATTAGTAGAGTTTGCCCTTTTAGCATATGATAGTTTGGTTTAATTGGAAATAAAAAGGAGTAAACTAGAGACTTTAGCATATCAGAATCAAACAATCCACACACCTTGTATATATAGCATTACATGTTAGTTAGTTAACAACATTTCTTCAAGGAGGAACACTAAGATTTTAAGGGCCACCTTAAGATTTACATTAAGTTGAATGGAAACTCTTGATTTCTTCCTGCATGACATACATAACTGATATATGATTTCTGAGCTAGAGAACATACAGCCTGTGAGTTTTGAGCTTAATTGTATGGTTACATCAAACCATAAATTTCATTCCTGTGTGTTTCACACTTCTTCTTTTTTTATGCTTGCAATCTTTACTTTGTTTTAATCTATATGTCCAATATAGAATATAGATACATACCAAGAGATGATTGAGGCCATTATTTATAATTTTGCTCACTTATCCCACAAAGCCTACCCTTTTACATCACCCTTGCTAGCCCCCTTGAGCCTTTTAACCCCTCTTCTATTTTATAACCACATTACTAGCCTTAAGCAGAAAAACAAAATAAAAATCCCAAGTTGAATCCTTGGTTAGCTTAAGATAGATATTATGTATAATTTAAGTGTGGGGAATTTTATGGGACATTGGATGATAGAAACAAAGTAGGGAAATAAATTGAATAAGTTATTTGAAAATTTGGGAAGCATGCTCATGTGAAATCAAAATAATTAAATTACCATGTGTATTGAGATTAAAAAAATTTAAGTAATTAAATAAGGGGATACAAAAATTACTCCAATGCAAAATAAAAAGAACCAATGCACATGGGACAAAATTCAAAAATAAATTTGGTACACGAGCATGTAATACAAAAGTGAGAAAATTTGGGTAGCTAAGTAAAGAACTTTGAAATTGTATAAAGTATGTATGTTAGGTGAGATCTTAGACTAATCAAGGATTCACTTTGTTAGCTCACTTAGCCTTTTATGTACACTATTACCCTTACCTTAGCCCCATTACAACATGGGAATAGACCTCATGATTTTTGTATGTCTATATTCAATATTTGTTGATTGGTTAGATGAAAAACGAAGTTTTAGAAAGCATGACTAGAAAAGAAGAGAGTAATTAACCCCAAACACTGAGTGATTAGAGAGTAAACACAAAATCGAGTGAGGGTTCAATAGCTCATTCTCATATATCTATATTTAATTATTAATTGTCATGCAAGTTGTGAACTATCTTAACTCAACTCAATTGTGACTGTGCTTTAATATGATTTGGCTTTAATTGTACATATATGATTTTTTGAAGATATGAATTAATTTAACTACATGTAAGCTTTATATATAGGTGGATAATAACTAGAATTGCATGACTCATTTAGGTAGTTGCATTTAGAATAGATTGCATTGCATAAGATTCCACCACTTTACCTCCATTCTCTTTTCTCTTGGATTTAGCATGAGGACATGCTAATGTTTAAGTGTGGGGAGGTTGATAAACCACTATTTTGTGATTTATCATGTGCCCAATTGAGTGATTTTATCAATTCTTCACCCACTTATTCATATGAATTTGCATGGTTTTACAATTCCTTCCTTGTGATATGACAAAAGTGAAAACATGTTTCCTATGCATTAGAAATATTAAAATTAATTATCCTTTATTACCATTCGGTGCCATGATCTGTGTGTTGAGTACTTTCAGGTTTTATAGGGAAGGAATGACTTAAAGGATGGAAAGGAAATATACAAAAATGGAAGGAAAGCACAAAATGGAGTTTTTGAAGAAACTAGCAGCGACGCGAATGCGTGGACAACGCGAACGCATGCTTTGCGCAAATTGGCATCTGCGCGAACGTGTGCATGACGCAAACGCGTGACTCATGCAAAACACAACTGACGCGGACGCGTGACTGACGCGGCCGCGTGTAAAAGCAAACTCCAGATGACGCGACCACGTGACCCACGGGGACGCGTTACGTGCGCGATCTGCAGAATTTACAGAAGTCACTCCAGCGATTTCTGGACCCTTTTTGGCCCAAATCCAAGCCCAGAAAACACAGATTGGAGACAAAAGAGTGGGGGAATCCATTCATTTATAGGGGGCATTCATAATTGATAATTTTAACTGTTAGATGTAGTTTTCAAGAGAGAAGCTCTCTCCTTTCTCTTAGCAATTAGGATTTCTCTTAGTTTTAGGATTAGCATTTCTTCTTCTCAATTTCAAGATTTAATATTCGTTTTATCTATTTTCCCAATTTAATTTATAAACTCCCGTGTTATATTTGATTTCTTTATTTAATATAATTTGAGGTATTTCAGACTTATGATTGCTTTCTTTTATTTATTATATAAATAATTTGGATTTTTCCCTTTTGGCTTTGGTTGATTAATTGGTGACTCTTGAGTTATCAAACTCATCATGATTGATAATTGTTATCTTTGCTGATTAATTTAGATTCCTATAACTCTAGTCTTTCCTTAAGAGTTGACTAGGACTTTAGGTATTAAATTGATTTGTCCACTTAACTTACCTTCATAGTTAGAGGTTGACTTAGTGGGAGCAAAAATATAATTCTCATCACCATTGATAATGATAACTAGGATATGACTTCCAGTTTTCATACTTTGCCAAGAGTTATCTTCGCTATTGATTTATTAATTCCTGCAATTTATTTCTCTTGTTCAAACCTTTTTCAAAAACCCAAAAAATATTGTTTTCCATAACCAATAATAAATCATACTTCCCTGCAATTCCTTGAGAAGACGAGCCGAGGTTTGAATACTTCGGTTTATAAATTTTATTGGGTTTGTTACTTGTGACAACCAAACGTTTGTACGAACGGATTTTCTGTTGGTTTAGAAGCTATACTTACAACGTAATTATATTCTTATATTCTTATTTTATGAAGGATTGGCGTGCCTGATAGCGAGAATTGCGTTGGTTAAAAATTTCTCTTATAGAAAGAAGAATTTCGTTGTAAGCATAGCTCCAAACCAACAAACAAATCTCACATCAAATTAAATTTGGTTGTCACAAGTAACAAACCCTAAATAAGAATTAACCGAAATATTAAGACTCCGGGTCGTCTCACAAGGAATTGCAATGAAGTGCTCAATTATTGGTTATGAAAGAATGTTTTGGGGCTTTTGTAATAAGGAACAAGAAATGTAAATAGCAAGAATTAATAAAAGAAAGGAAGAACTCTTGGCTAGACATAGGTAATTGAGATCAGCATCCTTGTCTACAACATATATATTGATAATTATGATAGGCCAACCTATTAAATCTACTTCTAAAAGCCTTAAGTACATAATATCTACTCCTAGGCTTGAAGTATATCAAATAGGCTTGATCACATCAACCCATAAGGTCTAACCTCACTACTAATTAACCTAGTAGTAGGCTAGTGTCAATGGCTATCAAGTTGATCACCAAGGGTTCTCAAATCACCAATTCATTGAGACCCAATGACTCAAGATCACTCAATTCCCTTAGCCTAAGCCAATAGTAACGGATACTACTCAAAAACTAGTGAAAGCATTTTAACAAACACCTAGAGTGCAAGAAAAGTATACATCATCAAATGCAAGAATTAGCAAAACCCATAACTATCACAAGCAAGAAATCAACAATAACAATGAAGATAAACATAGAAGAATGATGCATTCGCATATTTGCTATTTTAACTAGTTAGTTTAGTTAGTTTTAGCTTAGCTTTATTCATTTTCCTTGAAATAAATAGACAAATTTGTGAACTTTTCCTCCATGCATTCATAAACCAAGAATTAAGTGAAATTTGACATAATCTATGCAAATGATTCAAGAAGATTATATGCAAGTTGATGTGAATGATTCCCTTGAAATTTAATGCATAAGATGGCAAAACTTTGAGGAAAATTTGTTGGTTTATGTTAGGGATGAAGCAAGAAGACAATGGGGCAAGGAAAGCTTGGAACAAGGAGGAATAGCAAGTTGGCAACCTGGAAACCAAGTTGGCAACGCCTATTTTGTGCAATCAGGAGCAAACAGCACGTTGGCAACTTGGAAACCAAGTTGGCAACGTGCTGGTGTGTGTTCAGCAGAGTTGGCAGCTTGACCTCCCCCTCTTCAAGGATGAATAACTTGAAACACAGAGATCCAATTGACATGCTTTTAGTTGTGTTAGAAAGCTGACATCATGAGCTTTCCAACGATATATAATAGTCCATAAGGGAGCATGAAATGGAAGTCCAAATTAGAGGCAACTTTAAGCCCCAAGAGCAAGGAAATGGAGCATTGCAAGTTGCCAACTTGAGGACCAAGTTGGCAACGCCAGGAAGCCACCAGGGGAGATGCATGCACGTTGCCAA
>NC_029777.3:30331934-30336223 GCF_000817695.3 Arachis duranensis
TCTCTTCTTCATTTTCTTAATCTTCAAGCATTTACCTCTTCTTCTTCATCTTTCTTTGCAATTTAGTTTAACTTTGATTGATGGCAATTGTTGTTGAAATTGGAGCTATGATTCACTAAACCCCTTTCATAGGGGGAGGAGCTCTGTTGGTTTGAATGAATTGGTGAACCCATCTTCTCTTTCTCAATTTTAGTGGTTGATCTAAAGAGGGAACTCTTGTTCTTCAAAGATTCAACCACCATCGAGAGAGGGGTTAATCTATATGAATTATGTGGTGAATTTGATGAATGAGCCACATAATTCAGTTTAGAGTTCATCCTCTCATGATTTCCTCAATCAACATACCTTGGTTAGTATGTGAGATGTAACTCTCCTTGGTTGAGATTTTGGAAATTGTGTGGCTGGATTAAAATTGATCTTCATCTCTTCTCATGAACAATTAGATCACGAGAGTGGCAATTGGCTATGTTGAGAGAGATTGAATCACCAAGAGATTGGGATTCAATCACCCATTTGCCATGGATCTATACCCATGATTGAGAAGGATTTGACTAACATCAATTCATGAAAACTAACATCTCTAATCCCTAATGATCCTCTCTATCATTAACTCTCATTTCTCTTGCTCTAGCTATTTGATTACCCAATTCCCAATCCCTTTCTACATTCTGTCTATTTACTACTCTTGTTATTTACATTCTGTTCATCTATTTCTTGCCATTTACCTTTGATGTTATTTAAGTTTCTTGCAATTTAAGTTTCCGTCATTTACTTGCACTTCATTTCTTTATTCTAGTTCTTTACATTCTTTGCCATTTAAATTCTTGCAATTATGTTTAAAAATCAAAATGCTCATGAAATCAAAACTATGTTTGCTTGACTAAATCTACCATTTAACTAAAGTTGCTTAATCTACCAATCCTCGTGGGATCGACCTCACTCTTAGTGAGTCTTACTACTTGATACGACCCGGTATACTTGCCGGTTGTACGTGAAATCTCATTTTTCCGTATCAAAGAACATGGAAACATAAAATTTCATTAAAGAAAAATAACATCCAACAATTGTTAATAAACATAAAAGAGAGCAAAACAAGAAATTAACAAGAGAAACTAAGAAGATTAAGACAATAGAACACTAAAATATCAAGAGAGTTGAAATCAAAACAAGAATTGAAAGATAAATTTGAGAGTGATTAACCTAACTTTACCCTAATTTCTATCCTAAATCTAGAGAGAGGAGAGAGCCTCTCTCTCTAGAATTCTACTCTAAAACATGATGAAAACTAAACTATGACTACTTGGTCCATTCCCCCTCCAATCCTTGGGTTCAATAGCATCAGAAACAAGTTGGATTGGGACCAAAATGAGCTACAAATCGCTGACCATGATTTCACTTTAGTGAATCACGCTGCTCCATCGGCGTGTACGCATATAGTGCACGTGCACGCCCCTCAACGCGAAGCAACTATGACAAATTTTATATCATTTTGAAGCCCCGGATGTTAACTTTCCAACGCAACTGGAACCACCTCATTTGGACCTTTGTAGCTCAAGTTATGGTCGAATGAGTGCTAGGAGGATAGGCTTGACAATTTTACGGTTCCTTTATTTCTTCATGAGTTCTCCCACTTTGCATGCTTTTCTCCTCACTTCTTCCATCCAATACTTGCTTTATAAAGCTAAAATCACTCAACAAACATATCAAGGCATCGAATGGAATTAAAGTGAGTTAAATTTAGCTATTTTAAAGCCTAAAAAGCATGTTTTCACACTTAAGCACAAATCTAGGGAGAATTACAAAACCATGCTATTTCATTGAATAAATGTGAGAAAATGTGATAAAATCCCCCAAAATAAGCACAAGATAAACCACAGAATCGGAGTTTGTCAAATCTCCCCACACTTAAACCAAGCATATCCTCATGCTAAGAATAAATAAGGACAAGAAAAGGGTATGAACATTTACTCAATGCAAAGAAACTATATGCACCTATCTATATGAATACAACTAAATGCAATATGACTCTATCTACTTGGTTAAAAGTAAATCAATCTCCAAGAGCATGTATGAACAACTAGGGCTAAGATCATATGATGATTCATGAATCCTACCAATTCAAACATTAAAATGAAGTTCAAGTAGACTTGCAAGAAGAAAGCTCATGAAAGCCGAGAACAAGGAATTGAGCATCAAACCCTCACTGGAAGTGTATCCGCTCAAGTCGCTCAAGTGTATAGGGTCGATCCACTCAATTCTCTCCTAATCATGTTTTCCAAGATTTATTTTTCTTCTAAAAATCAACAATTATTCAATGCATGCATACATTCATCATGAGGACTTATTCATAGGTTGTAATGGGACTAGGGTAAAGATAGGATTATATATGGTAAAGTGAGCTTGAAATTTGAATCTTTGATTAACCTAAGCTCTCACCTAACACATATAACAACCTATACAATTATAGTACACAACCTAGCTACCCATGATTCCCACTTTTTTTTCACATACTCATGCATTCTCTTTAATTCACATTCCATATGCATTGATTTTTATTGAACTTTACTTTGGGGCATTTTTGTCCCCTTTTTATTGCTTTTTTTCTTTTTTCTTTTTCTCTCTCTCTCTCTCTATAAATGCATATGTTTTTATATATTTAAATAAGCATGTACCCAATCCCATAATTTTCAACAAAAATGCAAAATACACTTCTACCTCAACCAATGTCCTAAGTTTCCCATACCCAATTGATACACACCCTCACTAGCCTAACCTAATCAAAGATCCAAATTAAGGGACATTTATTGTTTTTCACTTAGGAGTAGTGATGTGCTAAAATTAAGAACAAAAGGGATTAAATAGGCTCAAATTTGGCTAACAATGGTTGATGAAAGATAGGCTATTTGGGTAAGTGAGCTAAATAAAATGATGGTCTCAATTATATAAATGCATGTATACATGGAATAATGGACATAAAGAATCAAACAAATCAAAGATTACAATCATAGAAAGAGAACAATGCACACAAGAATGAAAATAAGTGGTTATAAAATGTAACCACGCAATTAGGCTCAAAACTCATGCTTGTGTTCTTAGCTCAAAAACCATGTTCCAAAATAGATTTTTCAAGCAAGTTTATCACAAAAAAAAATTTCAAATTGGTAGGGTGCCCTAAAAACAGTTTTTTGGAAAAGAAATCATCACCTTAACCAAGTAGTCCTAACATAAAAAGAAAAGATAGAATATATACAAATTATAACTAACATGCAACCTATCATGCAATGCAACAACTAAATAACAAAAAAAATTGGTGTTGAAAAAGGAAGTTGATACCCATGGAGGTCGGTCGGACGACCTCCCCACACTTAGAAATTTGCACCGTTGCTGAGCGGATAATTTATACGCTTTTTGGCATTGTTTTTAGTATGTTTTAGTTAGTTTTTAGTATATTTTTATTAGTTTTTAGTTAAAATTCACTTTTCTGGACTTTACTATGAGTTTGTGTATTTTTCTGTGATTTCAGGTATTTACTGGCTGAAATTGAGGGACTTGAGCAAAAATCTGATTCAGAGACTAAAAAGGACTGCAGATGCTGTTGGATTCTGACCTCCCTGCACTCGAAGTGGATTTTCTGGAGCTACAGAAACCCAATTGGCGCGCTCTGAACGGCGTTGGAAAGTAGACATTCTGGGCTTTCCAGCAATATATAATAGTCCATACTTTGCCTGAGATTTGATGGCTCCAACTGGCGTTCCAAATCAGCTCAAAACTGCCCGGCGTTAAACGCCGGAACTGGCACAAGAATGGGAGTTAAACGCCCAAACTGGCACAAAAGCTGGCGTTTAACTCCAAGAGAAGTCTCTACACGAAAATGCTTTAATGCTCAGCCCAAGCACACACCAAGTGGGCCCGTAAGTGGATTTTTATGTAATTTACTCATCTTTGTAAACCCTAGGCTACTAGTTCTCTACAAATAGGACCTTTTACTGTTGTATTTTCATCTTTTGATCACTTTAGATCTTAGATCAGATCTTGGTTCTTCTGGTTCCCTCTCTGGGGCTGAAGCCAATGATCACTTTTGTTCTTGTATATTTTCAACGGTGGAGTTTCTACACACCATAGATTAAGGTGTGGAGCTCTGCTGTACCTCGAGTATTAATGCAATTACTATTGTTCTTCTATTCAATTCAGCTTATTCTTTGTCTAAGATATTCATTTGCACCCAAGAACATGATGAATGTGATGATTATGTGACACTCATCATCATTCTCACTTATGAACGAGTGCCT
>NC_029777.3:30336369-30338764 GCF_000817695.3 Arachis duranensis
CATACAGCTTGCCATGGAAAGGAGTAAGAAGGATTGGATGAAGACAGTAGGAAAGCAGAGAGACGGAAGGGACAAAGCATCTCCATACGCTTATCTGAAATTCTCACCAATGAATTACATAAGTATCTCTATCTTTATCTTTTATGTTTTATTCATACATCATCCATAACCATTTGAGTTTGCCTGACTAAGATTTACAAGGTGACCATAGCTTGCTTCATACCAACAATCTCTGTGGGATCGACCCTTACTCGCGTAAGGTTTATTACTTGGATGACCCAGTACACTTGCTGGTTAGTTGTGCGAAGTTGTGATAAAGAGTTGAGATTACAATTGTGCGTACCATGTTGATGGCGCCATTGATGATCACAATTTCGTGCACTAACCGTCCTCGGTGCATGCAAAGAAGAGCAATGTGGATAGGTTGCTACAATTGATGAGCTCCTTCGAAAGGTTGTGCGGATTCACTTGTTTGTTGCTCTATTTAAAAGCTTTTCCATTCCTTTCCTTCTTGGTGGCAAACCTAAAAGGAAAGAGAAGAAATAAAATTAAGCCTACAACAAAGATAGCAAAGCAAGTAGAACATAGGCAGGGGCTAATGCCAACTAAGAGTAGGGTTCCCACTACATGTTAGCTACGCATGTAAGTAAGAAAACAATATAGGCCAAGGGAATATCAATTAATACTTGATGCAAGAACAAGTTAAAGCATAAGTGACTAACATGAAGAGCATGTCGAGCATCAAGTTCAAACAAGAAAGAGTGGGTCATGAAAGACATGTAAGCTCATATCAATGCACAAAGGATACAAGGATCATCAAGGTTAAGCATGGCTTTAAAAGTTTCATCACCCAACAATATCAAACAAGTCAAGAAGCACCAAAATAATGCAAGAAATTCTCAACAATGGAGTAGGAAAATACAATACCATTATTGAAAGAAGAGACTTAGAAAAAAAACTGAAAACAGGCTATAGAAACAAAATTGCAATGTAAAGAATAGAAGTATACGAATGCGATAAACAAAAGAAAATGGAAGAGGGAAAAAACTCTTTTTTTTATCGGCGGGGACGCGTACCGCGCACCACAAGTTGAGCTGGGCCAGAGGCACAAAAGTCACCCAGAGTTGGCACAACTCTCGGGTCTTTGGCCTGGGTGATGCAAAAATGCATCGACACACGCGCGCACAGCATTCGTACGTGCGGGTTGGTTTGTGCCTTAGGCCCAATGTTCGCACAGTGCAGGCCTAACTCTCGGGTTTTTGGCTGGAGGTAGAATTTTTGCATCCATGCGTACGCATACATGTCACGTCCGCATGGATGATCGAAAATTCTTGAGGCGCGCATACGCGCCAGGTGCGCGCACGCGCAGGTTGGTTCTCTATTTTTTAAAAATATTCCAAGTTCTTGCACCAAACCAAGCCTTCCGAACCTCCAAACAGCTACCAAAACACCCTAAAACCTTATTTAATATATTATACTACCAAATATACTCAACAAACTAAACAAAACATGAAATCAAACCTATTATACCGATATTTACAAAAGAGAAAATGAAAAGAGTTTACCATGGTGGGGTGTCTCCCACCTAGCACTTTTGTTTATTGTCCTTAAGTTGGACTTATGGGAAGCTCTTATCATGGTGGCTTATGCTTGAACTCATCTTGAAACTTCCACCAATGCTTGAACTTCAAGTAAGCTCCAAAATTCAAGATCAATGGCACCAAGCTTTGATGAAGTTCCACACAAGCTAAGGGCTTCCGAAATTGGTCTTCATGTATTCCGGGATCCTAAATCTTGTTTCTACACCCATCTTCAAGTTGATCATCTGATGCTAGGGCATTTTGACTAGTTTCACTGACCTTTTATTTACTGTTTTTAGGTAATTTCATGCACTTTCTTAGGAAATAAGTTAGTTTTGGGCAGATATTCACTCAGACCTTGATTCAAGCATACATTGTGCATTTTACATTATTTCATGAAGATTTTGCATGATTTTAATGACAAAATTGTACATTGCATTACCCATGACTTGGACTAGAACTTTGATGCACTCTATTGCTTGATTTCAGGACCAAAAGGAAGCAAGGAATGGGAGGTAACTTGCAAAGTTAAGGAGAAAAGTAATTGCCAAAAAACACTCTCAAAAGCCATCAATGCCCACGTTAAAGAGTCACGTTAACTAAGTTAACGTGAACTCTAACGTGGAGAAGAGAAGTTGAGCCAACGTTAGTGACACTTAACATTGTCACTAACGTTGGCAATTGCTCACAAATGGCCACGTTGGAAGCCACGTTAACCTAGTTAACATGACCTCTAACGTTAAAAGGGGAAGAGAAGCCAACGTTAGTGACACTCAACATTGTCACTAACGTTGGCCTAAGGTGCAAAGAGCCAC
>NC_029777.3:30339938-30340253 GCF_000817695.3 Arachis duranensis
GTATTTACTTTCAGTCATTTACTTTCCTGCCATTTTAATTTCTGCAATTACCAACTCTATTCATGGATTCGCTCAACTAGATCATTCCTCTAATTAAAGTTGCTTGATCAATCAATCCCTGTGGGATTCGACCTCACTCTATTGTGAGTTTTTACTTGACGACTGGTGGGCGAAATTGTGATCATCAATGGCGCCATCAACATGGTACGCACAATTGTAATCTCAACTATTTATCACAACTTCGCACAACTAACAAGCAAGTGTACTGGGTCGTCCAAGTAATAAACCTTACGCGAGTAAGGGTCGATCCCACAG
>NC_029777.3:30340426-30370048 GCF_000817695.3 Arachis duranensis
TGTATGGAGATGCTTTGTCACTTCCGTCTCTCTGCTTTCCTACTGTCTTCATCCAATCCTTCTTACTCCTTTCCATGGCAAGCTGTATGTAGGGTTTCACAATACCATAGACAAGGTTTAGACCTTCCGGATTCTCTTGAATGCAGTCATCAATTCTAGCTTATACCACGAAGATTCCGGTTAAAGAATCCAAGAGATATCCACCCAATCTAAGGTAGAACGGAGGTGATTGACAGTCACACGTTCATGAGTGAGAATGATGATGAGTGTCAGGGATCATCACATTCATCAAGTTGAAGAACAAGTGATATCTTAGAACAAGAACAGGCTGAATTGAATAGAAGAACAATAGTAATTGCATTAATACTCGAGGTACAGCAGAGCTCCACACCTTAATCTATGGTGTGTAGAAACTCCACCGTTGAAAATACATAAGAACAAGGTCTAGGCATGTGGCCCTGCTAGCTGGTTTAAAGCTGGCTAGGAAAGTTGGAGCTCAGAAACTTACCAGATTCAGCGACTCACAAGTAGTCACCTCACAAATAGAAGGGAGCTACCAGGCCAAAGATCCCACCATGAAGAAATACCTAGACAAGGCCAAAGAGTAGCTCAGAAAATTCATGCGGTGCAAGATCCGACATATGCCTTGGGAACAAAATGCCCGAGTTGATGCACTTTCAAAACTAGCCAACACTAAAACAGGGGGAAACAATAGAAGTCTCATCCAAGAAACACTACAAAATCCGTCAACCTCGGAAGAAGAGAAGGTCCTAAGCATATTAGGCCAGGACCAAAGGTGGATGACTCCCATAATCAGCTACCTAAAGTCCGAAACACTTGTCGCAGATAAAAAGAAGGCAAAAAGGCTAATACGAGAAGCGCAGTACTACCCCATAGTGCACGACGTCCTAAATAGGAGAGGAATCTCCACACCCCTCCTAAAATGCATCCCGACCTCCGCTACAAGGTAAGTCCTAGAAGAAGTTCACCGTGGCATAGGCGACAACCACCTCGGAGTACGAGCTCTTTCTAAAAAGGTACTCTGAGCTAGTTTTTCTGGCAAACCTTGCAAAAGGAAGCAATAGAGTTTGTTAAAATATGTTCACCATGCCAGAAACATGCCAACTTTCATACCGCACCACCCGAAGAGCTCATTTGCGTCATTTCACCTTGGCCATTAGTAAAGTGGGGGCTCGATCTCCTTGGCCCATTCTCCTAGGGATCAGGGCAAGTCAAGTTCCTCATTGTAGGAATAGACTATTTCATAAAGTGGATTGAGGCAGAGCCATTAGCTGCCGCCACCGCCCAAAGAAGTCGGAAGTTCCTATACAGAAACATTGTCACAAGGTTCGAGGTCCCATGCTCCATCACCACAGACAATGGCACTCAGTTCACCGACACAGGCTTTAGGAACTTGGTAGCCAATCTGAAAATTAAGCACTAGTTCACCTCTGTAGAATGATGAGCGGATATTTTATACGCTTTTCGGGGGTAATTTCATGTAGTTTTTAGTATGTTTTAGTTAGTTTTTAGTATATTTTTATTAGTTTTTAGGAAAAATTCATATTTCTGGACTTTACTATGAGTTTGTGTGTTTTTATATGATTTTAGGTATTTTCTGGCTAAAATTGAGGGAGCTGAGCAAAAATCTGATTCAGGCTGAAAAAGGATTGCTGATACTGTTGGATTCTGAGCTCCCTACACTCGGAATGGATTTTTTGAAGCTACAAGAGTCCAATTGGCGCGCTCTCAATTGGGTTGGAAAGTAGACATCCAGGGCTTTCCAGAAATATATAATAGTCCATACTTTGCTCGAAGATAAATGACGTAAACTGGCATTTAACGGCAGTTTCATGTTCCATTCTGGCGTTAAACGCCAGAAACAGGTTACCAGTTGGAGTTAAACGCCTAAAACAGGTTACAACCTGATGTTTAACTCCAGAAACAGCCCAGGCATGTGAAAACCTCAAGTCTCAGCCTCAGCACACACCAAGTGGGCCCCAGAAGTGGATTTCTGCACTATCTATCTTAGTTTATTCATTTTCTGTAAACATAGGTTACTAGTTTAGTATTTAAAAAACTTTTAGAGACATATTTTGTATCTCATGACATTTTAGATCTGAACTTTGTACTCTTTGATGGTATGAGTCTCTAAACTCCATTGTTGGGGGTGAGGAGCTCTGCAGCGTCTCGATGAATTAATGCAATTATTTTTGTTTTCTATTCAAACACGCTTGTTCCTATCTAAGATGTTCATTCGCACTTTAATATGATGAATGTGACGATCCGTGACACTGATCACTATTCTCAATCTATGAACGCGTGACTGACAACCACTTCGGTTCTACCTTCGATTGAATGAGTATCTCTTGGATTCCTTAATCAGAATCTTCGTGGTATAAGCTATAATCCATTAGCAGCATTCTTGAGAATCCGGAAAGTCTAAACCTTATCTGTGGCATTCTGAGTAGGATTCAGGGATTGAATGACTGTGACGAGCTTCAAACTCACAAGGGTTGGGCGTAGTGACAGACGCAAAAGGATCAATGGATCCTATTCCAGCATGAGTGAAAACTGACAGATGATTAGTCGTGCGGTGACAACACACCTAGACCATTTTCACTGAGAGAACGGATGGTAGCCATTGAAAATGGTGATCCACCAACACACAGCTTGCCATAGGAAGAACCTTGCGTGCGTGAAGAAGAATACAGGGGGAAAGCACAGATTCAGAAGACAAAGCATCTGCAAAACTCCAACATATTCTCCATTACTGCATAATAAGTATTGTTTAATCCATGGTCATTTGTTCATTTGCAAGTCAACTGATAATTATAATTGATATCCTGACTAAAGAGTTACAAGATAACCATAGCTTGCTTCAAGCCAACAATTTCTGTGGGATCGACCCTTACTCATGTAAGGTATTACTTGGACGACCCAGTGCACTTGTTGGTTAGTGGTACGAATTGTGAAAAGTGTGATTTACAATTTCGTGCACCAAGTTTTTGGCGCTGTTGCCGGGGATTGTTTGAGTTTGAACAACTAACGGTGAATCTTGTTGCTTAGATTAGGAAAATTTTGTCTTTTGGGTCAGAGTCTTTTATTTTCTTTTCAAAAATTTTTCATAAAAAATATTATTTTTCCTTATTTATTTTTAGTTTTTCTATGAGTTTAGTGTCATGTTTTAAGTTTGGTATCAATTGCATGCTTTTCTTTGTCTTTGAATTTTTCGAATTGCATGTTTTTATTTTCCTTTAAAAATACCTTATTAAAACACGTTAAATTTATAGATCAGTTGGCTAGAGCGTGGGCTTGTGTTCTTAGCAATTGGGTATCTTCCTTTTAAAACTTTTTCAAAAATAATTTTTCTTTGATTAAATCTTGTGCCAAACTTTAAGTTTGGTGTTCTCTTGTTAATTTTTCTTTAGTTTTCGAAAATTTTATTTTGGTTTTCTAAAAATTTTAAGTTTGGTATTCTTTCTTTTGTTCTTGTTGTTCTTGTGAGTCTTCAAGGTGTTCTTGAGTCTTCTTTGTGTTTTGATCTTAAAATTTTTAAGTTTGGTGTGCCTTGGTGTTTTCCCTCCAAAATTTTCGAAAACAAGGAGCATTGGATTTAGAAATTTTAAGTCTTGTGTCTTTTGTGTGTTTTTCTCTTTCATAATAAAATTAAAAATAAAAAATATCTTTTCTAACTATTTTTAAGCAATTATTTTGAATTTTTTTTCATAAAAATTCATATTTCAATTTCAAAATTTTTCAAATCTTATCCTTTTAAGATTTAAAAAAATCCACATCTTTTTCAAAAATCTCCTAACCACTTTTCCTCTCCTCACTTTTTCGAAAATCTTCATAAAACATTTTCAAATTTTTATTTTAGTTTTTATTTTATTTTATTTTATTATTTCGAAATTTTTTTAATAAAATAAATCCACATCATCTCCCTTTCTCCATCATGGACCTAAGTGGAAATGAACAGTCCAAAAGGACTCTGGGGTCATATGCTAACCCCACTACTGCTTTATATGGGAGTAGTATCTGTATACCCTCCATCGAAGTCAATAGTTTTGAGTTGAATCCTCAGCTCATTATCATGGTGCAGCAAAGTCACCAGTATTCCGGTCTTCCACAGGAAGAACCTACAGAGTTTCTGGTACAGTTTTTACAAATTATTGACACAGTACATGATATGGAAGTAGATTAGGATGTCTACAGATTATTACTGTTTCCATTTGCTATAAAGGACCAGGCTAAGAGGTGGTTAAATAACCAACCTAACGCTAGCATAAGGACATGGAAACAGCTGTCAGAAAAATTCCTGAATCAATATTTCCCCCCCAAAATGGATGACACAGCTAAGGCTAAACATCCAAGGCTTTAAACAAGGAGATAATAAATCTCTTTATGATGCCTGGGAGAGATATAGAGAGATGCTAAGAAAATGCCCCTTTGAAATGTTTTCAGAGTGGGTGCAGTTAGACATCTTCTATTATGGGCTTACAGAGAAAGCTTAGATGTCTTTGGCCAACTCAGCTGGTGGATCTATACACATGAGAAAAATAATTGAAGAAGCTCAAGAGCTCATTGATATAGTTGCCAGGAATCAGCATCTGTACCTAAGTAGTGAACCTTCCATGAAAGAAGAGGCTAAAACAGTAACTGCTGAACTCAGTCCTGCAGAATAAGTTACTGAATTCAATCAGCAATTAGATTTTCTAACAAAACAGCTAGCCGAATTCAAGGAGATATTACAAGACACAAGAATGGCTAATATGAACATGGAAGTACAGTTGAAGTAAACTGAACGGCAGTTATCAAAACAAATAATAGAAGAGTGCCAAGCAGTTCAATTAAGAAGTGGGAAGACATTAAATACCTCACTTCAAGGCAGCAGGAAGCCAACAAATGAACAAACTACTACCCAAAATCCCTCTGAGGACAGTAAGAGCCCAGAGAGGAACAATTTTGGCATTAAAATGCCAGAAAAAGGTGAAGGGCTGGCATTAAACGTGCAACCCATGCTCAGTTCTGGCGTTCAAACGCCACAAATAGGCAAGGAAGTGACGTTAAACGCCCAAAGGAAGCTCAGTTCTAGCATTCAAACGCCAGAAACAGATAAGGAATTGGCATCCAACGCCAATCCAGCTTCCAACCATGGCATTCAAACGCCAGTGGGGGATCAAACACATACAAGTGCTGATAGCAACCCCTCTAAGAAGGCTTTCCCAACCACCTCTGTAGGTAATAAACCTGCGGCAACTAAGGTTGAGGAATACAAAGCCAAAATGCCTTATCCTCAGAAACTCCACCAAGCAGAACAGGATAAGCAATTTGCCCGCTTTGCAGACTATCTCAGGACTCTTGAAATAAAAATTCCATTTGCAGAGGCACTTGAGCAAATACCCTATTATGCAAAGTTCATGAAAGAGATCTTAAGCCATAAGAAGGATTGGAGAGAAACTGAAAAAGTTTACCTCACTGAAGAATGCAGTGCAGTCATTCTGAAAAGTTTACCAGAAAAGCTTAAAGATCCTGGAAGCTTTATGATACCATGCACATTAGAGGGTACTTGTACCAAGCAAGCTCTATGTGATCTTGGGGCAAGTATCAACCTAATATCTGCATCTACTATCAGAAAGCTTGGTTTGACTGAAGAAGTCAAACCAACTCGAATATGTCTCCAACTTGCTTATGGCTCCATTAAATACCCATCAGGCGTGATTGAAGACATGATTGTCAAGGTTGGGCCATTTGCCTTTTTCACTGACTTTGTCGTGCTAGAAACGGAGGAGCACAAGAGTGCAACTCTCATTCTAGGAAGACCTTTCCTAGCAACTAGACGAACCCTCATTGACATCCAAAAAGGGGAATTAACCCTGAGAGTCAATGAGGACGAGTTTAAGTTGAATGTTGTCAAAGCTATGCAGCATTCAGACACCCCAAACGACTGCATGAGCATTGACATTATTGACTCTCTGGTGAAAGAGGTCAATATGACTGAGAGTCTCGAATCAGAGCTAGAGGATATCTTTAAAGATGCTCAACCTGATATGGAAGAACCAGAGAGAATAATAGAACCTCTGAAAATCCCTCAGGAAAAGGAGAAACCTCCTAAACCTGAGCTCAAACCATTACCACCATCCCTGAAATATGCATTTCTAGGAGAAGGTGACACTTTTCCTGTAATCATAAGCTCTACCTTAGAGCCACAGGAAGAGGAAGTACTAATTCAAGTGCTAAGGACACACAAGATAGCTCTTGGGTGGTCCATCAGTGATCTTAAGGGCATTAGCCCAGCCAGATGCATGCACAAGATCCTATTGGAGGATGACGCCAAGTCAGTGGTTCAACCACAGAGGTGGCTGAATCCAGCCATGAAGGAAGTGGTGCAGAAGGAGGTCACTAAATTACTAGAGGCTGGGATTATTTATCCTATTTCTGATAGCCCCTGGGTAAGCCCCGTCCAAGTCGTCCCTAAGAAGGGTGGCATGATAGTGGTTCATAATGAAAAAAATGAACTGGTTCCTACAAGAACAGTTACAGGGTGGTGTATGTGTATTGATTATAGAAGGCTCAATACAGCTACCAGAAATGATCATTTTCCTTTACCATTCATAGACCAGATGCTTGAAAGACTAGCAGGTCATGAATACTACTGCTTCCTGGATAGATATTCATGTTATAATCAAATTGCAGTAGATCTCCAGGATCAAGAGAAAACAGCATTCACATGTCCATCTGGAGTATTTGCATACAGAAGGATGCCATTTGGTCTGTGCAATGCACCTGTAACCTTTCAAAGGTGCATGCTCTCTATTTTCTCTGATATGGTGGAAATATTTCTAGAAGTCTTCATGGATGACTTTTCAGTATTTGGAGACTCATTCAGCTCCTGTCTTGACCATCTAGCACTTGTTCTAAAGAGGTGTCAAGAGACTAACCTGGTTTTAAACTGGGAGAAATGTCACTTTATGGTGACTAAAGGAATTGTCCTTGGGCGCAAAATTTCGAACAAGAAAATAGAGGGGGATCAAGCTAAGGTAGAGGTAATTGAAAAATTACCACCACCTGCCAATGTTAAGGCAATCAAAAGCTTTATGGGGCATGCATGATTCTATAGGAGATTTATAAAAGATTTTTCAAAAATCGCCAAACCTCTGAGTAATCTGCTAGCTACTGACACGCCATTTATCTTTGATAAGGAGTGTCTGCAGGCATTTGAGACTCTGAAAGCTAAGCTGGTCATAACACCAGTCATCTCTGCACCAGACTGGACATTACCATTTGAACTAATGTGTGATGCCAGTGACTATGCCATTGGTGCAGTGTTGGGACAAAGGCATGACAAGCTTTTGCACGTCATTTATTATGCCAATCGTGTTTTAAATGACGTACAGAAGAACTACACAACCACATAAAAAGAGTTACTTGCAGTGGTTTACGCCATTAACAAGTTCAGATCTTATTTAGTAGGATCAAAAGTGATTGTGTACATTGACCATGCTGCTCTTAAATATCTACTCACAAAGATTCAAAACCCAGACTCATAAGATGGGTGTTGCTTCTGCAAGAGTTTGATATAGAAATAAGAGACAAAAAAGGGACAGAGAACCAAGTAGCAGATCACCTATCCCGAATAGAACCAGTAGAAGGGGCGTCCCTCCCTCTTACTGAGATCTCTGAAAACTTTTCGGATGAGCAACTCTTTGCCATCCAGGAAGTACCATGGTTTGCAGACATTGCAAACTACAAGGCTGTGAGATTCATACCCAAAGAGTATAGTAGGCAGCAATCAAAGAAATTGATCACGGATGCAAAGTACTATATTTGGAATGAACCATATCTCTTTAAGAGATGTGCAGACGGAGTAATCCATATATGTGTGCCTAAAGAAGAAGCACTGAAGATCCTTTGGCATTGCCATGGATCACAATATAGAGGACACTTTGGAAGTGAGCGAACAGCCGCAAGAGTCCTCCAATGTGGCTTCTATTGGCCTACTCTCTATAAAGACTCCCGAGAGTTTGTACTTAATTGTGACAGTTGCCAAAGATCTGGCAATCTACCTCACAGTTATGCCATGCCTCAACAAGGGATCTTGGAGATTGAGTTGTTTGATGTATGGGGTATTGACTTCATGGGGCATTTCCCACCATCATACTCAAACACTTATATTCTGGTGGCAGTGGATTATGTATCCAAATGGGTGGAAGCTATTGCAACACCCACTAATGACACTAAGACAGTGCTGAAATTTCTTCAGAAATATATCTTCAGCAGATTTGGTGTCCCTAGAGTACTAACCAGTGATGGGGGCGCTCATTTCTGCAATAAATAGCTTTACTCTACTATGGTTCGATATGGAGTTAGCCACAAGGTGGCAACTCCATATCATCCACAGATAAATGGGCAAGCTGAAGTCTCTAATAGAGAACTTAAAAGAATCCTGGAACGGACTGTGATTAACCGTAGAAGGGATTGGGCAAGAAGCTTGGATGATGCTCTGTGGGCATACAGAACAGCATTCAAGACTCCTATAGGGACTTCTCCATACCAGCTTGTGTATGGAAAATCCTTTCACTTGCCAGTGGAACTGGAACATAAGGCATACTGGGCAACCAGATTCCTAAACCTTGATGCTAAGTTAGCTGGAGAAAAACGATTGCTCCAGTTAAATGAGCTAGAGGAATTCAGTCTCAATGCTTTCGAAAATGCAAAAATTTAAAAAGAGAAAGCAAAAAGATGGCATGATAAGAAGCTATCATCCAGAGTCTTTGAGCCAGGGCAGAAAGTTCTGCTATTTAATTCTAGGCTCAGATTATTCCGCGGGAAATTGAAATCTCAGTGGAGAGGACCATATGTGATTACAAGTGTGTCACCATATGGATACGTAGAGCTTCAGGATAATGATTCTAACAAAAAGTTCATTTTTAATGGACAGAGAGTCAAACATTATCTTGAAAGCAATTTTGAGCAAGAATGCTCAAAATTGAGACTTGATTAAAGCTCAGTAATAGTCCAGCTAAATATAATAAAGAAGCACTTGCTGGGAGGCAACCCAGCCATTAACAAAGCTTATTTGTTAATTAATTGAATTTTACAGGTTCAAATTAATTATCTTTAAGGTAAAATAGCAATTGCATGAGTTCACAGAGTTACAGAAGGATTCAGAGAATAAAACAGCAAAAAGAAGCTCACTGGTGCGAAAAAGCCAGTAAAAGCTGTTTTGGACGTTAAATGCCCAAAAGAAGCATCTACTGGGCGTTTAACGCCAGTAGAGATAGCCATCTGGGCGTTAAACGCCAGAAAGAAGCAACTTCTGGGTGTTTAACGCCAGATTTATAGCATCTTGTGCGTTCAGAAAAATGCCCAGTGATAAAGGAGTTTCTGGCGTTTAACGCCAGTTAGAAGCAACAGCTGGGCGTTAAACACCCAGACCAAGCACCAACTGGGCGTTAAACGCCTAAAACATGCAGCAGTTGGGCGTTTAACGCCAGGATTGTGGAATGGAGGAAGTTTTTGTTCCCAACTTGATTTTTTTCAAATTTTCATGTTTCCATCCATAATTTCTTGCATAAACATATTACAAATCCTCATTTTTCAAATCCCTTTTCAAAGATATCTAATGTATCTTAATTCTAAACATAAATCTTTTTTTTTAAATCCTCTTCAACTTCTTTTCAAATCTTTTTCAAAACTCAATTATCTTTTTGAATTCTTTCTAAATCTTTTTAAATTCTTCTCAAATCTTTTTATACTCATCATATCTTCTTTTCAAAATTTAGATTTATCTTTTTCACATATATCTTTTCAATTTTAAATTGCATCTTTTTCTTATCATACTTATCATTTACAAATCATATCTTCTATCATATCTTCTTCAAAATTTTCGAAAACCTACACCCTCCCTTTTAAATCCACGTTCGGCTCCCTCCTCTCCTCCATAAATTCGAACTTGGCTCTCCATCTATCCCTCTCCTTTCCTTTCTTTTTGCTTGAGGACAAGCAAACCTCTAAGTTTGGTGTGTTTATCCGTGATCACTAAACCAATACCCACTAAGATCATGGCTCCTAAGGGAAAACAGATCGTTCCAAGAGGCAAAAAAGAGAACATTCCAAAACCAATTTGGAATCAAGGGAAGTTCTTAACCAAAGAACATTCAGACCATTACTACAAAATAATGGGTCTAAGGTCAGTGATCCCAGAAGTTAAATTCGATATGAAAGAAGACGGATATCCAGAGATCCAAGAGAAAATTCGAAACAGGAGCTGGGAAATCCTAGCTAATCCTGAAACATAGGTGGGAAGAAACATGGTTCAGGAATTCTCTTCTAATCTGTGGCAAACAGACAGCAGAGAATAGCTGGAACCGCCTTCTATGACTATCAAACTCTGGTCAGAGGGAAGATTGTTCACCTCCACCCTGATAAAATAAGAGAGATCTTCAATAGTAGAATGATGAGAACAAATAAGGGCTTCGACGAAATCTTAGAGGACATATGCTTCCCTAGAACCAAGTGGACAACCAACACAAAAGGAGTCCAAAACCAACTCAAGAGAGAAGATCTCAAACCAGTCGCCAGAGGCTGGCTGGACTTCATTGGGTGTTCTATATTGCCCACTAGCAACCGCTCTGAAGTCACCATCAAAAGAGCAGTAATAATCCATTGCATTATGTTGGGAAAAGAAGTGGAAGTTCATCAGCTGATTTCTTGTGAACTTTTACACAATTGCAAACAAGAACTCCAAAAATGCCAAATTGGCTTATCCAAGCTTAATCTCTATGCTATGTAAAGATACTGGGGTAAAGATGGGAGTAAATGAGTATATCTTAGTTGAGCAACCAATCACCAAGAAGTCAATGGAAGGACAACAAGTGCAGGACGACCCCATCAAGAGGAAAGCATAGGAGTTCTTCTCGAAAATCCCTCAATTTGAATATTGGGAGCGTCTTGAAGCATCTGTTACCAAGTTGCAAGAAGCTATTGACCAACTGAAGGAAGAGCAGAGAAATCAAAGTAGCATGCTTTGTAAACTGCTTGGGGAACAAGAAGAGCAAAGGCGTGAACTGAGGGAACTGAAGCGTCAGAAGCTGTCTCTTAAAGGACCACGCACTCCACAGACTAAGGGAGCATCCACCTCCCAAAATAAAGGTTGTTCAGTCCTAATCTTAGCCTTAACTCTGTGATAATTATTCTTATTAGGAATTTACCTTAGAAGTTATATATGAGTAGTAGTAATTAGTATATCTATTTTGATTTTATCTCCAATTAAGCTATAATTTATTTTTCTCATCATTATCAAACATAAATAAAATAGCAGATTTTTAGAATAAGGAGGCAATATTTTTTCAAGTTTTTAATAAGGAAAATTCTAATTATTTATATGTGGTGGCAATACCTTTTGTCTTCTAAATGAATGCCTGAACAGTGCATATTTTTTATATTGAATTTTATGAATGTTAAAATTGTTAGCTCTTGAAAGAATGATGAACAAGAGAAATATTATTGTTGATCTGAAAAATCATGAAATTGATTCTTGAAGCAAGAAAAAGCAGTGAAAAAAAAAAGAGAATGAACAGTAGAAAAAGCCAATAGCCCTTTAAACCAAAAGGCAAGGGTGAAAAGGATCCAAGGCTTTGAGCATCAATGGATAGGAGGGCCCAAGGAAATAAATCCAAGCCTAAGCGGCTAAATCAAGCTGTCGCTAACCATGTGCTTGTGGCATGCAGATCCAAGTGAAAAGCTTAAGACTGAGTGGTTAAAGTCGTGATCCAAAGCAAAAGAGTATGCTTAAGAACTCTGGACACCTCAAATTGGGGACTTTAGCAAAGCTAAGTCACAATCTGAAAAGGTTCACCCAGTTATGTGTCTGTGGCATTTATGTATCCGGTGGTAATACTGGAAAACAAAGTGCTTAGGGCCACGGCCAAGACTCATAAAGTAGCTGTGTTCATGAATCAACATACTAAACTAGGAGAATCAATAATACTATCTGAATTCTGAGTTCCTATAGATTTCAATCATTCTAAATTTCAAAGGATAAAGTGAGATGCCAAAACAGTTCGGAAGCAAAAAGCTACTAACCCCGCTCATCTAATTAGAATCTGAGCTTCACTTGAAACTCTGAGATATTATTGCTTCTTGATTTCTTTTTATCCTATCTTATTTATCTAGTTGCTTGGGGACAAGCAACAGTTTTAAGTTTGGCATTGTGATGAGCGGATATTTTATACGCTTTTTGGGGGTAATTTCATGTAGTTTTTAGTATATTTTAGTTAGTTTTTAGTATTTTTTGTAGTTTTTAGGCAAAATTCATATTTCTGGACTATACTATGAGTTTGTATATTTTCCTATGATTTCAGGTATTTTCTGGCTGAAATTGAGGGGGCTGAGCAAAAATCTGATTCAGGCTGAAAAAGGACTGCTGATGCTGTTGGATTCTGACCTCCCTGCACTCGGAATGGATTTTTTAAAGCTACAGGAGTCCAATTGGCACGCTCTCAATTGGGTTGGAAAGTACACATCCAAGGATTTCCAGAAATATATAACAGTCCATACTTTGCTCGAAGATAAATGACGTAAATTGGCGTTTAACGCCAGTTCCATGTTCCATTTTGGCTCGCCAGAAACAGGTTACCAGTTGGAGTTAAACGCCCAAAACAGGTCACAACCTGACGTTTAACTCCAGAAATAGCCCAGGCACATGAGAAGCTGAAGTCTCAGCCCCAGCACACACCAAGTAGGCCCCAGAAGTGGATTTTTGCACTATCTATCTTACTTTACTCATTTTCTGTAAACCTAGGTTACTAGTTTAGTATTTAAACAACTTTTAGAGACTTATTTTGTATCTCATGACATTTTAGATCTGAACTTTGTACTCTTTGATGGCACGAGTCTCTAAACTCCATTGTTGGGGGTGAGGAGCTCTGTAGCGTCTCGATGAATTAATGCAATTATTTCTGTTTTCTATTCAAACACGCTTGTTCCTATCTAGATGTTCATTTGCACTTCAATATGATGAATGTGATGATCCGTGACACTCATCACTATTCTCAATCAATGAACACGTGCCTAACAACCACCTCCGTTCTACCTTCGATTGAATGAGTATCTCTTGGATTCCTTAATCAAAATCTTCGTGGTATAAGCTAGAATCCATTGGCAGCATTCATGAGAATCTTGAAAGTCTAAACCTTATCTGTGGTATTCCGAGTAGGATTCAGGGATTGAATGACTGTGACGAGCTTCAATCTTACAAGGGTTGGGTATAGTGACAGACGCAAAAGGATCAATGAATCCTATTCCAGCATGAGTGAGAACCGATAGATGATTAATCGTGCGGTGACAACGCAACTGGACCATTTTCACTGAGAGGACGGATGGTAGCCATTGACAACGGTGATCCACCAACACAGAGCTTGCCATAGGAGGAACCTTGCGTGCGTGAAGAAGAAGACAGGAGGAAAGCAGAGATTCAGAAGACAAAGCATCTCCAAAACTCCAACATATTCTCCATTACTGCATAATAAGTATTATTTAATCCATGCTCTCTTGTTCATTTGCAAGTCAACTGATAATTCAATTGATATCCTGACTAAGAGTTACAAGATAACCATAGCTTGCTTCAAGCCAACAATCTCTGTGGGATCGACCCTTACTCACGTAAGGTATTACTTGGACGACCCAATGCACTTGCTGGTTAGTGGTACGAATTGTGAGAAGTGTGATTTACAATTTCGTTCACCATAGAACACCCACAAGCCAACGGATAGGCGGAAGCCACCAACAAAGTCATATTGGTCGGGTTAAAACATATACTACAGAACGCAAAAGGAGCCTGGGTTGAAGAGCTCCAACAAGTCCTGTGGGCATATCAAACAACCCCACACTCCACCACTGGGGAGTCACCCTTCCGACTTGCTTACGGAATGAAGGCAATGATTCCCATAGAAATAGATGAAGGATACCCTAGGGTGATCCTCTACAATGAAGGTGCCAACTCCCAAGCACAAAGAGAATAGCTCGTCCTACTTCCAGAAGTTCGAGAAAAAGTTCGGATTAGAGAGCAGGCGCTAAAACATCGAATGGCTTTAAGGTATAACCAGAAAGTAATCCAGCGAAGCTTCACCACCAGTGACCTTATCCTAATTCGAAATGATATAAGAGCAGGTTGGTCAATAGAAGGGAAACTAGAAGCCCACTGGAAAGGGCCATACCAAATCATGGAAGTATGATGCATGAAAAGTTGTCTCTCAACAAATTTTCCTTCGGCAAGTATACCAAATTGTTGTCAAGTAAAAACTCACAATAGAGTGAGGTCGAATCCCACAGGGATTGATTGGTCAAGCAACTTTAATTAGAGCAATGTTCTAGTTGAGCAAAGCAGAAATTGAGTTGAGAATTTTCAGAAAATTAAATGGCGGGAAAGTAAATTGCAGAAAGTAAATTGCAAAATCTTAAATGGGGATTTGGGGAGATGAACATAAAAATAAATGGCAGAAAGTAAAGAGAATGGGTAAGATCAGAAATGGGGGATTCATTGGGCTTAGGAGATGTTGCATTCTTCGGATCAAGTTCATTCTCATCTCTTCCTCAATCAATGCATTCATTGATCTCCTTGGCAATCCTAGGTGATTGGATCCCAATTCCTTGGCAACCCAATCTCTCTAAACTTGAACAATTGCCCAATTCCTTGATTTAATTGCTCATGGGAAGAGATAAAGTATGGTCACTGATTATACCACATGTATTTCCAAATCAAAGTGTTGGGAGGATTATATGTCACTATATCCGTCCAAACCCCAATCTGGTCCAACATGAGAAAGCATTTCTAGCATGATCTCCTCATCCCTTTTCCAAGGCTCAGAGGAGATCCAATTATGGAGAGTTTCTTTTCCAAGATAACTAACCAATTGATTTAAGATCAAAAGCTTTCTAGTAAATCAAGAGAAAAGAAAGAAGAAGAAGAATGAAAACTATAATTGATCCATAAAATTACAACAGAGCTCCCTAACCCAATGAAAAGGGGTTTAGTTGTTCATAGCTCTGGAAATGGAAGATGATATAGAAGAGTAAATTCTAAAGTAAACTAGAAATTGCAGGAAAAGTAAATATACAGAGTGTAGTTCTCCGAAATGCCAAGCTCATTTCTAGTTCAAAACTACTCCTATATATACTACTCTTCTTGATCTTCTAGTAAGCTCTTCAAGTCTTGGATATGGGCATTTGATCTTGAGTTGAAGCATTTACAATCTTCCGTGGGCTTAGCTTTGCTTACAAAAAAAGTGTGAGTCAGGCATGAGTGGATGTTAGTTAGGACGTTAGTAGTGTTAATGTTAAGTGAAAATGTGGGTTCGAGAACGTTAGTGACAATAACCTTTTTCACTAACGCTCCAAACCAAATTGATCCACGTTAATTTCAATGATAGTGGCACTAACGGGACCACTAACGTTGCCTCTTAGTCCTTCGCAAACGTTATTGGCATTCACCTTTACTAATAACGTTGCCTCTTAGTCCTTCGCAAATGTTATTGACATTCACCTTTACCAATAACATTGCTCCTTGCTTCTCTTCCCCACGTTATTGATCCACGTTAGTGTAACTATCATGGCCCTTAACGTGGGCATGCCCAAGCTTCGAGGGCGTTAGTGACACTCACCTTTGTCACTAATGCTTCAAAACATCCCTTCTCCCCACGTTAGTGCTTCACGTTAATGGCATTAATGTAACCACTAACATGGTGGTAATTGCCATCTCTAACGTTAGTGACAAAGGTGAGTGTCACTAATGTTGGCCTATCATTCCTTGCTCCACGTTGCCCTTTACGTGAATGGTCTTAACGTGACCACTAACGTAGGTAATATTGGTTTAGTCCAACGTTAATGACAAAGGTGAGTGTCACTAACGTTGGCAATTTCTTCCTCCTTCCACGTTAGAGTTCACGTTAATTGGATTAACATGACTCTTAACGTGGCTAAGTGTGGCCTTTTGGAATGTTAGTGGTGTTCACCTTTACCATTAACGTTGGAGCTCCCCTTTCCTTTCCACGTTAGCTCCCACGTTAATGCAACTAACGTGGCAACTAACGTGGGCTATGATGGCTTTCGAAGGCATTATTGGCGATCACTTTTTCCATTAACGCTACAAACTTACTCCCATTCCACGTTAGTGGTCACGTTAATTAGACTAACGTGGTTGCTAACGTGGCTCTTCCTTGCTTCTTTTGTCCTGAAATCAAGCAAATAAAGTGCATCAAAGCTCTGTTCCAAGTCATGAGATCATGCATTATCCATTTTATCATTCATTTCTTACATAATTCTCATGAAATCATGTAAAGATCACAATATTTTCTTCTTCTTATTAGGATCTTGTTGTTTGGCTAATCTCAATAGGATGTGCTTCAAGCATGTGATTTAGAGCATATATATACCTTGTTGGTGAACCAACTTAGCTAATCAATTACCATACCACAAACATTGAGAACTTACTTCACAAGATAAACCCTACTCTTGTTTTTCATAACATTTTCTTTTATTTGACTTAAAGGACAAGCATACATGTAAGCAAGATGAAAATGAAAGCCAGGGACTTAGACCAGCAACATAGACTTAAGTAATGGAAGCTTAAAGATAGAATTGAAGATTCCTAAGTTACTATGGAAGCATGTTCTATTTCATATATGATTTTCCTTATTTAAACTTAAAAAAAAGATAGAACGAAGAGGGAACTCCACCACCTTTTACTTCTGGGAATGCTCATGCTCTCTCTCTTGTTTGTCCTCTTTGTGTCCACTTGCACTTCCCTGTATCCGTGTCATTCTAGCTCTTTTCCAATCTTCCAGTGGCTTCCTTACTGATTCATGACTCTTTTCGGCTCTTTCTCTTTCATGCTAATTCATCCTTTACGTCCTCATATCTTGTGATCCCGGGGTGCAATACAGGCAGTTGTCTGACTAAGTATCCGAGCCTAGCTTGAGTGTTTACATGATATCCAGTCTCACTCATATAGACTCCTTCCGAGAATGCTCTGTATTCATCGAAAAGATTTGCCTATTCTCTTTGTTTCTGATGCATCTCATGAATGTGTGCACCTTAATGTGCTTGGATGTTGATTCGCTTTTGGATGGCTTCTTGTTGTTGATCTTGCTTTTGGTTCAACCTGTGGAAGGATTCACCCCACTGTCTCCCTTGTTCCAGTTGCTGCACCATCAATTGCTTTTGGCACTCCCCTTGTTGATTCATCCATCTAGAGAATAATTATTCTTGGCAATCCATCATTTGTAGTTGAAGCTCCTTCTGTGCCCTTTGATTCTCCATGTATTGCCTAGACAAGCCATCAATAGCTGCTTGTAATTGGTGCATGTCTAAAGTGGCTGGGGCTTGCTCCTCTGGGTTTTGTCCTTCTTCAACTTGATGGGCTGGCCTCTTTTTTAGTCTTCGTTGAGGTAGGGGAGGTGCAACGGCATGCATCCGTCGAAAAGTAATTGGGATGCCGACTTTTATCCACTCGGGATTTCCATCTTCGATCACCACCCCAGCCTTTGTGCACAGACGGAAAATGGTGCTAGGGTAGCCTAACCTTCCTCCAGAATCACTTTACTCAGCGAACTTCTGAATGCCCTGAGCTATGAGTTCATGAACCTTGATCTCTCCCCCCTTGAGTATACATTGTACCATTGTTGCTCTCTTACGGTTTACCTCTGAGTTATTTCTGGTAGGAAAGATGGATCTCCTTACAATTTTAAACCACCCCTTGCTTCAGGGGTGAGATCCCCTCTTTTAATAAATTTTGGCTTCAATGGGAATATCTTACCCAATCCGCTCCTAGTATGAAGATATCTTCCACAATCTGGTCATAATTGGGACAACTATCTATTCTGGATTGATAGCTCTCTTCTGCGAATGGTATGGTTCGTAGCTTTAACACCCTCATGATGTTCATGGGACTAAAATCCACCATTACCCCTCTTACAAAGCTTATATAGGATTCATATGCCCTATCATACCTGACCGCGTTTGCATAAAACTCTCTTACAAGAGTTGCGTTTACTCTTGTGACTGGATCAGTGAGGAGCTCCCATCTTCTCTTTCCCCCTTCTCTGTGATTTTGGGGCACTCAGTTTTCGTGACTTGAAAGCCTAGCTCATATATGATCTCTTTATCAGCCATCCACCCAAATTGTAATGCATGGTGAAAGGTTCTAAATTTCTTCTCATCAAAAGGGGGTTGCTCCATAGGCTCCTTCCCTTTTCTTCTTTTAGAGCTCGATGATGCCATGAGTAACTCCAGCTTTGGTGCCAGTTTGGACGTTTAACTCCAGCTTTTATGCCAGTTCTGGCGTTTTGAGTTCAGAATATGGCAGAGAAGGGACATTTGAACTCCAGCTTTCGTTGTCAAAACTCAGACAAAGTATGGACTATTATATATTGATGGAAAGCTCTGGATGTCTACTTTCCAGTGCAATTGAGAACGTGCCATTTGGAGCTTTGTAGCTCCAGAAAATCTACTTCGAGTGCAGGAAGGTCAGAATCCAATAGCATCAGCAGTCCTTTGTCAGCCTCTGAATCAGATTTTTGCTCAAGTCCCTCAATTTCAGCCAGAAAATACCTGAAATCACAGAAAAACACACAAACTCATAGTAAAGTCCAGAAATATAAATTTTTCATAAAAACTAATAAAAACATCCCAAAAAGTAGCTAGATCCTACTAAAAACTACCTAAAAACAATGCCAAAAAGCGTATAAATTATCCGCTCAAGTTTTCATATAGCACAGTCATACCACTCACCACATGCCCTTGAAGCTCGACATAGTCATCCTGAGCTGACTGAAGCCTCTCCCTAGTCTCCAACAACTCACCATAGGTCCGAGTATAGCTCTCCTTGGCCTTCTTAGCCATCTCTTCAGCCATATTAGCAGCCGCCTCCGCATTAGTAGCCCGAGCCTTCTCCCTCTCTACAGCAAGCTCGAATCCAACAACCTTGGCCTCAAACTTGCCCTTCAAAGTTTTCATCCTATGATAATCAGCTTTGGCCTCCTCCAAAAAGACCTTAGTAGCATGGATCAAAGATTCTTTGACAAACCGGGACAAGGCTGCACTGAGATTGGCCATCCGGACACTGTTACATTATTACATGATATAAAATTAAGATGTTGGGGATCGACACATCATCAAGAGGAACTTTACCATAAGGGGCAATCAGCTCTATGGCAAAAGCCACAATATCAAATTCCTTGTCTTCCAAATTATAAGGACCGACAGTCCTTGGCTTCTTCGGAGGATGGCTAGCTGAAGTAGGAGAGGAGGCAGCACCAGAAGTCACCACGAGTGGATCAGTAGAAACTGTTAAAATTCTAGGGGTCGGGATTATTTTCCTCGGCCCCTGAGGATCAGATTCTGGCTTCTTTAAGGGCAACTGTGAAGAGCTCTACCCCGACGTCTTCCACACAAATTTTGGGCAGCCACCGCCTTCTTTGCCTTGCGAAAAACCTTCATCGAATCCAACGACGGCACCATCTCTGAAAAGAAGCCAGTAAAATAGTTACACAATGACAAGATCACAATCAATAGAAGAAAACTTTCTATGAAAGAAGAGGTCGGACACTACCTACCTCGGAATGGAGAAGAGCGGGATCCTCTAAAAACTCTCTACTTCATTTAAACTCTCCCATGGATACTTAAGAACTACAGGATCTTTCTACCACCATAAAAGAAAAGTCGGCTCATCATTTTCGTCCAAAAAGAAGGGTCAAACATCCTCAACAGCTCGGACTTTAAAATATAAATTTTTAAAGTCCCGAAAAGAGTTATCAAACATGGAAAAAAATTTTCTCCCATGGGTAGCCTGAAAGAAGATCCAAGAAGCCTTCTTCTTGGCCACCCCCAGTTTGGTCAGCAGTAGCACAAACAAGAAAAGGAAAAGGGACAGGGTAGGTCGGACACCCAGCTCTCGGCATAACAACTGGAAAATCTTCATAAAATCCCACGAGTTTGGGTAAAGCTGCGAAGGGGCCACATTACAGTTCCACAAGATTTTGGTCTGAAAGGCAGTAAAAGGAATGGTAATTCCTAGCTGGGTAAAGAAATAGTCATATACATAGAAGAAATGACGTCCTACCTGACTTAAGGGAGGGAAACTAACCCTCTTCTCAGGCTCGGGAGACAATAACTCATAGTTCTTTTCGTTCTCCCTATGCTCACAATTTCTATGAAATCTTCTAAGTCTCTCACAATACTCCGGGTCGGCCACAGTAACACTCATTAACACTATAGAATCTAACTAGTCAGCCATACCAGGGGGACCTTTGTAGACATCTCAACAATATTTCTATGTGAAGACATAGAAAACTACACCTACAGAAAGAAAATGGAAGAATGGTCACTACCAAGCAACTCAGACAGATTCAGAAATGCATCCAGCAACCAACAAAAAGAGCACTCCAAGGCTCGAAGATCACCATTAAACCCCAGGGGCACCCTTTAGAGGCAATGCAGATATAGAAAAGCAGTAAAAATAGAAAACCCTAACCCTTCCAGCAAACAAATCCGAAACCAAAAAGCCTCAGCCTTTTCAAAAAAAGCTCAGCAAGATCAAAACTTTATGCAAAAAGAAAAAATGTAGCAGTAAAGCACAAAGAAAAGCTACCATTGAAGCATGCAAAAGGGGGACGAAGCAGAGCACTAACCTGCAAGGAAGAAAAGAAGCAATAAACAGACACACGGCGAAAGCACGAACGGTCCACACCAGCAAAGCGCCTCGAAGCTTCAGAGAAAAGAAGAAAGCTTGGGGCAGGTCGAAACAGTAAGGCCAAAGAAAGGAGCTTCCCGTCAGAAATGTAAAAGTGAAACAAATAGAAAGCAAGAAAACTGAAAGAACCAAAGAATCCCTTTAATTTCAAATTGAAGGAGGGAACAAAACGGCAAAAAGGGAATTAAAGCCCTATTAAAAGGCTTTAAAAGCACTCATAAAAACCCAAACTGATGCACTAAGGAATGATGCCACATTTAAAACACTTTGCATTTTCAAAATCATTAAAGACGTAAAAATCGCTCGAGAAAGGGACGGACCGAACGCGACCAGGAAGATACTTGAACACGACTTCCCGAAAGAGGTCGAAGCTCAGAAACGAGCACAACCTCACGAAAAGGACGAAGCTCAAGCAGGGGCACTGTTCACACACCGGTACGCGCTACAAGGTCTGAGTTGGCCTAAAGCAAATGGACCGACCTCTTGTAAGGTGGTCCATTACCAACCTCTTCACAAAAGAGTTCAGTAGATCGCAACAGAGGTCCAAGCAGGCCCAAAACAAAGGATCACCGCCCACCAGAAGGCGGCTGAGAAAAAGATAAAGATCTCCTCTACAAAAGATAAGATAAGATAACCAACTTATCTCAAAGGAAGGTCATCAAGCATTACTATAAATACACTGGAGCACCCAGGTATAACTCATACTCTAATTCTACAAAAAACCTGCCTAAAGCCCATACTGACTTAAGCATCAGAGTCTCTTGCAGGTACGACCACCCTTCGGTGACCGAGAACCAGCAGCATCTCCTACGTCAACATGTCCGACGCAGCAATCTAGTTCAGATCTGAAGATCTCATCCGACATCGACCTCTCTGTTTCAGGTAACCCTCGGAATAGTAGTTTAGCGCCACAAAAACCTTAATTACCTAAAACTGATAGGATTTCATGTCACATATCCCAATAAGCCGCAGATAACCCTCAGTTTAGGAGGAGTGTTTTCAAGCTGTAGCCCAAGTGAGATAACTCTGTCGAAAATCACAGGTGCTCATGTAGAATAAGGGTCACACTATCGTTACACCTAGATTCATAAGAGTAAAAACGAAAACAACACCTTAGAATGGAATCAAACATTAATTAAAATAGAAGAGTAATAATATTAATCCATAGAAATAAGCAGAGCTCCTAACCTTAACTAGGAGGTTTAGTTACTCATACTTTACAGAGAAAACAAAATAAAAAGTAAAGAAGATCTGTCTAGATCTGAATGTTTCCCCTTCTAAGAGCGTGTTCCACAGGAGGAAGGAAGTCTCTTATTTATAGTAAAAACCTCTAAGACTAAACCTAAAAGATGTTAATTTAAATTTAAAAGTTACAAGGATAAGATAAGATGAGCTAAGGAGTGCTAAAATCTACTTTGGCACCCACTTTTTGAGTGTTTGGGCTTATGCCTAGCGTTCAACTTGGATTCTGGGCATTAAACGCTGGTCTCTGCTCCCTGGTTGGCGTTGAACGCCAGTTTTGGGCGTTCAACGTGGGAGATCAGTCCTTCTTGGGTGTTGGATGCCCAAGCTTGGTGTTTAACGCCAGTTTTGGCAGTCATTCGGGAAGAGAAGTATAAACTATCATATATCGTTCAAAAGCTCTAGAAGTTAGCTTTCTAACACCACTGAGACCGCGTCAATTGGATCTCTATGGCTCAAGATATGATCATTCGAATACACCAAGGTCAGGATTCGTAGCATCTGCGATGCTTTCTTCATCTCTGAATAAGATTATGCCAAATTCACCCGAAATTCACCTAAAATTATAAAAATACCTAAAAAATTCAAAGTAGCATCCAAAGAGAATTTTTGCACTAAAATGTAATAAAACTTAATAAAATCTAGCTAAAAACAACTAGAAATTGAGGTGAAAAAGGGTATAAGATATTCACTTATCACAACACCAAACATAAACCATTGCTTGTCCTCATGCAACCAAAAACAAGATTGGACCAATGAAGAGAAAACACACAAGATTAGAGTTGTCATTTAAGCTCGGGTCTAATTATTGAATGGGGCTATTTAACACTATTTCTGCATAGCTTTGGCATCTCTCTTTCCTCTGAAGTTTAGCAATATTGGTATCCTTTGGAACTAGAATTCGGATGATATTATTGACTCTCTTCTTTAAGTTTTTCTTGATTCTTGAACACAACTTTTTTTTTCTTTTGGTGCTTTGCACCTTTGAGCCTAGCCATGACTCTAAGTGTTTTGTTTTCAAGTATTACCACCTGATACATAAACGCCACAAGCACTTAACTGAGGGAACCCTTTGGATTTGAATTTAGCTTTGCTTAAATTCCTCGACAATGGTGCTCAGAGCCTTAAGCGTACTCTTTATAGCATTGGATCACAACTTTAAATGCTCAGTCTCAAGATTTTCTTGACACCTTCACACCACAAGCATATAGTTAGGGATATCAACTCTTTTGAGCTTTTTAGGCCAATTTTGACCCTCCTAACCATTGATGCTCAAAGCCTTGGACCTTTTTCTTTTTATTTTTCAATTTTCTTTTCTTTTTGCTGTTTCTTTTGCTTTAAGAATCAATCTTTTTGATATTTTAGAGAATCAATAATACTTCTAAATT
Organism: Arachis duranensis; assembly: GCF_000817695.3. NCBI lineage: Eukaryota > Viridiplantae > Streptophyta > Magnoliopsida > Fabales > Fabaceae > Arachis > Arachis duranensis. Next base: position 30,363,806 of record NC_029777.3, read on the forward strand.
CACTATTCTTTAAGAGCCACTACACCCAATTTTAATATCAAGTATGCACTGTTTAATTCATACATTCAGAAAATAAAAATAAGGCCACCACATCAAAGTAAATAGAATGACTCATAATATAACTCAAGATCTTATGCATCTTACTACTTCTTTTTCAAAAAAATTTCTTTTTAAGCTTAGTGAGTAATACATGAGACATCTTTTAACCATAAAAATTTCAAAATTGAACTACTAGACTAGAAAGCAAGGAAATCCTAATAGTGATCATGCCAAAGCTAGAATAGAAAGATGAAATAAGATAAAGAAAGGGATAATGAAACTTAACCACCTTAGTTTATGGTGGCTGCTGATCTTCCATGAAGATGATTCACCATCTTTTGGTGCCATTGATGATAATATAAACCTAGAGCTCACTCTGCAACACCAAACTTAAAAAGTTTTTTTGTTCCCAAGCAAAGAAAACGTGGTCCCTCCTTGGCATTGAATGACAGGACTGTTTGCCTCCTTTCAGGCGGCGTTCAGCGCCAGAGCCTTCCTACTTCAGGGTGTTCTGTTCTTCCATTCTGAGTTCTTATGTCCCTATTCTAAGCGCTGTACATGATCATAAGCATTAGAAAACCTAGAAAAACTTTGAAGATTAAAAATAGAGAATAAAATAAAAAATTAACCTGAGATAAAATTGAAACAAACTAAAAGATACTTATGGTTGGGTTGCCTCCCAACAAACGCTTCTTTAATGTCATTAGCTTGACACTTGATTGTTGAATTTTCTTCCTCATCTTCCGGTTGGTTAAAAGAAATGACCCTAAAGGGAAAGTGGAGAAGATTAGTGCCCTCGGAATTGAATTCCTCCTAACAAACATTCTTTTATTGTTATCAGCTTGATTCTCCTTGCTTGTTAGGATAGGGGTTGTATTGTTTCTTGTTGACCTTCTCTTTTTCATGGATATCATCTTTTGTTTCTTGGTCACAATCCGCTTTTTTAGTACATTCCTTGATTATCTCTACCACTCTGGATTTAGGATTTAGGTGTTGTGAGATGGGTGGAGTGTATCCTTTATCAAGAACCTCTTGAATTGGTGATTCAATGAACTCACCCTCTATGTGGCTCTCTGCTTCATTGGAGTGTAAATTTCCATAATTGTTTTCCTCCCGTACAACCTCCTTTGGTCGTGCATCTTCTTCTTCCATGTGTGAGGGTGGAGAGTTCTCTAATTCACTGGGGTATGGACTCTGTTGAATGATTTCCTCACATTCTTTTGTAGGAATTTGCATTGCTTCACTTATGAGAGAGTTCTCTTGTTTCTCTGTGGTGCACGAAATTGTGATACACAATGGCACCAACAACTTGGTACGCATAATTATAATCTCAACTCTCTTTCACAACTTTGCACAACTAACCAGCAAGTGCACTGGGTCGTCCAAGTAATAAACCTTACGTGAGTAAGGGTCAATCCCACGGAGATTGTCAGCCTAAAGCAAGCTATGGTCATCTTGTAAATCTCAGTCAGGCGGATTCAAATGGTTATGAAGTTTTAATAATTAAAAGATAAATGAAAAGTAAAATAAAGATAGAGATACTTATGTAATTCCTTGGTGGAAATTTCAGATAAGTGTATGGAGATGCGTTGTTTCTTCTGAATCTCTGCTTTCCTACTGCCTTCATCCAATCCTTCCGAATCCTTTCTATGGCAAGCTGTATGTAGGGGATCACTGTTATTAATGGCTACCGTCTATCCTCTCAGTAAAAATGGTCTAGCTATAGGTTACGTAGGGCTAATCATCTGTCGGTTCTCGATCGTGTAGGAATAGGATTTACTATCCTTTTGCGGCTGTCACCACGCCCTACTGTCGCGAGTTTGAAGCTCGTCACAATCATCCCGTCCCATATCTTACTCGGAATACCACAGACAAGGTTTAGACTTTCCGGATCTCAAGAATGCTGCCAATTGATTCTAGCTTATACCACGAAGACTCTGATCGCAAGGAATTGAAGGCTCTATTGTTACGAGAGGCAATCAAACGCATGGATCAGGAATCCAAGAGATACACATTCAAGCTTGTTTTCATGTAGAACGGAAGTGGTTGTCAATCACGCATTCATGAGTAAGAATGGTGATGAGCGTCACATAATCATCACATTCATCATGTTCTTGTGTGCAAATGAATATCTTAGAATAAGAATAAGCATGAATTGAATAGAAAACATTAGTAATTGCATTAATACTCGAGGAACAGCAGAGCTCCACACCCTTAATCTATGGTGTGTAGAAACTCTACCGTTGAAAGTACATAAGTCATACCTTGATCATGGTTCCTTGTGATCCATGCATTTGCATAGAACTCTTGAACCATTAAGATTCCGACTTGTTGAATGGGGTTGGCAAGAACTTCCCAACCTCTTTTTTGGATCTCTTGTCAGATCTTCGGATATTCGCCCATCTTGAGCCTAAAAGGGACCTCAGGGATCACCTTCTTCTTGGTCATAACTTCATAGAAGTGGTCTTGATGGACCTTTGAGATTAATCTCTCCATCTCCCACGACTCAGAGGTGGAAGCAGTTTCCTTCCCTTTCCTCTTTCTAGAGGTACGAGCAAAAGATGAAAGAAAGATGTAGAAGAAGGAGAAAATGGAAGAGATGGAAGGTGTATGTGTTTCGGCCAAGGGGAGGGGAAGGTGTGTATGAAAGGTTTGGGTGGGTTTGGGAGGGAAATGGTTTTGAATTTTGAAGGTGGGTGGGGGGTTTTTGGGGAACAGTTAAGAAAGTGATTGGTGAAGGGTATTTGGGGAAGAGATATGGAGGTGATTGGTGAAGGATATTTGGGGAAGAGTGTTGTAGAAAGGTGTGAAGAGAAGAGAGAGTAAGTTGAGGTTGGTGGAGATCCTGTGGGATCCACAGATCCTGAGGGGTCAAGGAATTCTCATCTCTGCTCCAATTGGGCATTCAAAATGCTTTAGAGTGCAATTCTAGCATTTAAACGCCAGTCTGCTGCCCTGTTCTGTCATTTAAATGCCAGTTTTCCTTCCTGTTCTGGCGTCTAATCGCCAGTTTGTTGCCCTATTTTGGCGTTTAAACGCCAGTCTGGTGCCCTATTCTAGCGTTTAAATGCCCAGAAAGGTGCCAGATTGGGCATTTAAATGCTTATTTTCCTACCCTTACTGGCGTTTAAATGCCAGTAAGTACTTCCTCTAGGGTGTGCTATTTTTAATGCTATTTTTGATTTTTTTTCTTTATTTTTGTAATTGTCTTTGTGACTTCACATGATTATCAACCTAAAAGAAAACAAAATAATATAGATTAAAATAAAATTAGGTTGCCTCCCAATAAGCACTTCTTTAATGTCAATAGCTTGACAGTAAGCTCTCATGGAGTCTCACAGATGATCAGAGTATGGTTGAGATCTCTCAACACCAAACTTAGAGTTTGGTTGTGGCCTCCCAACACCAAAGTTAGAGTTTAAATGTGGGGGCTCTGTTTGACTCTGTATTGGGAGAAGCTCTTCATGCTTACTCTCTATGGTTACAGATGGAGAACCTTGAGTCTTTACTACAAGGCATTTTTCATTCACATGAAGGATCAACTCTCCTCTGTCAACATCAATCACAGCTCTTGCTGTGGCTAGGAAGGGTCTTCCAAGGATGATGGATTCATCCTCATCTGTCCTAGTGTTTAGGATTGTGAAATCAGCAGGGAAGTAAAGGCCTTCAACCTTCACTAGCACATCCTCTACTAGTCCATAAGCCTTTTTCAGAGATTTATCTGCCATCTCCAATGAGAATTTGGCAGCCTGTACCTCATAGATTCCCAGTTTCTCCATTACAGAGAGTGGCATCATGTTTATCCCTGACCCCAGATCACACAGAGCTTTTTCAAAGGTCATGGTGCCTGTGGTACAGGGTATTGAGAATTTACCAGGATCCTGTATCTTTTGAGGTAAATTTTGCTAAACCAATGTATTCAGTTCATTGGTGAGCATGGGAGGCTCTTCCTCCCAAGTCTCATTATCAAATTGCTTGGCATTCAACTTCATGATTGCTCGTAAATATTTGGCAACTTGCCCTTCAACAATGTCTTTATCCTCTTCAGAAGATGAATAGTTATCAGAGCTCATGAATGGTAAAAGGAGGTCCAAGGGAATCTCTATGGTCTCTGTATGAGCCTTAAATTCCTTTGGTTCCTCATTAGGGTATTCCTTACTGACCACTGGATGTTCCCAGAGGTTTTCCTCATTGGGATTCACGTCTTTCTACTCCTCTAAGGTTTTGGCCATGATGATTATATCAATGGCCTTGCACTCTCCTTTGGGATTCTCTTCTATATTTCTTGGGAGAGTGCTAGGAGGAGTTTCAGTATCCCTTTTACTTAGCTGGCCCACTTGTGCCTCCAAATTTCTAATGGAGGATCTTGTTTCAGTCATGAAACTAAGAATGGCCTTAGATAGACCAGAGACTATGTTTGCTAAGTTAAAAGGATTCTGCTCAGAATGCTCTGTCTATTGCTGAGATGATGATGGGAAAGGTTTGCTATTGCTAAAATTGCTTCTTCCACCATTCTTATTATTGAAGCCTTGCTTCTGTTGATCCTTCCATGAAAAATTTGGATGATTTTTCCATGAAGGATTATAGGTGTTGCCAAAGGCTTCACCCATGTAATTCACCTTTGCCATTACAGGGTTCTCAGGATCATAAGCTTCTTCCTCAGAAGATGCTTCTTTAGCACTGTTGGATTCATTTTCCAATCCATTCAGACTCTGAGAGATCATATTGACTTGTTGGATCAATATTTTGTTCTAGGCCAGTATGGCATTCAGAGCATCAATTTCGAGAACTCCTCTCTTTTGAGGCGTCCCATTTCTCACAGGATTCCTCTCAGAGGTATACATGAACAGGTTATTTGCAACCATTTCAATAAGTTTCTGAGCTTCTACAGGCATTTTCTTTAGGTGAATGGATCCACCTGCAGAGTGGTTGATGACATGTCAACATATACCTATTTTTCTATGCTTTTTCATACAAGAAATTGATGAATTGTGCTTAAATATTGAATGCTTTTGTACTTAAATGATATATTTTCTTGATATTTTAATTTTATAAATCTTGTAGAAAATAAGAAGAAAAAGAAGCAAAGAAGCACAAAAAAAGGAGAAAAAAAGAGCTTTGGGGTACACTTTGAAGTTGGGGTACACTTTGGAGCCTTAGGCCACGCTTTTAAAAGTGTGGCCCATGACCAAATCAAGGAAGGAAGCAGCCAGCACGCACACTGCCCTGCCCTTGCCAAGGGCAGGGCAGAATCGTGATGCACATTGAGGTTGGATGCAAGAATTTCGCTAAGTTAAAATCTGGCCGCTCACAGCATGACCATGCCTACTTCAAAGGGCTATAACTTGAGCTACAGATGTCCTATTGATGTGCTTTCAGTCGCGTTGGAAAGCTGACATTCAGAGCTTTCCAACAATACATAGAAATCCATATTTGGCATAAAATTGAGGCAGGAACGAAAGGCATTTTTAAAGGCCATGAGGAAGCAAGGAATTAAGCCTCACTTTGGTACCAAGAAAGCCAAGGAAAATGGGTAGCGTGTGTAGCATCCAAGTTTCAAACTCGGGATGTCAAAGTAGAAACACTGCCCTGCCCTCCGCGAGGGCAGGGCAGCATTTTGTTGTGGCACAATTCTGGCGCACCAAGGCACCATTCTGGCGCACCACGGCATCATCTGGCAGCACCAGCAGCGCACCGCAGCACCAATCTGGCGCACCAGAATTTTCTGCCCTGCCCTCCGCGAGGGCAGGGCAGCATCCTGCAGCACACACCAACGCACCACGCCCGCACCAAGGCTGCACGCATCAATTTTCTGCCCTGCCGTCCACAAGGGCAGGGCAGCCTCCTGGGAGTGTCATGGGCCAAAAATCAACCAAAATTCAATTGAATTCAATTCCTCACCAAATTGAATCAAGGCCAACCAAACCCATTTCTCCTCAAATCCAAAGCAAGCTAAGCCCACATCATCACTCAAAGGCACATGGATCAATTAAATTAGGATTTTCATTTTTGTAATTTGTTTTAATTTCATTTTCATTTTTCATTTTTAAAGCCTATATAAAGGCATCATTTTCATCTATTGTAGGGAGCCCCATTAGAGAATATTTGAGTGCAGCTCCATTAGAAAGCTCTCTTAGTTTTCATTCTTGCTTTGGATCTTGGGTGAAGAATTGAAGAACTTCTGTTTCAATCTCACCTTGAGAT
>NC_029777.3:30370389-30372113 GCF_000817695.3 Arachis duranensis
TGTGAGTTATTATTACTTGATGCGACCCGGTACACTTGCCGGTTGGATTTGTGTGTTGGAAATTCATTTTTCCACAAAAACACCATCAAGTTTTTGGCGCCGTTGCCGGGGATTGATTTTGATCAACAATGATTAAGTGGGTGAGAAGTCTAGATCAAGCATTTTCTTTTTTTGTTCTCGGTCTTAAAGTTGAAACCAAGGTGTTCGAGTTATTGCCTCACTAAGAAATTCTTTCTCTATGACATGAATTTCAAATTTCATTGATGTTTACAAAATACAAATGGAGTTCAACTCATCTTATGGTCAAACAAAATTTTATGGGATATCACCCACCATCACCAATCTCTAATGGTGGTTGGGAATATCACAAAGAAACTTCAAATTCTGGACACTCCAATTCATGGAGCTATGCTTCAGAACCACAAGATGAGAAAGAAAATCATATGGGATATTTCCCTCCACCACAAAATGATGCAAGTCATGATTCTAATGGTGGCTGGGAAGGGAATTCTAGTGCTCCATATGATATTCATCCAAAGACATCATCACTTGACCATACTTCAACAGAAAGCCCCTTTCAAAAATCACTTGACCATGCTTCAACAGAAAGCCCCTTTCAAAACTCACCACCCACACAAACTTTCATGAACCACTCAAGGTTCTCAAAGCTTGAGTCCATGTTCAAAAAATATGAGGAGGAGACAATGAAAGTCTGGAAAGAACAAGAAAACTCCCTCAAAAACATGGAAGTGCAGCTAGCTCAAGTGGTGAGTGCAACGAAGAAGGAGGAAAAACAAGAGGAAGAGGCTACTGCATCAAGTGAAATTACAAAGAAGGAAGAGGTGGTGGAAACATTTGAACCTAAAACTGCACTTGAGATGACAAGAGAACCTGAACACTCACAACCTCCTCAAACTCCCCTGGACCAAAGATGCTCAACACTGATCAAAAAATATGAAGAAGAGATGAAGAAAGCTTGGGAAAATCAACAAACCTCCTCCATAAAAGAGCTATTAAAGCAAATGTTGAGTGTAAAAGAGGAAGTGGAAGAACAAGCTAGTGAGGAGGATACTCAAGAGAAGTCAAACTCAAGGGAAACAGAGAGGCACATGAAGGACAAGTTCATTGAACCACCAATTCAAAAGGTTCTGGATGAAGATCAAACTCCAAAAATCACACAACAACCAATTCATGAATCCAAAGAAGTGAAGGCAACTAACAAGAGCACCAATCCTGTCCCTGATCCAGCAAGCAAGATCAATCAAGCCAAACCAATTCTGTCCCTAATCCAGCAAGCAAGATCAATCAAGCCATTTGCAAAAGGAAGCTTGCTGAGGAAAGGCCAAGACAAGGGACACTAGCTGAATCTTTCCCTCCTTTGAAGTCATTCCTCTTAACAAACTGGAAGAAGAGGAAGAAAGTAAAGAACAACATGTCAAGCTAATGACACTAAAAGAGCACTTGTTGGGAGGTAACCCAACCGTAGGTACATTTCTTTTTATGCTTTGTTTAAATTCAATAAATTGGCATATGGTTACATTCTAAGTTTGGTGTTGCCCTGCAACAAATTGTTTTCAATTCCTTAGGATGATTGCATCAATTCTACATGAAAGTGTCACACTAAGATTCTAAGTTTGGTGTGCCACTTATTTTCTATGCAATTCATTCAAGCAACACCACTTGTCTGCATAACTATAATGTCTTTGCAGTGTTAATTTTCTTTT
>NC_029777.3:30373595-30398238 GCF_000817695.3 Arachis duranensis
AAATAAGAAGAAAAAGAAGCAAAGAAGCACAAAAAAAGGAGAAAAAAAGAGCTTTGGGGTACACTTTGAAGTTGGGGTACACTTTGGAGCCTTAGGCCACGCTTTTAAAAGCGTGGCCCATGACCAAATCAAGGAAGGAAGCAGCCAGCACGCACACTGCCCTGCCCTTGCCAAGGGCAGGGCAGAATCGTGATGCACATTGAGGTTGGAAGCAAGAATTTCGCTAAGTTAAAATCTGGCCGCTCACAGCATGACCATGCCTACTTCAAAGGGCTATAACTTGAGCTACAGACGTCCGATTGATGTGCTTTCAGTTGCGTTGGAAAGCTGACATCCAGAGCTTTCCAACGATATATAGAAATCCATATTTGGCATAACATTGAGGCAGGAACGAAAGGCATCTTTAAGGGCCATGAGGAAGCAAGGAATTAAGCCTCACTTTGGTACCAAGAAAGCCAAGGAAAATGGGTAGCGTGTGTAGCATCCAAGTTTCGAACTCGGGATGTCAAAGTAGAAACACTGCCCTGCCCTCCGCGAGGGCAGGGCAGCATTTTGTTGTGGCACCATTCTGGCGCACCACGGCATCATCTGGCAGCACCAGCAACGCACCACAGCACCAATCTGGCACACCAGAATTTTCTGCCCTGCCACACACCAACGCACCACGCCCGCACCAAGGCTGCACGCATCAATTTTCTGCCCTGCCAGGGCAGCCTCCTTGGAGTGTCATGGGCCAAAAATCAACCAAAATTCAATTTAATTCAATTCCTCACCAAATTGAATCAAGGCCAACCAAACCCATTTCTCCTCAAATCCAAAGCAAGCTAAGCCCACATCATCACTCAAAGGCACATGGATCAATTAAATTAGGATTTTCATTTTTGTAATTTGTTTTAATTTCATTTTCATTTTTCATTTTTAAAGCCTATATAAAGGCATCATTTTCATCTATTGTAGAGGGCCCCATTAGAGAATATTTGAGTGCAGCTCCATTAGAAAGCCCTCTTAGTTTTCATTCTTGCTTTGGATCTTGGGTGAAGAATTGAAGAACTTCTGTTTCAATCTCACCTTGAGATTTCTTCTTTAATTTTCTGCATAATTGAATTCTACTTTCTGTTCATTTCTTCTTCTTCTTTAATTCTTCTGCACTTGTTCTTTATTTTACATTTTTGTTCATGATCCCAAATTACTTTCCTGCAAGTTAATCTCCCTGCAATTGTTCTACGCTTTGCTTTACTGCTCTCTTTAATTTCAAGCACCCAACCCCCTTTACATTTAATGCAATTTACATTTCTTGTCATTTAAGATTCTTGCAATTTTACTTTCTTGTTCTTTAAGTTACTTGCCAATTTACTTTCTGCATCTTTAAGTTTCCTGCCATTTACATTTTGCGATTTAAAGTTCATTGCTATTTACATTCTGCTGCAACAAATCTCACTCACCAATGTTAGCTTGACTAAACTAATCACCCACTAAAATTGCTTGATCCATCAATCCCTGTGGGATCGACCTCACTCTAAGTGAGTTATTACTACTTGATGCGACCCGGTACACTTGCCGGTTGGATTTGTGTGTTGGAAATTCGTTTTTCCACAAAAACACCATCAGTGGTCCAATGACATCTTGGAAAATTCAGACAGACCATTATACAATATATCTAATGTGGTCCATTCTAAAAGCATGTCAGAAGGACACTTTTTGGTCAGTTGCTTGTATCTTTCCCAAGCTTCATAGAGGGACTCAACATCTTTTTGTCTGAACGTCTGAACATCCACTCTAAGCTTGCTCAGCTTCTGAGGAGGAAAGAACTTGGCTAAGAAAGCCGTGACCAACTTATCCCAAGAGTCCAGGCTATCTCTAGGTTGTGAGTCTAACCATGTTCTAGCTCTGTCCCTTACAGCAAAAAGGAAAAGCATAAGCTTGTAGACCTCAAGATCAACTCCATTGGTCTTAACAGTATCACAGATCTGCAAGAACTCAGTTAAAAACTGATAAAGGTCTTCTGATGGAAGTCCATGAAACTTGCAGTTCTGTTGTAGAAGAGAAACTAATTAAGGCTTTAGCTCAAAATTGTTTGCTCCTATGGCAGGGATTGAGATGCTTTTTCCATAGAAGTTGGATGTTGGTGTAGTAAAATCACCAAGCTTCTTCCTTGCATTGTTGTTTGGTTCAGCCATAATTGTTTCTTTTACTGCTTCCTTTTCAAAAATTTCATTGAGGTCCTCTTCAGAGTTTTGTGCTTTAGCTGCTCTTAGCTTCCTCTTCAGAGTCCTTTCAGGTTCAGGATCAGCTTCAACAAGTATGCCTTTATCTTTGTTCCTGCTCATATGAAAGAAAAGAAAACAAAGAAAATATGGAATCCTCTATGTCACAGTATAGAGATTCATTGAAGTGTCAGAGGAAAACAAGAATAGAAGGATGAGGTAGGTAAGGAAGAATTCGAACACACAAAGAGAGATGGAGTTCGACTTGACAATGGAGGAAGAATGTTAGTGTTTAAATAGAAAAAGATAAGAGAGGGGGAGAATTTTCGAAAATAAAAAGGATAAAATTTAAAATAAATTTTTGAAAAATTCGTTGTGGTTTTGAAAAAGATAAGAAATAAAGTTGAAAAAGATAAGAAGTTATAAAAAGATTTTGAAATTAGAATTTAAAAAAATGTGATTTGAAAAAGATATTATTTAAAAAGATATGGTTGAAAAGATAAAATTAACAAGATTTGACTTTTAAAAAGTTAATGACTTGATTAACAAGAAACTAAAAGATATGATTCTAAATTTCAAATATTGAATCTCTCTTAACAAGAAAGTAACAAACTTGAAATTTTTTAATCAAGATTTTTGAAAATATGAGGAAAAGATTTGATTTTTGAAAAAGATATGTTTGAAAAGATATGACTTTGAAAAAGATATGATTGAAAATATTTGATTTGAAAAAGATTTGATTTTGAAAATATATGAAGATTTGAAAAAGATTTGATTTGAAAACAAAATTCCTCTCCTTATGTCATCCTGGTGTTAAACTCCCAGGAGCTGCATGTTTTGGACGTTTAACGCCCAATTGCTACAAGGTTTGGGCATTTAAATGCCCAGCCAGATACCCTGACTGGCGTTTAAACACCAGTTTTCCTTCTTCGCTGGGCGTTTTAAACGCGCAGCTTTTTCTCTGTAATTCCTCTACTTTATGTTCTTGGATCTTTATTTTGCTAAATCCTTTATTCAAGAAGATATGTTTTCAATTTTGAAAAACAACAAAATGAGTCGAAACATATAATTCTTGGATCAAAACACAAGATCTATGCAAGAACATTATAAATGTCAAGATGAACACCAAGAACAATCTTGAAGATATAGATGAACATCAAGAACTCAGTTTTCTTAATGAAAGAAAACATGGAGGACACCAAACTTAAAACTTTCTCATGTTTGGGCCATGTGAATGCAAGAATGCATATGTAGAACATCATGCAGTGCAAATCAATAAATCATGAAAATCAAACAGGGCAATTCATCAAGAACGACTTGAAGATCATCAAGAACACAATGCATGTGTTTCGAAACTTGCAAGACAATTAAAATCATGCAATTGACACCAAACTTAAAATTAGCCCTAGATTCAAACAAAAACCATGAAATATTTTTGAGTTTTTATGATTTTATAAATTTTTTTTGGGTTTTTTTTGTATTTTTCGAAAATTATTTTGGAAAAATGAAAAAGAAGAATTTTTTTTGTATTTTTCAAAAATAAGAAATAAAAAGCTTCAAAATAAAATAAATTACCTAATCTGAGCAACAAGATGAACCGTCAGTTGTCCAGACTCGAACAATCCCCAGCAACGGTGCCAAAAACTTGGTGCACGAAATTGTGATACACAATGGCGCCAACAACTTAGTACGCACAATTGCAATCTCAACTCTCTTTCAGAACTTCGCACAACTAACCAGCAAGTGCACTGGGTCGTCCAAGTAATAAACCCTACGTGAGTAAGGGTCGATCCCACGGAGATTGTCAGCCTGAAGCAAGCTATGGTCATCTTGTAAATCTCAGTCAGGCGGATTCAAATGGTTATGAAGTTTTAATAATTAAAAGATAAATGAAACGTAAAATAAAGATAGAGATACTTATGTAATTCCTTGGTGGGAATTTCAAATAAGCGTATGGAGATGCGTTGTTCCTTCTGAATCTCTGCTTTCCTACTACCTTCATCCAATCCTTCTGACTCCTTTCTATGGCAAGCTGTATGTAGGGTGATCACCGTTGTCAATGGCTACCGTCCATCCTCTTAGTGAAAATGGTCCAGCTACGGGTTACATAGGGTTAATCATCTGTCGGTTCTCGATCGTGAAGGAATAGGATTTACTATGCTTTTGCGTCTGTCAGCACGCCCTACAGTCATGAGTTTGAAGCTTGTCACAATCATCCCATCCCAGATCCTACTTGAAATACCACAGACAAGGTTTAGACTTTTCGGATCTCAAGAATGCTGCCAATTGATTCTAGCTTATACCACGAAGAGTCTTATCACAAGGAATTGAAGGCTCTATTGTCAGGAGAGGCAATCAAATGCATGGACCAGGAATCCAAGAGATACACATTCAAGCTTGTTTTCATGTAGAACGGAAGTGGTTGTCAATCACGCGTTCATGAGTGAGAATGGTGATGAGAGTCACATAATCATCACATTCATCATGTTCTTGTGTGCGAATGAATATCTTAGAATAGGAATAAGCATGAATTAAATAGAAAATAGTAGTAATTGCATTAATACTCGAGGAACAGCAAAGCTCCACACCCTTAATCTATGGTGTGTAGAAACTTCACCGTTGAAAGTACATAAGTGATAGAGGTCCAGGCATGGCCGTGAGGCCAGCCCCCAATGTCTAAGATCGCATAAACTGATCAAAGATAGATACCAAGATGAAAATACAGTAGTAAAAAGTCCTATTTATACTAGACTAGTTACTAGGGGTACAGAAATGAGTAAATGATGCAGAAATGCACTTACGGGCCCACTTGGTGTGTGCTTGGGCTGAGCATTGAAGCTTTCACGTGTAGAGGTCTTCCTTGGAGTTGAACGCTAGTTTGTAACTTATTTCTGGCATTTTAACTTCAGAGTAGGGCAGAGAAGGGGCGTTTGAATGCCAGTTTACGTCGTCAAAACTCGAGCAAAGTATGGACTAATATATATTGCTGGAAATCTCTGGATGTCTACTTTCCAACGCAATTGAGAGCGCACCATTTGAAGTTCTGTAGCCCTAAAAATCCATTTCAAGTGCAGGGAGGTCAGAGTCCAATAGCATCTGCAGTCCTTTGTCAACCTTTGAATCAGATTTGTGCTCAAGTCCCTCAATTTTAGCTAGAAAATACCTGAAATCGCAGAAAAACACACAAACTCATGGTAAAGTCCAGAAATATGAATTTTGCATAAAAAATAATAAAAAATCCCAAAATATAGCTAGATCCTACTAAAAACTACCTAAAAATAATGCCGAAAAGTGTATAAATTATCCGCTCATTATTCTGCCCAACGCTTGGTAATCACCTCTACATGCCCCTCTAAATTCTTGAGACTCATTCTCATATCATGTATGTAACTTTGAGCGGCCTCTCCTAATTCTTTTATGGTAAGCTCTAAACCTGATAGTTCTTGATAAGGAGATTGTGATTCTTGATATGATAATGAGATGATGGCTCTTGATATGAGTAAAAGGGTCATGGTTCTTGGTATGGATAGAGAGGTGGTGGTTTTTGGTATGAGTAAGCAGGGGATGAGGATGGAAATTTTTTCAAAATTTCATCTGTTATTTGCTCCAGTTCTTGGCAGGCAAGATCAAAAGATGATGGTCCTTGATATGAGCAAGAAGATAAAGGTTCTTGATAGATGGATTATGGAGCACTGAAGTTTTTTCGGTCTTGGCTTTTCCAACCAAAGTCTGGATAATTCTACCATCCATAGTAATTTGAATCACTCGTTGGGTGTGAGTAGTGACCCATGTGATCCCTCTCCATGATTCTTCCTCAGTACAAAACACCAAATCAAATTAAACGCATCATGTGGTAAACAAAAAAGCAAGAAAGAAATAATAGAAAATGGATTTTTTTTATAAAAATTTGAAAATAAATAAAAAATAGAATACTAATTCAAAAATTAAAAAAAATAATAACTAGAAGTTTAAAAAAATTTTAAAAATTTAGAAAGAAATGGGTTTAAAAATTTTTGAATTTCAAAAAGGAAGAAAAAATGAAAAATTAAAGAGACACCAAACATAAAAATAAAACAAGATAAAGTAAACAATTAACTAAGAAAGTTTTGAAAATAGAGATGGAAGATTTGATTTAAAAATTTTCAAAAATTAAAAAGAAAAGGGTTTTGAACATTTTTGAAATAAATGAAAGAAAGAAAAGCTAAAGAAACACCTAACTTAAAATTTGAAATTAAAACAAAGGTAAGATAATATAAGAGAACAAAATTTGAAAATCAAAGAAAAGATAAACAAGATAAAGATCAAAGATCAAGAAAGATAACAAGATAGGATTTGAAAATTAAAAAGAGAGTTAATTGAACTAAAAATCACTAAAGAGACACCAAACTTAAAAATTGAAATTAACTAAAAGAAGATAACAAAATTTCGAATTTAAAAGGAAAAGATAAACAAGATAAAAGTCAAGAATTCAAGAAAATAAACAAGACAAAAAGAAATACCCAACTTAAAATTTAAAACTAATTAAAGATAAGATAACCAAAACAAAGAAAATTGAAAATAAGTGAAAGATAGCTAAGACAATGGTCGAAAATTTAGGAAATCAAACCAAATAGTTTTCGAAAATCAAGAAAAGAAAAAGGAAAAACTAAAAGACCCAAACTTAAAAAATTGAAATTAAATAAAAAGAAGATAACAAAAAAAATTCAGAAATCAAAGGAGAAAGATAAACAAGAAAGAAATTGAAAATTTCAAGAAAGCAAACAAGATCAAGTTCGAAAACCAGGAAGAAAAATAATTAAACACACTACTAAGAAACACCAAACTTCAGATTTAAATAAAAATAATAAGATAATGTTGCAAGAGTTTTGGAAAATTCAAGAGAAAAGTTTTTAAAATCTTTTGAAATTTAAGAAGGAATGAAAAATACTAAGAAGACACCAAACTTAAAATTTGAAAATAAAAGAAAATTAATGATGAAAATTTTTGAGAAAATAGAGAAATAAGTACAACTCAAAATTAGAAACTCAAAAGGAAAT
Organism: Arachis duranensis; assembly: GCF_000817695.3. NCBI lineage: Eukaryota > Viridiplantae > Streptophyta > Magnoliopsida > Fabales > Fabaceae > Arachis > Arachis duranensis. The sequence continues at coordinate 30,380,836 of NC_029777.3, forward strand.
ACATGGTCAAAAACTTATAAAAGTACCTGATCTAAGTAATAATCACGAACAATCCCTAGCAACGGCGCCAAAAACTTGGTGCGTGAAAATTGAACTTGCACAACTTCACTGGCAAGTGCACTGGGTCGTCCAAGTAATACTTCAGGTGAGTGAGGGTCGATCCCATGAGGATTATTGGATTGAGCAAGCAAGAGTTATCCTATTGGATTTAGTCAGGCAAATAGTAAAAGAAGGGTTGGTGTAAATGCATGAAATAAGAAAAGAAAGTAAAGATTGGTGTAAAATCAATATAAAGAAGAGAGTTAAGGTCTCAGAGATGTTTATCTTTCCGAATTAATACTTCTCACTGACTATTTTAACAATGAATGATTTATTCCATGGCAAACCATAAGTTATTAAAACCTAATGTCTTAGCGAGTTAATCTCCCCAAATCTTACTAAAATGCCACAAACAAGGTCAATTCTTTCATATCAAAAGGTGAAGTTTAGAACTCTAGTTTAGCACCACAGAGACTTTTGTTACCCAAAACTGACAGGATTTCATGTCACATATCCCAATCAGCCTCAGATAACCCTTAGTTTAGGAGGAGTGTTTTCAAGCTGTAGCCCAAGTGAGATAACTCTGTCGAGAATCATAAGTACTCATGTAGAATAAGGGTCATACTGTCGTTCCACCAAGATTCATAAGATTAATAATGAAAACAACACCTTAGAATGGAATCAAACATTAATTAAAATAGAAGAGTAATAAACTAATAATATTAATCCATAGAAATAAGCAGAGTTCCTAACCTTAACCAAGAGGTTTAGTTACTCATACTTTACAAAGAAAACGAAATAAAAAGTAAAGAAGATCTGTCTGGATCTAAATATCTCCCCTCCTAGGAGCATGTTCCTCAGGAGGAAGGAAGTCTCTATTTATAGTAAAAACCTCTAAGACTAAACCTAAAAGATGTTAATTTAAATTTAAAAGTTAAAAGGATAAGATAAGATAAGTTAAGGAGTGTTAAAATATACTTTGGGGCCCTGATGCCAGGGCATCAAGGCTTGTTTTTCTATGCTTTTTCACCTTTTATTTTCACTAAGCATGCTTAATTATTGAGTATTTTTGTGCTTAAATCATAGATTACTTTCATCTCTTTGAGTTTATCTATTTTGCAAAAATTGATGAAAAAAAGAAGTAAAAAGCACAAAATAAGCATGAAGGAACAAGGGAGCTTAAAAGAGAAGCAGAGAAGGGCCAAGGAAGAAGGAGATAAAGCAACGTTGGAGCCAAAGTTGGCCTCTAACGTTGATTCAAACGTGGAAGAGAAGGCAACATTTGAGCTAAAGTTGGACATCAAACGCTACCTCAAACGTTGGCCATTAGGAATTCAAGGTGCAAAGTTGGAGCCAAAGTTGGCCTCCAACTATGCCTCAAACTACTAAACTCATGGTGCAATGTTGGAGCCAAAGTTGGTTGTCTAATGTTGCTAGCAATGTTGAGGAAAAGAGGTGCCAACGTGCTTGACAAAATCTCAAAATTTGATGTTGGAGCCAAAGCTGGCCGCCAACTTTGCCTCAAACTTTGCTCTTGACAACATGACTGTGTTTTATTCAAACAGAAATAACTTGATCTACAGAGCTCCAAATGCATTGATTCCAATAACATTGAAAATTAAAAATCTAGAGCTTTCAAAGCATATATGGCACTACATGGTGGACACTAAATTTGAGGGAGAAAACTTGCCCTGAAAGTGCAAAGATGAACAGGGTATCAACCTGTAGTAAGGCCAACTGACCTCTTCAGCTTCTATTGAGTATAACTCAACCGGTAGAGCTCCCAATGATGCACTTTCAATGGCATTGGAAAGTACACATTCAGGGCTTTCCAACAATATATAATAATATGGGATGGAAAATAAATTTGAGCTCCAGAAACGCACATTGTTACCAACGTTGGTGCACCAATGTGGGGTCAAACATTGGGTCAACGTTAGGTCCAGCTTTGGGTCCATCTTTGGGTCAAACGTTGGCTTAAACATTGACGTGAGCTTGGGAGCATTTCTCAACGTCTGTAACACCAAAAATGGCCCCAATAAATGCTAATACATACCTAAAGCATGCATTCACCTCTCTAGCAAGCAAGTCCACAATTGTCAACCAATCAAGGCCACAAGAATCATCTAGAATAGTTAATTTGATTGTAATTTACTTTCAATTTCATTTCAATTTGTAATTTAGGAAAGCCTATATAAAGGCCCTAGTTTCTAGATTGAAATTATTCTGGATTGGGGGGAGGGGAGAGTCCAGAATCACACACACACACATTCCCTGGCACACACCATTGGGAGTGGGTCTTCGGACCCCTCCCCCCTACACTTTTCTTCCTTTTCTTTTCTTTTCTTTTCTTAGTAGTAGTTTAAGTTTTAATTTGTAATTTTGATTTATGAATTTGAATTTTCAATTTTAGTTTTTAATTCTTAACCTTCATCTTTATTTTTCTGTACTTTCTTTTCTGCTAGAATAGAGCAATGAACAACTAACTCTTTTCATTGGGTTAGAGAGCTCTGTTGCATTTCAATGGATCAATACTAGTTTTCATTCTTCTTCTTCTTTCTTTTCTCTTGATTTTGCTAGAAAGCTTTCAGTCCTCGTCCAATTGAACAATTGTCTCGGAAGAGAATTTGTTCATACTTGGATTTCCCCAGAACCTTGACAAAGGAATGAGGAAATCTTGCTAGAAATACTTTCTCACATTGGATTACGTTGGGGGTTGGATGGATATCGTGACATGTAATCCTACCAATACTTTGATCTATGAAGGTGTGTGGTATAATCAGTAACCAAACTTCATCTCTTCCCATGAGCAGTTAAATCAAGAAATTTGGCAATTGTTCAAGCTTAGAGAGATTGGTAAGCCAAGACATTAGAATCCAATCACCTAAGATTGCCAAGAAGATCAATGAATGCATTGATTGAGGAAGAGATAAAATGAACTTGATCTGGAGAATTCAATATCTCTCTATCCTAATGTTCATTTTATTTTAGTTCTTACATTTACTTTATAGTCATTTACTTTTCTGCACTTTACATTTCCAGCACTTTAATTTCTTGTACTTTACATTCTTGTCAATTTAATTTCTGCACTTTATTGCTTTCATTTACTTTTATGTCATTTACTTTTCTTGTTGCTCATTACTCCTTAATGAACCGTCTAACTAGGCTAATTAATCAACTATTGATTGCTTAATGCGTTAATCCTCGTGGGATCGACCTCGCTCTTTTGTGAGTTTTATTACTTGATACGACCCGCTGCACTTGCCAGTAGTTATTGCGGAGAAATATTTTTTTCCGTATCAAGTTTTTGGTGTCGTTGTCGGGGATTAATTGGTATTAACAAACTGTCGGTTGGTTGATTACCTAGATTAGACATTTTCTTTTGTTTTTGTTCATTTGATTTCTTTTGCTTCTTTATTTTCTTTTGCTAACTAATTGTTTGTGATATTTACTCACTAAGAATTCCTCATTTATGACAATGGAGACTCCAATTTCTTTTGGTGATTATTGTTTGAGACAGAGCTTTTTGCAAAAAAGAATGGAACATCGATCATTCAATCAAATTTCATGGGAAACTTCCCACCACCATAGAATGATTCACGTTATTATGATCATGGTGGGTGGGAGTTTCAAGAACATAAAATGGGGTACTTACCAGAGCCACAAAAAAGTCCATATTTTGATGAAACTGACCATTACCCAAGTTGTGGCTGGGAAGATCAAAATCAAAGAGATTTCACTCATTCATATCCCATTCATCAAGAGCCATCACCTATTAATTATCCAACCTCACCTCCTAGTTTTACATGTCCAAATTCTTCATCACTTGAGCATGCTTCAACACAAAATTCCTTCCCGAATTCATGCAATTCATTTCACCATTCACAAAATTCATTCTACTACACACAAAATTCTTTTCACAATCCACAAAACTCATTCCTTACCCACAAGAGTCATACCACTCTCAAAACATACAACCACAACAACCAATTCTATTCACAAGCCAACCCCAACCAACCATCCCAACCTACACAACTTTTCTTAGATAGACTTGCTAGGATTGAACTCCTCCTTGAAGAAATGATAAAGATAAATGAAGAAAAGAAAATAGCACAAAGGGACCATGAAGAAAAAATGAGACAAATAGCACAACCCTATGATGGAGAATTAACTGATCTCTTTCCTTGGCTAAGGGAAGAAAACAATGCCACCAGAAGAATAGTTCTAAGCAAGGAGGATGAGGACCAAATGGTGGGTACAAGGGAGGAATCCAAAGAACAAGAAAAAGAGGTATCCATACCAAGTGAGATTCCTATGAAGAAAGAGAAGGTTATGAGAGTATATAAGCCCAAAGCTCTGTACCCACAAAGGCTATTAAGGGTGACAAAGGAATATGCAAACTCACTCCCAAAGAATGCAATGCAAGACCTTAAAGAAGAAAGGGAGGAAGTCAATCAAGGGAGTCCACACTCCAATGAAATAGAGAGTTGCATAAAGGGTGTGTTCATTGAACCACCAATTCATGAAGCTCTTGATGAAGAGGATGCTCCAACCATCATATAACAACCATTTCTTGAAATCAAAGAAGTGAGGGCAATCAACAAAAGCACTAAAAAGAGGATGGTAACCAAGAAAAGAAGGACAATATCCATAAAAAAGAAAAGGTCAACCAGAAGCCATCCCACCCTTACCCTAACAAGAAAGTTTACTCAAGCTAACAACAAAAGAAAGCTTGCTAGGAGAGGCACTCAAAACAGGGGGCATTAATTGGCTCCTCTTTTCTCTTGAGGTCATTCCTTTTAACAAACTGGAAGAAGAGGAAGAAGGTTGAGAACAACATGTCAAGCTAATGACATTAAAAGAGCGCTTGTTGGGAGGCAACCCAACCGTAGGTAACATTTCCTTTTTTTGCTTTGTTTATTTTCAATAATTTGGCATATGATTGCACTCTAAGTTTGGTGTTGCTATGCAACAATTTGATTTTTAATCTTCACTAGGTACTTGCATCATTCTAAAATGAAAGTGTCACACTAAGTTTGTTGTGCCACTTATTTTCATGCTATGTACCATGCACACCACTTATTCATGCAATCATATTACCTCTGTTTTCTTTCTTGTGCCTTTATTATGTCTTTAATTTTTGCTTGCTGAACCACATGCATCACTGACATTTCATTGTGTAAGACATTCGTGACCCATCATAGACCACATCACCACTGTTTTACTTGTTGCTTGAGGATAAGCAATCATTCTAATTTTGGTGTGGGAAAGGGAAGAATAGAAGGAAAAGGACAACAACAATGAAGATGAACTACAAGGTGGTAAAGTTCCTTTTTCCTCTTACCTATTTCCAGTACATTCAATTGCATGATTGTCTTCTATTTTCTCTGTATGCATGTGTTGTGAATAAGCATAGCTTGATTGCTGAATTGTAACATGTTGTTATGATATCATGATTGCCATCTTGAGTCTTGTAAGTCAAAGTAAGGGAGTAATCATGATCATAAACAAACAGGGTCATTAAAGAAGAAGTTAGCATGAGCTTATAAGTATTGGGAAGCTAGCATCACTATTGTTGCTCAGTTGCATTTGAATTTGTTTAATTGAAGTTTTCATCCAGGACATTTTATGAATTTTTTTAATTCATGAAAACCTTGAAGAAGCAATTGCAAATAAGGCAAGAAAAGAAAAGGGAAAGAATGAGAAAGCTGAAGGCTCTAAGTACCAATGACAATTCATTTGTTAAGTACTTGGGGTGTTTATGTATCAAGCAAAAAGTTTCAAAACAAAACACCTAGAGTCAAGGCTAGGCTCAAGTGCAAAAGCACTCCCTCAAAGCTTAAGGCTCTGAGCATCAATGATTAGAGAGTCAAGACAAGAAACAAAATGAGCTAAAAGAGTTCTCTAATTAAATGCTTGTGGTGCTTATGTATTAAGTGGTAATACTTGAAAACAAAGCATTTAGAGTCGTAGCTTTGCTTTTAACTCATGGTGTAAAGCACCCAAAAAGCTAACCATAAAAAAAATGAAAATCTTGTTTCAAGGAAGAAATAGAAAGAAAAGATTTCATAAAGTGAGCCAGATAGAAACATCAATCATGTAAATTTCTTTTGTGATTGTTGCATGCATAGAAAGCTAGCTAACCATGAACATTACACTGCTACTCTTCTCACCTTGGATTGTCAAACCTTATTGCATGATTCTCTCCTTGCTTAGGAACAAGCAAGATTTAAGTTTGGTATTGTGATGCCAGGGCATCATGGTTTGTTTTTCTATGCTTTTTCACCTTTTATTTTCACTAATCATGCTTAATTATTGAGGATTTTTGTGCTTAAATCATAGATTACTTTCATCTCTTTGAGTTTATCTATTTTGCAAAAATTGATGGAAAGAAGAAGTAAAAAGCACAAAACAAGCATGAAGGAAGAAGAGAGCTTAAAATAGAAGCAGAGAAGGGCCAAGGAAGAAGGAGAGAAAGCAATGTTGGAGCCAAAGTTGGCCTCCAATGTTGCTTCAAACATGGAAGATGTTCATACCCTGGGTCAAGCTGTCCGACCTGGGATGTTTAGCGACAAGCCGACCGACCACTTTAGGTCAGACTATCCGACCTCTTCTCAAAGTGCTCGGCCAAATCGCCAAAGGAGCCCAAAGCAGGCCCAAAACGAAGGAACATAGCCCAATCTAAAGGCAGCCAAAACCCAGAAAGATAAAGGCGGTTCCCCTAAAGATAAGATGACTTCACTTAAAGATAAGATAAGATAAGATAAGATAACTATCTTATCTCCAGAGAAGTCATTCCTCACTATTATAAATACACTAGAGCACCCACGTATAACTCATACTCTAATTCTACTCAATACCTGCTTAATACCCATGCTAACTTAAGCATCGGAGTCCCTTGCAGGTACCTCCCACCCTCCGGGGACAAAGGATCAGCAGCACCACCAAGCCCAACAAATCGGACACGACAGCTCCGGCTGCCAGATCCAACAGGTCGGACACGACAGCTCCGGCCACCAGCTCTAAACAGGTCGGACACAACAGCTCTGACCAGTACAAAAGATCTCATCCAAGATCGACCTTCAGTTTCAGGTAACCCTCAGAACATTGGCGCCGTTGCCGGGGAACCTGGAAGTCATCCCATCACCATGGCGAACGACCATGACAATGACCACGATTCAGATCTAGAGGATAGAATACCACACAAAAATGCGAACACTACACCAAAGGATACTCCTCAACTTAACAACGAAAAGAATTCTCCAAACGCGGGAGCCATGGAGGCGCTTCAAGACCATTTAAAACAACTGGAAAAAGAAGCCCTACATCAACGAGAGGCTGAGAAAGACCTACAAAGGGAGATAAGGCGACACCGGGAATCGGAGGACAAACTCCTAAAACTCGAAGCCGATCTCAAGGCCAAAGCTAATCTATCCTCTCATGAGGATAAATCCCGCAAGGACCAAGATCCATTCACCAAAGAGATCATGAAAGCTAAAGGTCCTAAAGGACTTCAAAGCTCCCGACATGACTCCGTACGACGGCACATCGGATCCAAGCCATTATCTTAGCAATTTCAGAAGCAGGATCTAGCTCACGGAGGCCTCAGATGCAATCCGTTATTCTCCATCCAGAAGGACAAAGCCAAACAAACACCGAGCCTATTAGGGATCAAGCAAGGAGATCGGAGAGCCCTCGCAACTGCATGGAAAGATTCAACAAAGCATGTCTGGATATACAAAGTCTACCAACCGAAGCATACATTATGGGACTCATCAATGGCCTAAGAGAATGACCTTTCAGCCATTCAATATTCAAGAAGTACCTGGCATCTCTAATCAAGGTTCAAAGAAAGGGCGGAAAAATATATCAATATGGAGGAGAACTCCCGATTGGGAGACAGCTCAAAAACCGGATACTCCTAACCCACCAAGGGACAAGGATAAAGAGTCCAAGCAAAAAGAAGATCAACCTGGGGAGAAGCCTAGAAAATACCACAAATACACCTACCCCTTCGGGTTTCTCTTGTGGATGTCTACCGAGAAATATGCAACACTGAGAAGATCCTGCCACCTCGCCCAATCAAAAATAAAAGAGATCAAACGAGTTCAAGGTCCACCTCACACTAAAGAGATCGGACAAGTTGAAGGTCCACCTCACACCAAAGAGGTCGGACGAGTTGAAGGTCCACCTCACGCCAAAGAGGTCAGACGAGTTGAAGGTCCACCTCACCCCAAAGAGGTCGGAGGTCCACCTCACACCAAAGAGGTCGGACGAGTTGAAGGTCCACCTCACGCCGAAGAGGTCGGACGAGTTGAAGGTCTACCTTACGCCGAAGAGGTCGGACGAGTTGAAGGTCCACCTCACACTAAAGAAGTCGGACGAGTTGAACGTCTCACGCCAAAGAGTTCGGTGAGTTGAACGTCCACCTCACACCCCTGAGAGACATGTTCATGGAGGATTCACAGGAGGAGGGATCTCTAAATTATCTCGCAAAAGACACCTCAAAGAGGTATATTAAGGAAGGGAGAGAGATTTGAAAAGGACAACGGAGTGCGAACAAGTCTTCCGAGATTTCAAAAATTCTTGGGGCAACCACCCATTCTTACTAGACCATGAGAAAGTGAAGAACTCATATTATACCTCAGAGTGGAAAGTCGGGCAATAGCCTCAACACTTGTCAGAGAAGATGAAAGGTGGCAACAACCCGTCTATTTCATAATCAAGGCTCTACAAGGGGCTGAACTAAACTATCAAAAAATAGAAAATTTTGCCTACGCCCTCAAACTCTCTTCTCGACAACTCTGCCCATATTTTCAAGCTCACACTATTAGAGTTCAGACCAACCAGCCCATAAAAGGCATCATACAGAAAACAAACTTAGCTAGAAGAATCCTACAGTGGGCAATCAAGTTATCCGAATTTGATCTTCGACATGAAGTTCAGACAGCCATCAAATCACATTATCTGGCCGACTTCATTACAGAGTACACTGACACCCCGGAAACTCCTACAAAATGGAATCTCTACATGGACAACTCTTCAAACAAAACTGGGAGTGGTACAGGTATAGAAAGCGATCAGGGAAGCCAAACCAAGCTAAATGACCAAGCTGAATACAAGGCACTACTGGCTGGTTTAAGACTAGTTAAGAAGGTAGGAGCTTACCATGTCCAGTGATTCACAAGTAGTCACCTCACAAATAGAAGGGAGCAACCAAGCTGAGGATCCTACCATGAAAAAATACCTCAGGTGATTCGGGGGACCCTGGACAAAACCAGAGAACAGCTCGTACAATTCGGGGCACCCTGGACAAAAATAGAACACGGCTCAGACATTTCGGGGAATATGAAGTCTAACACATGCCTCAGGAGCAGAATGCCCGAGTTGATGCACTTTCAAAGTCAGCCAGCACCAACAGCTCGGACAATTCGGGGAATATGAAGTCCGATACATACCTTGGGAGCAGAATGCCCGAGCCGATGCACTTTCAAAACTAGCCAACACCAAACCAGGGGGCAATAAAAGAAGCCTTATCCAGGCTACATTAGAAGACCACAACAAGGAAGGAAAACAAACCCTCTCCTCAGGGTTCGGCGACACCAACTCATAATTCTTCTCATCATCCCTATCCCTACAAATTCTACGGAACCTTCTAAGTTGCACACAGTATTCAGGGTCAGCCACAGTAACACGCATTAAAACTATGGAATCCAGTCAATCAGACATGCCGTCCAGGATCTTAGTAGACATCTCAGCAATATTTTTTCAAGAAGACATAGGTCAACCATAGGGTTATTACCAAACAAGTCAGGCAAATAAGGAAACAACTCGGACAATAACAGCAAAACATCAAGTGTCAGATACAACAGTAAAAGGAAAACCCCAGGACTCACATGAAAGTCCAGGGGCACCCTTTGGAGGCAACAAGAGAGCAAAAACCCAAATACAAAGTCAAAACTTTACATCAAAAGCATGCTAACTTTTATATTACCCCACCAGAGGAGCTCATCAATGTAACATCACCTTGGTCGTTCACAGAATGGGGACTCGACCTCCTCGGACCCCTTCCCCAAGGATCGGGACAAGTCATGTTCCTCATTGTAGAGGTGGATTACTTCACAAAATGGATTGAGGTAGAGCCCCTAGCTAATGCCACTGCTCAAAAAAGTCAGAATTTCTTGTACAAAAACATTGTTACAAGGTGTGCGGTTCCTTACTCCATCACCAAAGATAATGACACTCAAGTTCACAGACGCAAACTTTAGAAAGTTGGTAGCCGACTTGAAAATAAAGCACCAATTCACATCCGTAGAACACCCACAGGCTAATGGACAAGCAGAAGCTGCCAAATAAAGTCGTACTAGCCGGGTTAAAATGGAGGCTACAGGACACAAAGGGAGCTTGGGCTGAAGAGCTCCCACAAGTCCTATGGGCATATCCCAGTAGAGATCAAAGAAGGATCCCCTAGAATGATCCTCTACAATAAAGAGGTCAACCCCCAAATCCAAAAGAAAGAACTTGACCTACTCGGATTAGGGAGGAAGCGTTAAATCGTCAAATAGCCTCAAGATACAATCAGAAGGTAATCCAGTGAAGTTTCGCCAATAGCTATTGTTCATACCCTGGGTTGAACTGTCCAACCCGAGATGTTCGACGGATAAAGTGACCGACCTCTTCAGGTCAGGACAACCCGACCTCTTTTCAAAGAGCTCGGCCAAGTCGACAGGAAAGCCCAAATAAGGGCCCAAGTAGAGGAACACGCCCCAAATCTTAAGGCAGCCCAAGCCTACAAAGAGAAAGGTGGTTCTCTGGAAGATAAGATGACCTCACTTAAAGATAAGATAAAGATAAGATAAGGTAACTAACTTATCTTATCCACAAAAGGTCACATCTCACCATTATAAATACACTGGAGCACCCATGTATAACTCATACTCTGATTCTACTCAATACCTGTTTAATACCCTTGCTAACTTAAGCATCGGAGTCCCTTGCAGGTACCCCCCACCCTTCGGTGATAAAGGATCAGCAGCACTCTCAGTTCCACAAGTCGAATACACCAGCTCCGGCCGCTATACACCTGCTGGACACGTCGGCTCCGACCAATACAGAAGATCTCGTCCAAGATCGACCTCCAGTTTCAGGTAACCCTCGAAACAACTATCTCATCCTATTCCGAAATGACATCGGAATAGGTCGGTCAGGGAAAGGGAAACTAGCAGCCAACTGGAAAGAACCATACCAAGTGTTCAGAGGTACTGGGGAAAGGCTACGACAGAGTATCTGACCTCAAGGGGCAATAGCTACCAAGGTCATGGCATGCCTGCAATCTAAAAAGGGTACCAGGCCGAGATCCAAAAAGATTGCATGACCTAGAAGGGTAAGTACTAACATGTACACACTCTTATCTTTATTTTATTGTTTAAAAGATTGCAGATTTCCTAAAAAGTTTTCTACCAAGACGCCTGATTATGGCAGGTCGTCAAGGTGAAAACCAAATTCACCCCCCGATGACGACAAAGTCGGCAAGATGAAAACCAAATTCATCGTCTGATTTCAAAGCGACAGGACGGCAAGGTGAAAACCAATTTCACCGCCCGACCACGATGAAAACCGAATTCATCGTTTGATTTCGACAAAGGTCGATAAAGTGAAAATCAAATTCACTGCTCAATCAAGCCGCATTAATCTGAAACATTCATCGTCCGATTATAAAGATACAGATCGGCAGAAAGTGAAAATCAAATTCACTACGCGATCACGATAAAGGCCAAAAATGAAAACCAACTTCATTAAAAGGTAGACCAAATGAGGGTTCAACCCAATCTCTACAAAATCGGCAAAGATGAAAACAGAATAATGCAAGAAGTTATAGAAAGTGATCCATAGAAAGGACCTGACAAGGTCCTAATAAAATAGACTGCTATAAAATAACTTAAAGACTGGCCGACGTAAAGAAGTCGGACCAGTCGTAACAACCAAAGTTATAAGTAAAGCCCTGGAAAGATGTTTGGCCATCCCTATAAAAGAGGATTACTATAACTTAGAATAGCCCGACACGAGGAAGTCAGACTCCCACAAAGAAGTTATGAAAGTAATCCCTGAAAGAGACCTGAACAAGGTCCAAGAAAGAGGATTAGAAAAATAACTTAGAAGAGCCCGACATGATGAAGTTGGACTCCCACAAAGAAGTTATAAAAGTAATCCCTGAAAGAGACCTGAACAAGGTCCAAGAAAGAGGATTACAAAAATAACTTAGAAGAGCCCCACACGAGGAAGTCGGACTCCTACAAAGAAGTTATAAAAGTAATCCCTGAAAGAGACCTGAACAAGGTCCAAGAAATTGGATTACTAAAAATAACTTAGAAGGGACCGACAAGAAGAAAGTCGGACCAACGAAAGCTACAGCTTGGACCGATAAGAAGAAGTCGGACCAATGAAAGGACAAAGCAGGGACCGACAAAGAGAAGTCGGACCAACAAAAGCTAAAGAAGGATCGATAAAAGAAGTCAGCCCAAGCCGACCAAAAGCGAAAGAGTTATAAAAAGTAAACCCAAGGGATTACTAAAAATAACTCAAGACGAAAGGCGTGCGCTAGAGGAGACATAGCTCTACCCAAAAAGCCACGGCTCCACGACAAAGGCTATCAAAATTGTTCAGACTGTCTAAAAAGTGTTCTACGAAAACGCTAAAAAGACGTCGGACAAGTTAGCCCCAAGGACAACCTCGACCAAACAAAAAGTGGACAAAACCAGAAGTGATCAAAAGAGGTCGGACAATAAAGTACCGACACTCTACCAAGACCCACAAAAAGGAACAAAGACATCTCGCAAACGGCCAGAAATGCTTCGCTGAAAAGTACGAAGTCTTTAAAAAAGACACTACTTAAAAAGCGAAAAGCACAGTCTCAAAGACGGAGCTAAAAAATCATCCAAACAAACTATAAAAAGGTTCCCCACTGGAATACTACCTAAAAATTTGTTGGATTATGACTAAAAAGCCCGAGCACTGAAGACAAACAAGTCGGAAGAAAGGCTGAAAAGCCCTCTCAACAAACTAAAAAGGGCAATACCAGACTCACACAAACTACTCAAAGATCGACCAAAGCCAGACAGATGCTTGAGCACGACTTCCAAAGAGATCGAAGCTCTGAAAAGCACGATCTCATGGAAAGATCGAACTCAAGCAGGGGCACTGTTCATACCCTAGGTCAAGCTGTCCGACTCGGGATGTTTAGAGACAAGCTGACCGACCACTTCAGGTCAGAATATCCGACCTCTTCTCGAAGAGCTCGGGCAATGCCCGACCTCTTCTCAAAGAGCTCGGCCAAATCGCCAAAGAAGCCCAAAGCAGGCCCAAAACGAAGGAACATAGCCCAATCTAAAGGCAGCCAAAATCCAGAAAGATAAAGGCGGTTCCCCTAAAGATAAGATGACTTCACTCAAAGATAAGATAAGATAAGATAAGATAAGATAACTATCTTATCTCCAGAGAGGACATTCCTCACCATTATAAATACACTAGAGCACCCAGATATAACTCATACTCTGATTCTACTCAATACCTACTTAATACCCTTGCTAACTTAAGCATCGGAGTCCCTTGCAAGTACCCCCCACCCTCTGGGGATGAAGGATCAGCGGCACCACCAAGTCCAACAGATCAGACATGACAGCTCCGGCCGCCAGATCGAACAGGTCGGACATGACAGCTCTGGCCACCAGCTCTAAACAGGTCGAACACAACAGCTCCGACCAGTACAGAAGATCTCATCCGAGATCGAGCTTCAGTTTCAGGTAATCCTCGGAACAGAAGAGAAGGCAACGTTTGAGCCAAAGTTGGACCTCAAAGGCTACCTCAAATGTTGGCCATAAGGAATTCAAGGTGCATGGTTGGAGCCAAAGTTGGCCTCCAACTATGCCTGAAACTACTAAACTCATGGTGCAACATTGGAGCAAAAGTTGGTGGTCCAACATTGCTGGCAACGAAATCTCAAAATTTGAAGTTGGAGCCAAAGCTGGCCTCCAACTTTGCCTCAAACTTTGCTCCTAACAGTCTGACTGTTCTTTCTTCAAACAGAAATAACTTGAGCTACAGAGCTCCAAATGAGGTGATTTCAAAAGCATTAGAAAGTCAAAATCTAGAGCTTTCCAAGCATATATGGCACAACATGGTGGACACTAAATTTGGGGGAGAAAACTTGCCCCAAAAGTGCAAAGATGAACATAGTATTAACCTGTAGTAAGGCCAGCTGACCTCTTTATCTTCCATGGAGTATAGCTTGAGCTGTAGAGCTCTAAATGATGTGATTTTACTGGAATTGGAAAGTAAACATTCAGGGCTTTCCAAAAACATATAATTGCATGGGGTGGACAATAAATTTGAGCTCCAGAAACAGACATTGTTACCAATGTTAGTGCACCAACGTGGGATCAAACCTTGGGTTAAACGTTTAAGTGAGCCTGGGAGCATTTCTCAATGTCTGTGACACCAAAAATGGCCCCAATAAATGCCAATACACCTCTGAAGCATGCATTCACGTCTCAAGCATGCAAGTCCACAATTGTCAACCAATCAAGGCCACAAGAATCATCTAGAATAGTTAATTTGACTGTCATTTGCTTTCACTTTGTAATTTAGAAAAGCCTATATAAAGGCCTTAGTTTCTACATTGAAATTATTCTGGAAGGTGGGGTGGAGTCCAGAATCACACTCACACACATCCCCTGGCACACACCACTAGGAGTGTGTCTTCGGACTCCTCCCCCCTACACTCTTCTTCCTTTTCTTTTCTTTTCTTTTCTTAGTAGTAGTTTAAGTTTTAATTTGTAAATTTCATTTATGAATTTTAAAGTTTCAATTTCAGTTTTTAATTCTTAACCTTCATCTATATTTTTCCGCATTTTCTTTTTTTCTGTTAGAATAGAGAAATGAACAACTACCTCTTTTCATTGGGTTAGAGAGCTCTGTTGCATTTCAATGGATCAATACCAGTTTTCATTATTCTTTTTCTTTCTTTTCTATTGATTTTGCTAGAAAGCTTTTGGTTCTCAACCAATTGAACAATTGTCTCGGAAGAGAAATTGTTCATACTTGGATTTCTTCAAAACCTTGATAGAGGAATGAGGAAATCGTGCTAGAAATACTTTCTTACATTGGATTAGGTTGGGGGTTGGATGGATATCGTGACATGTAATCCTACCAATACTTTGATCTATGAACGTGTGTGGTATAATCAGTGACCAAACTTCTTCTCTTTCCATGAGCAATTAAATTAAGACACTGGGCAATTGTTCGTGTTTAGAGAGATTGGTGAGCCAAGACATTGGAATTCAATCATCAAAGATTGCCAAGAAGATCAATGAATGCATTGATTGAGGAAGAGATGAAAATGAACTTGATATGGAGAATTCAATATCTCTCTATCCCAATGTTCATTTTATTTTAGTTCTTACATTTATTTTATAGTCATTTATTTTTCTGCACTTTAAATTTCTAGCACTTTAATTTCTTGTACTTTACATTTTTGTCAATTTACTTTATGCACTTTATTGCTTTCATTTACTTTTATGTCATTTACTTTTCTTATTGGTCATCACTCCTTAATAAACCGTCTAACTAGGCTAATTAATCAACTGTTGATTTCTTAATCCATTAATCCTCATGGGATTGACCTCACTCTTTTGTGAGTTTTATTACTTGATATGACCCGCTGCACTTGTCGGTTGTTATTCCGGAGAAATAATTTTTTTCCGTATCAGGCCCACTTAGTGAGTGTTTGGGCTGATGTCTGGCATTCAACTTGGATTCTAGGCATTAAACATTGGTCCCTGCTCCCTAGCTACCGTTGACCACTAGTTTTGGGCGTTCAACTTGGGTGATCACTCCTTCTTAGGCGTTGGACGCCCAAGCTTGTCGTTTAATGCCAGTGTTTGTAGTCATTCTAGAAAAGAAGTATAGACTATTATATATCACTGAAAAGCTCTGAAAGTTAGCTTTCTAACTTAATTAAGACCGAGTCAACTGGACCTCTAAAACTCAAGATATGCTCGTTGGAATTCACCAAGGTCAGGATTGACAGCGTCTGCTATGCTTTCTTCGTCTCTGAACACGATTCTGTCAAATTCGCCCGAAATTCACCTAAAATCATAAAAATACCACAACAACTCAAGGTAGCATCCAAAGAGGATTTTTGCACTAAAATATAATAAAACTTAATAAAATATAACTAAAAATAACTAGAAATTAAGGTGAAAAGGGGTATAAGGTATTCACTTATCACACCACAAGCACCTAACTGAGGGAACCCTTTGGATTCAAATTTAGCTTTGCTTAAATTCCCAGACAGTGGTGGTCAGAGCCTTAAGCGTACTCTTTATAGAATTGGGTCACGACTTTAAATATTCAGTCTCAAGGATTACTTGACACTTTCCCACCACAAGCATTGATGATTAGATTTTTGACGGTTTAGAATTTCACTAATGAAATCTCGTTGTAAAGTATAGCTTCTAAACCAAACAATAATCCTTTCATACAAAAGATTGTTTGTCACAAGTAACAAACCCCTAATTTTATAAATCGAAGTATTTAAACCTCGGGTCGTTCTCCCTAGGAATTACAATAAAGTGTCTTGTTATTGGTTATGAGTTATTTTAGGGTTTTGGATAAGAAGCATGAAAAGTAAATGGCAATGAAAATAAACTAACAACTATAAAAGGCTCTTGGCAAGATATGAGAATTAGAAGTCCTATCCTAGTTATCCTCCTCAATTGTGATGAGAATTGTTCATTGCTCCCACTTAGTTAACCTCTAACCATGGAGGAAAGTCAAGTGGATGAATCAATTTGGTTCCCCAAGTCCTAATCAACTCCTAAAGGAAAGACTAGCTTTAGAGGCATTCAAACTAATTAGCAACTTCTAATTATCAATCAACAAAGGAATTAGATAACTCAAGAGTCACTAATTACTCTACCTAACTAGATAACTTGAATGGCTGGCACACGTTCATAGGTGAGAATGATGATGAGTGTCACGGATCATCACATTCATCAAGTTGAAGAACAAGTGATATCTTAGAACAAGAACAAGCGGAATTGAATAGAAGAACAATAGTAATTGCATTAATACTCGAGGTATAGCAGAGCTCCACACCTTAATCTATGGTGTGTAGAAACTCCACCGTTGAAAATACATAAGAACAAGGTCTAGGCATGGCCGAATGGCCAGCCTCCCAATGATCTAAGAACTAGATGTCCAAAGATGATCACAAGATGATCAAAGATCCCAAGATCCAAAGATGAAAATACAATAGTAAAAGGTCCTATATATAGAGAACTAGTAGCCTAGGGTGTACAGAGATGA
>NC_029777.3:30398418-30407999 GCF_000817695.3 Arachis duranensis
GTGCTAGTTCCGGCGTTTAACGCTGGAATTCCTGAGGGTGACTTTGAACGCCGGTTTGGGCCATCAAATCTTGGGCAAAGTATGGACTATCATATATTGCTGGAAAGTCCAGGATGTCTACTTTCCAACGCCGTTGAGAGCGCGCCAATTGGGCTTCTGTAGCTCCAGAAAATCCGCTTCGAGTTCAGGGAGGTCAGAATCCAACAGCATCTGCAGTCTTTTTTAGTCTCTGAATCAGATTTTTGCTCAGGTCCCTCAATTTCAGCCAGAAAATACCTGAAATCACAGAAAAACACACAAACTCATAGTAAAGTCCAGAAAAGTGAATTTTAACTAAAAACTAATAAAAATATACTAAAAACTAACTAGATCATTATAAAAACATACTAAAAACAATGCCAAAAAGCGTAAAAATTATCCGCTCATCAGTGGCTTATATTTGTACTCATCCTTGAATCTCCAAGGATCTTTGCTCCTCAATTGGTTGACAGAATTTCCAACCATTTCCATCAAGTTTGGGCAAAGTTCTACCCAAGATATGAGTCCCCATAGTTGGTCTTCACATAGCAAACCGGGATCCCATATCTTATCTTCGCACTCGTCTTCAATTTGATCTTCATACTTTTTCTTTCCAGGTGGTTGACATATAGAATTCTCTTTAGCACACCTAACCTTCCGTCGATACCCTTGTAAAGTGACATTCTTCCAATCATCATTCCTATACCTTGAAGCTTTTACCTTAATGAGCCTAATTCCTAACTTGCAACCACTACACAACTCATTCTTGCTTTTAGTTCCACAAAGAGCTCTAAGTTGACCATCATTTTCAATTAAGCCATATTCAAGTGAGAAAGTAAAGCTTAGGGATAAGAGTTTTACCCACTTGAATGTTGTGATGGATGGTGACTTAGGAAGGGAGACTTCCCCACACTTAGACAATGCAAGGTCTACTTCTTTGTGCTCCACTTTTGTTGTTTCCACCTCTTCACAAGCTTCTTCAATTTCAACCTCATCCCCTTTGTTACGTGGCTTGGTGTTGTCTTCAAGAACTTCATCTTTTTAATGAGGAGTGATTCAATTTTGGATAGGAATTCATTGATGAATGAATTCATCTCTTGATCAACCTCTTCATATTCTTCAATTTCAATATGCACCATGCCATTTTCGTTATCCTTGGGAGGTTGTGCACACTCTTTTATAGTTTCAACTTCATGTCCAATGAGAGAGGATTCCATTGTGGAGAGAAATTCATCCATGATTGAATCCATTTCTTGATAAGTCTCTTCCAAGTCTCCAACGATGATATGCCTTGGAGGTTGCGCACCCTCCTCAACATCAATATCAAGCTTCTTGGAAGGGTTCTCCATGATGCTATATTCCCATGGACTTTCAACATCTCCTAAATCTTCAACCACTTCTTCCTTTTCTTCAATGATCATAGGCTTCTCCAATTGTTCCAACACAAAATTTGACTCCTCCTTCTCCACCAAATTTTCCAATTTCTCTTTCATGCTTTGCTCTTCTTTTGACCTTTCACATGTGGTCACGGGATTACCTTGAGTCTTCAAACATTGGTGGGCTAAAGTGTGCACCACCTTGGTCAAATTGGTCACAAACTCAAGTGTGTCCCGCTTCATAGCTTCTTGTCCTTGAAGTAACAAAGTGAGAGAATCGTCCATTGGGGCGTGGGGTGAGTAGGAAGGTTCATTATTTTGGAGAGAGGGTTCATAATGGGAAGGTGGTTCTTCTTGGTAAGGTTGTAGAGATTGTGTGTATTGAGGTGGTTCTTGGGAGTAATCTTGATAGGGTTGTGGTGGTTCTAAGGATTCTTTCTCAAAATGGTCATAAAAATATGGTATGGGTGATTGGTCATATGATGGATATGGATTATAGGAAGGTGCTTGATGTAGAGAGGCTTGTGAGTATGGTTGAGGTTTATGTTGAGGATATGGTTCATAGGCATATGGTGGTGGTTCTTGAAAGTCACAAGGTGATTCACCATAGCCATTGGATTGATATGCATCATAGAATGGCTCTTCTTCAGAGTGCATTGGTGGGGATTGTTGCCATGAAGATTGATCATATGCATATGGCTCCTCCCACCTTTGATTGTCCCATCCTTGATACACATCCTCATTGAAGCTCTCATTTCCTACAACATAATTATAACCAAACTCATAGCCAAAGTGAGAATTCATAATAGTAAGAGAGGGCAAAAACAAAAAATAGTAACAAAAAAGAGAACAAACTAAAAACTAACAAAGAAGCAAAAAGCAAACATATTCACAATATTCATATATATACAATAACCAATAACACAACACCATTGCAAGTCCCCGGCAACGGCGCCATTTTTGATGATTAGATTTTTGACGGTTTAGAATTTCACTAATGAAATCTCGTTGTAAAGTATAGTTTCTAAACCAAACAATAATCCTTTCATACAAAAGATTGTTTGTCACAAGTAACAAACCCCTAATTTTATAAACCGAAGTATTTATCATTGCTACCACTTAGTTAACCTCTAACCATGGGGGAAGTCAAGTGGATGAATCAATTTGATTCCCCAAGTCCTAGTCAACTCCTAAAGGAAAGACTATCTTTAGAGGCATTCAAACCAATTAGCAACTTCTAATTATCAATCAACAAAGGAATTAGATAACTCAAGAGTCACTAATTACTCTACCTAGGCCAAGAGGAACAAAACCTACACTAAAATCCAACCAAGCATTTCATCAAACACTTGGAAGGCACAAAAGGAAAGCATAGTAATTTGAGAACAAGAATAGAATCTAACAACAATTATTGCAAAGAATTAACAACAACAATCAAGGAAATCACAATTATCATGAATTACCTTAAATTGCATTATTGAAAGAAAACAAAAAGAACAACAATCTATCCAAAACAAAGTGAAGAGTTACAATTATTAAAGCACATAACTAGAAAGAGAAAGAGGAGAAGATTAAGGATTGGCAAAGGAAAAGTGAAGCAAAGCATGAATTAAACCTAGATCTAAGAAGAGAGATTAACCTAAACCTAATCCTAATTCTAGAGAGAAGTGAGAGCTTCTCTCTCTAAAACTAATCCTGATTATGCTATATGATTCCCTAGATTCAATAATTGATGCCTTCCCCTCAATCCTTGATCCTTTTATTCCTTCCTATCAGCAATTGGCGCCAAAAATGGGCTCAGAAACCCTCTCAAATCGCCAGGCATGTGTTGCTTTAATGAAGTCATGTGCGGTCATCGACGCGTGCACGCACGATACGTGTGTGCGTCCCTGGCCGATTCTGCAATGTGCGCGCGAGCGCCTTGTGCGCGTGCGCGTGCTTGGCCGAGATCAATTCTTTTGTCTTTTGTGCTTCTCTCCATTTGCATGCTTCCTTCCTTGCTCCTTTGATCCATGCCTAGCCTATTTCAATCCTGGAATTACTAGCAAACACATCAAGGCATCTTATGGAATCAAGGAGAAATTAGAATTCATCAAAATAAGGCTTAAAAAGCATGTTTTTACACTTAAGCACAAATATGGGAGAGATAACAAAACCATGCTAATTCATAGGCTAAATGTGACAAAAGGTTATCAAAACACTCTAAATTCAATACAAGATAAACCCTAAAAATGGGGTTTATCAAGCATATAGTTAGGAATAACAACTCTTTTGAGCTTTTTAGGCCAATTTTGACCCTCTAAACCATTGATGCTCGAAGACTTGGACCTTTTATTTTCGTTTTTGTTTTTATTTTCTTTTTTTTTTGCCTGTTTCTTTTGCTTCAAGAATCAATCTTTTTATTTTCCAGAGAATCAATAATACTTCTCTAAAGTCACTGTTCTTCAAGAGCCAATATGCTTACTCCAATGTCAAATATGTACAGTTAATTCATACATTTAGAAAATAAAGATAAGGTCACCACTTTAAGGTAAATAGAACAACTTGTAATATCACTCAAGACCCTATGTATTTCACTGCTTCTCTTTTCAATAAATTTTCCTTTTTAAGCTTGATGTGGATTAAATAAGGCATCCTTAAATAAAACAAAGAAAACAAGAAACCCAATTGTGATCATGTACTAGAATAGAAAACAGATAACAAAATAGAGTACAAAGAAAACAGAGAGAAAAATAGATATAGGGAGAATGAAACTTGACCGCCTCAGAGATGGCGGCCACTGCTCCCTCCGGGGAATCCTCTGGAGCGTGTAAGCTTCTCAATGTCACGCCCCTGCCTCATCTGCTCCTCTTTCATGCTCTTTTGATCTTCCATCATCTGATGGAGGATAGTAGACTGGTCTTGATGTTCTATCCTCAGTTGATCAACAGATGAAGTCAGCTCCCCTAGAGATGTGGTCAATTGATCCCAATAGTCAAGGAAAGGGAAGTACATCCCTTGAGGCATCATTGGGATCTCCTATGGAGGTAGCGGAATGGGTTCTTGCTGTGGTCCTTGTGCAAGCTCCCTTGCGTGCTCCATGCCCTTTCTTGTGATGGGTCTCTCCTTATCAATTAGGGTATCTTCCCCTATGCAAACTCCAGTTGCTCCACGTATACGATAAATGATATGAGGGAACACCATCCGTGCTTGGGTGGAACGCTTGACTGCTACTATTTAAATCTCTTGAGGGATTACCTCATGTACCCCACCTCATTGCCGAGCATGATGCAGTAGATCATCACTGTCCTCTCAACTGTAACCTCAGAGTTGTTACTTGTAGGGATGATTGAGCGTTGGATAAACTCCAACCATCCTCTAGTAACTAGCTTAAGGTCAAGCCGACCCAGTTGGTACGGCTTGCCATGGACGTCCCTCCTCTGCTGAGCTCCAACTACGGAGATATCAGTAAGAACTTGCTCCAATGTTTGGTCAGAGTTGACCCTTCGAGTGTAAGAGTGTGGGTCACCTCATGACTGAGGAAATTTAGTGCCATCCTCACACTTTCAGGGCTAAAATCTATGATTTGCCCTCTGACCATGGTGCGCCAGTTTTTGGCCTCCGGGTTCATACTAGTGTCATGCTTCTTATGACCTAGGCGTTGGCATAGAATCCTTGCACCATTAATACTCCAAATTTAATGATGGGATTAGCCAGAATTTCCCAATCTTGTCACAAAACTTGGTGTAGGATCTCCGGATAGTCATCTTCCTTGAGCTTAAAGTGGACCTCGAGTATCACCCTTTTCTTCCTCACTACGTCATAGAAGTGGTCTTGAGGGGCTGTGGTGAGGAATCTTGTGGTCTCCAATCGCTCAGAGTTGGAAGCGGGGGCTTTCTCTTTTCTTTTTCTTGAGGAGTCTCTGGTATTTGGTGCCATGAAGGTAGGATAAAAAGAAAAAGCAGAGCTTTCCATGTGATGCGTGAGCATCTTATACCCTTTTTCCTAGCATTTTCTAGTTGTTTTTTTGTTAGAGTTTATTAAGTTTTACTGTATTTTAGTGCAAAAATCCTCTTTGGAAGCTACTTTGAGTTTTTGTGTTATTTTTATGATTTTAGGTGAATTTTGGATAAATTTGGCAAAGTTCTGTGCAACAGCAAAGAAATGATAGAAGATGCTGTCAATCCTGGCATCCGTGCATTCTAATGAGCATAACCTAAGCTACAGAGGTTCAATTAAAGTGCTCTCAACGATCTTAGAAAGCTAACTTCCAGAGCTTTCCAGCAATATATAATAGTTTATAATTGTTTTTTGGTATCACTGCCATCCTTGGCGTTAAACGTGAAGCCTGGCGTTTAAACGCCCAAGAATAAGCAAACCCTTGGCGTTGAACACCAAAACCTGGCATTGAATGCCAACAGCAGGACAGAGCCATCGTTATTTCACCCTCTTATGGGTGTTCAATGCCCATACCGGCACTGAACATAGGGTGGAAACAGGCCAGGCCAGGCCAGGCTTTGCTCTTAACAGGCCTGGCCTGTCATACAGTTGATTGGCCTGAGCCTGGCCTGCAGCCTGTTATAAGCTCTTTATAAAGTACTAGGCCTGGCCTGTTATTCAGCCTGGCCTGGCCTGAAGCCTGTTAAAAGGCCTGATAATTTTTTTTTACAAAAATAAAAATATTATTTAAAAAATTATTTTTTAATAAAAATAGTTATTCTAATTAGTAAGCCTGAGCCTGGCCTATTAATGTAATAAGGCTTTTAAAAGAGCCTGGGCCTGTACCTATTTTATATCAGGCCAGGCCAGGCCAGGCCAAACACAGGCCAGGCTGCAGGCCCCTGGCAAGCCGCCTGGCCTTTTTCCACCCCTAATTGAACGCCACTATTAAGCCCAAATCACTCCTTTATTGGGCCTCGAAGTGGATTTAGCTTCTCTTAGGCTTATTTTATTTTTTTTTTGTAATTTTTAATTAGAATTAATATCTTTTTAGGTCTAGCAACAATTAGATTAGTATATATAGGAGAAGATCACCCATGTTGATGATCATCTTCTCCCCTATTATCCATTCTTGGAACTCTTTTTTCTTTGTGAATTATGAGCCACTAAACCTCCTAGTTAGGTTAGGAGCTCTATTTATTTCTATGGATTAAGATTATTATTTTTCTACTTTAAATAATGTTTGATTCAATTCTAAGGTGTTATTTTCGTTCCTAATCTTATGAATCTTTTGTGATTCTTGAGAGAGCCATTTCGCTTGAGCAACAGCTAGGAAACACTCCTCCTAAACTGAAGGTTACCTCCGACGGATTGGGATATGTGACATGAAATCTTGTCAAATTTGATTAATTAAGGTTTTTGTGGCACCAAACTAGTTTTCTGAACTTCACTCTTTGATCTGAAAGAATTGACCTTGTTTGTGGTGTTTCAGTAAGATTAGAGGAGATTAATTCGCTACGAGAGTAGGCTTTAGTCACCTATGGTTTGCCATAGAATGAATGATTCATTGTTAAGGTGGTTGGTAAGACGTCTTAATTCGGAAAGATAAACATCTTCAAATCCTTAACTGCTCCCATATATTATCTCTTTACTAAACCTTTAATTGCTTTCTTTATTTTCTTGATTATTTTGCTTTATGCGAATTCAACAACAACAACTCCTTTTTTATTTACCTAACTAAGTCTAGCAAGATAACTATTGCTTGCTCAATCCAACAATCCTCGTGGGATCGACCCTCACTCACCTAAGGTATTATTTGGATGACCTGGTGCACTTGCCGGTGAAGTTGTGCAAGTTCTAATTTCGCGCACCAAGTTTTTGGCGTCGTTACCGAAGATTGTTCGTGATTGACAACTATCGGTTGTCTTGTTGCTTAAATTAGGTATCTATTTATTTTTACTTTATCAGTTTTTGACAATTTATTTTCTTTTGAGTTTTTAATTTTAAGTTTCACTTATTTCTCTATCTTTTCAAAAATTATCATTATTAATTTTTTCTTATTTTCAAATTTTAAGTTTGGTGTCTTTTTAGTATTTTTCTTTCCTTTTTAAATTTCAATTTTTTTTTTAAAATTTCTCTTGAATTTTCGAAAATTCTTGCATTTTTTCGAAAATTCTTTTTATCTTTTGATTTCTATCTTGTTTATCTTTTCCTTTAAAATTTCAAATTTTTTTATCATCTTTTTAGTTAATTTCAAATTTTAATTTTGGTGTCCCGTTAGTGATCTTTTTGTTTAATTCAATTTTCTGTAATCATATCTTGATTATCTTTCTTGATCTTGGTTCTTTATCTTATCTTTTTCTTTATTTCAATTCTTATTATCTTATCTTATCTTCATTTTAAATTCAAATTTTAAAGTTTATTGTTTCTTTAGTTTTTCTTTCTTTCAATTTTAAATTTCAAAATATTTATTTAACATTTCCTTTTTAAATTTCAAAAATCTTTAAAATCAAATCTTCCATTTTTATTTTCAAAATCTCTTAGTTAATTATTTGTCTTATCATGTTTTATTTTTAAGTCTAGTATCTCTTTAATTATTCTTTTTCTTTCTTTTTTCAAAACCCTTTTAAACCTTTTCTTTTTCCTTTTATTTTTGAAAAAAAAACTTTTAAATTAATTCTCCTATCCTTATCTTCAATTCTTTTTTATTTATGACTCTATCTCATTTGATATCTTTATTATAGTTTCTCACAGAGAGTCCTCTATACTCTGACATAGAGACCCCTACCTTTCCTTTTCTCCCCTTGCTTCTTGATTGTTTATGAGTAGGAACAGGGATAAAGAATCCTTCTTGATTCTGATCCTGAACCTGAGAGAACCTTGAGGTGGCGTTTGCAACAAGCTCAAGCTTGCAGAGCTAAAGGAAATCTCACAGAATCTTTTGAGAAAGAAGCTGAAGATACAACTATGGCAGCTAATCTAAACGCTGGAGGAGACGTAAAGAAGGTCCTTGGCTCTTACACTGCACCGACATCTGACTTCTATGGGGGCAGCATATCCATACCTGCCATAGGTGCTAACAATTTTGACTTTAAGCCTCAACTGGTCACTCTAGTGCAACAAAATTTTCAGTATCATGGACTTTTGCAGGAAGACCCCAACAAGTTCATATCTAATTTTCTACAGATCTATGATACTATCAAGACAAATGGAGTGAAATCAGTAGTTTACAAGCTCATGCTCTTTTCTTTTGCTGTAAGGGATAGAGCAAAGCTATGGTTGGATTCTCAGCCTAAGGAAAGTCTGGACACATGGGAAAAGGTGGTCAACGGATTTCTGACCAAGTTCTTTCCACCTCAAAAGCTGAGTAAGCTTAGGGTGGAAGTCCAAACCTTCAGACAGAAAGAGGGAGAGTCCCTCTATGAAGCCTAGGAGAGTGATGCCAAGGCATCTTAGGCTAGTTTCACTAGCATTTTTCTGTTAGTTTTAGTTGTTTTATGAATTTTCTTGAGCTTAAAGTAACCAAGAATGGTTAAATGAACAACAAAGTAATGAATCATCCAAATAGTGTAATTTTGATGCAAATTCCATGAGTTTTTAGTTATATTACTTGAATGCTATGAATGGAAGAATTCTCATGAAATTTTGCAAGACTTTGATGCAATTGTGTGGATGATTTCAGGGAAGAAGAGGCTAGGCAAGGAAGCAACAAAATCAATAAAGGAAGCTTGAAGATCACATGTGCCATATAATGCTGAAAGTGGCGTTTAACCTCCAGTTTAACCTTAAACTGGAAGTTAAACGCCAGAATCATGGAAGTTGAGAGAATGCACCAAATGCTGAAAGTGGCGTTTAACCTTCAGTTTAAGGTTAAACTGAAGGTTAAACGCCAGAATCATGAAAGCTGAGAAAAGAGAAAACTGGCGTTTAACCTCCAGTTTAACCTCAAACTGAAGGTTAAACGCCAGAATGAGAATGGCACCAACGGAGTGATTCCACGTTTAACCTCCAGTTTGACCTCAAACTGGAGGTTAAACGTGTTCGAACCACATTAGGCACCAGGAAGCCATTTCCACGTTTAAGCTCCAGTTTGACCTCAAACTGGAGCTTAAACGTGTTCGACCTTCACACCCCTGGGCTACCTTCTTCATTCCCACGTTTAAGCTCCAGTTTAAGGTCAAACTGGGGCTTAAACGTGTTCGGCGTTTTTTGCTCCTCCAGGGTTGCCTTCTCATTTCCACGTTTAAGCTCCAGTTTGACCTCAAACTG
>NC_029777.3:30408207-30408779 GCF_000817695.3 Arachis duranensis
TGTTTAAGTTTCAGTTTAACCTTAAACTGAAACTTAAACTTCAACTTAAACGCCACTCTTTGAAAGGGTTTCTGGGCCAAATATATTGAAGTTTAAGTTAGCATTGAGCACAAACATTAACTTAAACGTATTATGGTATGAAACCCAATTGAATATCATGGTTTATGGGATTGGGCCTGAAGAATTGATGAGTCTAGAACTTCAAATTGTTGAGTCTTGTGTCATTACTTGTTTATCACTAAGTTTGCTCAATGAATGTTACAGAATTGGATCACAGCCTCATCAAGATTATGGACCATAAACCCAAAGCAAAAGGAAATCAAGGAAAGGCCTCAAAGCCCAAGAAACACAACAGAAGCTCAATTTAGAAAGTGTATAAATAGGATAGAATGGAAGTTAGTTATTACTTTTGGACACTTTGGAATTTTCATACTTTTGTAATTGAATTCAGAGCTATGATTCACTAAACCCCTTTCATTGGGTTAGGGAGATCTATTGTAATTCAATGAATCAATAATATTTTTTATCTTCTTCTTCAATCTTTTCTCTTAAATTTTGTTAGAAAGCTTCTC
>NC_029777.3:30408868-30416950 GCF_000817695.3 Arachis duranensis
ATTGGGATCCAATCATATAAGATTGCTAAGCAAGATTCAATGAATGCATTGGTTGAGGAAGAGATAAAAATATTTTGATTCGGAGATCTCAATATCTCCTAACACCCAATGAACTCCCATTTCTGATCTACACTTTCTTTTTACATTCTGCCATTTAATTTCATGCAAACACCCCCATCCCTTTTTAATTTCAGCACTTTAATTTCCAGCTCTTTAATTCATGCAATTTAATATTCCGCAATTCTCATCTAAATCTTGATTCCGCTCAACTAGAACAAACTTCTAATCCGAATTGCTCACTCAACCAATCCTTGTGGGATTCGACCTCACTCTATTGTGAGTTTTTACTTGACGATAACCGGTGCACTTGCCGGAAGGAATTTTTGCCGATCGATCAGAGAGGTACAAGCAGCTGATCAGAAGATGCCCCCGACATGATCTTAGAGTGGACCATGTTAGATATCTTTTATAATGGTCTCTTTGAGATGTCCAAGATGTCATTGGATCACTTTGCTGGTGGCTCACTCCACATGAAGAAGACACTTGAGGAGGCACAGGTGCTCATTGAGATGGTTGCCAACAACCAATATATGTACACTTCTCAGAGGAACCCTGTGAACACTAGGACTACAAAGAAGAGAGGACTCATGGAGGTGGAAACATTGGACGCCATTTTGGCGCAGAACAAGATGATGTCTCAGCAGATTAACATGATCTCCCAACACCTAAGTGGGATCCAAGTTTCAGCTATTACATCTCAAGAGACATCCTACGAAAAGGACGCTGGTGACAATGCTTGGCCCACCTTGGAAGAAGTAAACTACATGAAGAATTCCTCCAAAATCCGAATAATAATCCCTATTCAAAGAATTTTAATCAGGGATAGAGGAATCACCCTAACTTTAAGTAGAGAGATCAGAAGAGTCCTTAACAAAGGCTTCAACAACAATCAGGGTGGAACCAATCAAAACAGGTTCAATAACAGACAGTTCTAACCCTCTCAGCAGCAAATGAAAACGCCCGCACAAAACCTTTCTGACTTAGCCAAAATAGTTTTTAAACTCTCCAAGGACACACATAGCTTTATGGCAGAGACTCGATCTTCAATTCGAAACCTGGAGGTACAAGTGGGTCAGTTAAGCAAGAGGATACCCGAGGATTTCTCCAACACTTTTTTAATCAATACAGAGGTAAATCCAAGGGAAGAGTGCAAGACCCTCACTATGGGAGCTGAGGCTGAATTCAAGGAGGAATATGCTGCTAAAAATCTGAAGGAGAACAAGGCTCTAGAGGAGACTAGGAGTGTACTTCTACACACCCCTATGGAGATGCAGGGGTCTGAAGAACAACCCTCTCCAAACGTGCAAAAGGAGACTGAGGATGAGAAACTTGCTCAATTCTTGGCAGTCCTCAGAAAGATGCAAGTTAATATCTCTTTTGCTGAGGTGTTGAAGAAGAAACCTCCGTATATAGCTTGTTTAAAAAGTGTGACTTCTGAAAAGACGGCTCTGAGGAGAGATGAGACTGTGGTGTTGACCAAGAAATACAACGCCCTTGTGCAAAGGAAGCTACCTCCAAAGATACTAGATCCCGGAAGCTTCCTGATTCCCTGTACTATAGGGACTATCACATTCGAGAAGTCACTGTGCGACCTTGGATCAAGCATCAATCTTATGCCTCTCTTTGTGATGAGGAAGCTGGGAATCCAAGAGGTGTTGCCTACCAAGATCTCACTGGAGATGGCAGATAAGTCCCTGAAATGGGCATATGGACTAGTGGAGAATGTCCTTATAAAGATTGAAGACCTTTACCTCCCTGCATATTTTGTGATAATTAACACTGGAGAGGACAAGAACGACTCCATCATCCTGGGAAGGCCCTTCTTAGCTACTGGGAAGGCCTTGATTGACGTTGAGAAAGGAGAGTTAATTCTGAGGTTGTGGAAAGATCATATTCTGTTTAAAATTTCCAACCCTCACTCTTTCTTGGATAAAGGAGGTACTACTGTGCAACACTTAGTGTTTCAGCCTTCTCTCTCAGTGCAGAGCCTTACAGAACCCCCAGACATCAAACCTAAGTTTGGTGTTAGGTGATAAACCCTGATTTTGTAGTTTATCTTGTGCTTAATTTGGCGGATTTTATCAATTTTTCTCACATTTATTCAATGAAATAGCACGGTTTTGTAATTCTCCCTAGATTTGTGCTTAAGTGTAAAAACATGCTTTTTAGGCCTTAAAATAGCTAAATTTAACTCACTTTAATTCCATTCGATACCTTGATATGTTTGTTGAGTGATTTTAGGTTCATAAGGCAAGTATTGGATAGAAAAAGTGAGGAGAAAAGCATGCAAAGTGGGAGGACTCATGAAGAAATGAAGGAACCGTAAAGTTGTCAAGCCTGACCTCTTCGCACTCAATCGACCATAACATGAGCTACAGAGGTCCAAATGAGGCGGTTTTAGTTGTGTTGGAAAGCTAACATTCTGGGCTTCGAAATGATATAAAATTTGCCATATGTTGCTTCGCGTATAGGGGCACGCACCCACTATTTACGCGTGCGCACCGATTGAGCACGTGGATTACTAAAGTGAAATCGTGGCCAGCGATTTCTAGAGTATTTTAGGCCCAATCCAACTCATTTCCAATGCTATTTCATGCAGAATTCAAGCTTGGGTAAGGGGGGAGCAATTGTTTAGTAGTATAGCATAATGTATGTTAGTTTCCAGAGAGAGAAGCTCCCTCTTCTCTCTAGAACTAGGTTAGGTTTAGGTTAATCTCTCATAGATCTATGTTCAATCTCATGTTTTCATCTTGTTTTCTTTCTAATTTCATGCTTCTACTCTTTCATTCTCATGATGTGTAGTGTTAATTTTCCTTTTTGCTTTCTCTTTTGTAATGATGAACTCATGTTGGATTTGGATTTTCTTTTAATGAAATTTAATGTTGATGTTTCTTTTATTGATGGTTTGAGTTGTTGATTTATTTTTCTTGCAATTTGTAGTTGGTAGACTTTACTATTCTTGCACATTTACCATGCTTTCCATTTGTACCCACCAAGTGTTTGACAAAATGCTTGGTTGGGCTTTAGAGTAGATTTTGAGCATTCTTGGCTTGGAGAGAGTAATTAGGCAATCTTGAGTCATGAAAACCCAACTAATGTTAGTGATCTAGAATTGTTAGTTAATATGATTTCCATTGACTCTAATCTTTTGCTAATTCTATTAGTAAGTTGATTAGTACATTTGGATTGAGGTTAACTAGTCTTGTTTGACTTTCTCTCATGGAAGATAACTTATACCTTCTTCCAATGTTGGGGATGATGAAATGAGATAAATTCTTGTTTATTATTGTGATATGATTGATTAGTCTTGTTTGACTTTCTCATTATGAGAAGATAACATGATACCTTCTTCCATTTGTTGGAGTTGACTAAATAAGATGAATTAATCATTGTATGACTAGGATAGAAAGCCTATGATCTCAATTCTTGCCATGAATGTCTCTCCTTATTACTTGCTTTCTTTAGTTATTTGCTTGATTTACTTTCCTTGTCATTTAATTTCTTGCCCTCTTATCAATTAAAACCCCAAAACATACTTTATAGCCAATAATTGAGCACTTCATTGCAATTTCTTGTGAGATGACCCGGAGTTAAAATACTTCGGTTAATTCTTATTTGGGGTTTGTTACTTGTGACAACTCAAATTTAATTTGGTGTTAGATTTGTTTGTTAGTTTGGAGCTATGCTTACAACGAAGTAATTCTTTTCTATAAGAAGAAAAATCTAGACCGACAATAATTTTTGTGTCAAATTAATGGCCTTTTATTTGTTTGTTTGTTTTTGTTAGGTTTAGGAGTTTGTTCTCATTTTTACTAGTTTTTGTTTTTATTTTCTATTATGAATTCTCATCCTCACTTTGGCTATGAGTTTGGCTCAAATTATGTTGTAGGAAATGGGTGCTACAATGACAATATGCATCAAGGATTTGGGAATCAAAGATGGGAGGAGTCTCAAGGAATTGATCAACCTTCTTGGCAACAACAACTTTTGGTTTCTTATGGGTATAATTCTAATCCTAATGCATATCACTCTAATGGATGTGGTGACCCTTATTGTGATTGTCAACAACCACCACTACATGCCTATGAACCACCTCCTCAACATGATTTTGGACAACCTTACTCACAAGCCCCCTACTACCAAACACCTCATTATGACCCTAATCTATATCCACTATACCAACCACCATATGAACCATATGAAGAACCACCCCAATTCAACCCCAAATACCCTCAAGAACCACCACCTCCATACTATTACCAAGATGAACCACCTCCAATGTATGAGAACTCTCAACCACAAGATGAATCGCCTCCCATATTTGAAAAAATCATGGCTCAGTTTGCTAACATTACCGTTAACTTGGACTCATGGAACTCATGCAACAAGCAAAGCATCTCCACGGATGAATGTGAGAAATCAACTAAATAAATGAGCATGAAGGAGATTTTAGAATCCCAACATGAGGACAAGGAGAAGGGGTATGTCTTGCAACAAGTGGAGGAGGAAGAGATCATTGAAGAAGAAGAAGTGGTTGAAGAGTTAGAGGAAGTTAAACAAGAGGTGGATTTCAAGCTTGAGAACACTTCCACACCAAGTGATATTGTTGATGATCTTGTGGAAGTTGTTGAACTTTCTTCCATTGAACTTGAAAATAATGTTGAGGAGGATAATGCGCAACCTCCACGGCATAGTATGAGTGATGAAAGATTGGAAGAGGTTGATCAAGAGATAGATTCAATCATTGAGAATTTCTTATCTACAATTGAATCCTCTCCCATTGGGCTTGAAATTGAGATCAAGGAAGAAGATGCACAACCTCCCATGTCATTGGTAAGCAATGAAGAAGAGATTGAATTGGAAGGAAACTACCAAGAGGAAGAGGTTGAAATTAAAGAAGCTTGTGAAGAGGTGGAGATAATCAAAGAAGAGCACAAGGGAGTGGAACATGCAAGACCATTGGAGACATCCCTTTCTAAGTCACCATCCAATACAACATTCAAGTGTGTAAAACTCTTATCACTAAGCTTTATTATCCCACTTGAATATGGTTTGCTTGAAAATGATGGTCAACTTACAGCTCATTGTGGATTGAGGAGTAAGAAAGAGTCATGTAGTGGTTGGAAACATCATTCTAGGTTCATTATGGTTGCATGCTCAAAGTTTGATTGCAAGGTTTGGTGTGGAACTAAATTGCATGGGTCTAGGAGAATGTTTAGGTGCTTAATTGAGAATTCTAAGGTCATGCCACTCAATTGGAATCATGATGATCAATTTGAAGATGGGTGTCAAAACAAAGTGTGGGATCCCGGATCACACAAGGAGAATCAAATTTGGAAGCCCATGGCTTGTGTGGAACTCCATCAAGGCTTGGAGTCATCATCTTTGAAGAATAGAGCTTATTGGAGACTCAAGCATTGGTGGATGTTCAAGGATAGCTTCAAGCACAAGCCACCTTGAGAAGAGCTCCCCATAAGTCCAACTTAAGGACAATAAACAAAAGTGCTAGGTGGGAGACACCCCACCATGGTAAACTCTTTTCATTTTCTCTTTTGTAAATATCGGTATAATAGGTTTGATTTCATGTTTTGTTTAGTTTGTTGAGTATAATTGGTAGTTTAGTAGGTTAAATAAGGTTTTATGGTATTTGGGTAGCTGTTTGGAGGTTTGGAATGCTTGGATTGGTGCAAGAACATGAAAAATATTGAAAAACAGAGCACCAACCCGCGCGTGCGCGAACCTGGCGCGTACGCGCGCCTCAAGCATTTTCAACCATTCATGCGGACGCGTCATGTACGCATACGCATGGATACAAAATTTCATCCCTCCATACATTGACCCGAGAGTTGTGCCTATACTGCGCCAGCACCATGCCTGAGGCACAAACCACCTACGCGTGCGCGCAACTGGCGCGTACGCGTCCTTGATGTTAAATGTGCAATGCGCGTGCACGCACGTTGTGTGAATGCGTGCCGATAGCGCCACCTGCCCTCTTGGTGCATGTTTCAGAGAGTTATGCCCAGTTTGTGCCTATTTTGTGCCTGCAACCCACGCGTGCGCGCACCTGTCGCGTACGCATCCTTCTACCAAACAGCGCATCGGCGCGTAAGCGTGCATAACGCATCTGCGCCGGTAAAAAAAAGAGTTTTTTTTCTCCTCTGCCATTTTCTTTTGTTTATCGCATTTGTATACTTCTATTCTTTACATTTTAATTTTGTTTCTCTAGCCTGTTTTCAGTTTTTTTATAAGTCTCTTCTTTCAATAATAGTGTTGCATTTTTCCACTCAATTGTTGAGAATTTCTTGCATTATTTTGGTGCTTATTGACTTGTTTGATATTGTTGGGTGATGAAACTTTTAAAGCAATGCTTAACCTTGATAATCCTTGTATCCTTTATGCATTGATATGAGCTCACATGTCTTTCATGGCCCACTCTTTCTTGTTTGAGCTTGATGCTTTTGAGTGCTCTTCATGCTTTGACTTTACTCTTACATCAAGTATTAATTGATATGTCCTTTGCCTATATTGTTTTCTCACTCACATGCGTAGCTAACATGTAGTAAGAACCCTACTCTTAGTTGGCATTAGCCCCTGCATATACTCTAATTGCTTTATTATCTTTGTTGTAGGCTTAATTTTATTTCTTTTCTCTCCTTTTAGGTTGGCCACCAAGAAGGAAAGGAATGTGTTCATATCCTGGGTCGAGTTGTCTGACCCGGGATATTCTACAGACAAAGCGACCGACCTCTTCAGGTCAGGACAATCCTAGCTCTTCTTAAAGAGCTCAGTCAAGTCACGAGAAAGCCCAAACAAATGGCCCAAATAGAGGAACACGCCCCAGATCCTAAGGCAGCCCAAGCCTACAAGAGAAGGGCGGTTCCCCTGAAGATAAGATGACCTAACTCATAAGATAAGATAAGATAAGATAACTAACTTATCCTATCCAAAAAGGTCACTCCACACCATTATAAATACACTGGAGCACCCAGGTATAACTCATACTCTGATTCTACATAAAAACCTGCTTAATACCCTTGCTAACTTAAGCATCGGAGTCCCTTGCAGGTACCCCCCACCCTCCGGGGACGAAGGATCAGCAGCACTTTTAGTCCCACAAGTCGGACACGTCGGTTCCGGCCGCTATACACCTGCCAGGCACGTCGGCTCCGACCGATACAGAAGATCTCGTCTGAGATCGACCTCCAGTTTCAGGTAACCCTCGGAACATTGGCGCCGTTGCCGGGCAACCTGGAATTCATTCCAACACCATGGCAGACTACCATGACAATGACCACGACTCAGGTTTAGAAGATAGAATGCCACACAAAAACACGGATGCTATACTTAAAGATACTCCGGAATCCAATGAGACAAAAATTCATCAAATCCTGGGGCGATAGAAGCACTTCAAAATCGATTGAAGCAACTTGAGAAAGAAGCCCAACATCAACGCAAAAAAGAAGAGGATCTACATCGGGAGATAAGGCGGCGCTGCGAATTAGAAGATAAGCTTTTGAAACTCGAAGCTGATGAGCGGATAATTTGTATACTTTTTGGCATTGTTTTTAGTATGTTTTTAGTATGATATAGTTAGTTTTTAGTATATTTTTATTAGTTTTTAGTTAAAATTCACTTTTCTGGACTTTACTATGAGTTTGTGTGTTTTTCTGTGATTTCAGGTATTTTCTGGCTGAAATTGAGGGACCTGAGCAAAAATCTGATTCAGAGACCAAAAAGGACTGCAGATGCTGTTGGATTCTGACCTCCCTGCACTCGAAGTGGATTTTCTGGAGCTACAAAAGCCCAATTGGCGCGCTCTCAACGGCGTTGGAAAGTAGACATCCTGGGCTTTCCAGCAATATATGATAGTCCATACTTTGCCCAAGATTTGATGGCCCAAACCGGCGTTCAAAGTCACCTCAAGAAATCCCAGCGTTAAACGCTGGAACTGGCACCCAAATGGGAGTTAAACGCCCAAACTGGCACAAAAGCTGGCGTTTAACTCCAAGAAAAGTCTCTACA
>NC_029777.3:30419851-30420367 GCF_000817695.3 Arachis duranensis
CATAAAATCCAAAAATATTTCTTGTTTGAGTCTAGAGTCTCATCATAAGTTTGGTGTCAATTGCATGCATTCATATGTCTTAGTGATCTTCAAGATGTTCTTGATGATTTGCTTGCTCTGATCTTTAAATTCTATTGACTTGAGTGTTTTGTGTGTCTCATATGCATTTTCATTTTGTTAGTGTCAGTAGTATGCAAACTGCTAAGTTTGGTGTCTTGCATGCATTGTTATTTGATTCTTGTTGCATTTTGGTTTGTCCTTATTATTAAAAATCCAAAAATATTTTTAATTTGTGTCTTTTCAAGTCAATAATACAGAGAATTGAAGATTCAGAACATACAGTAGAGGAATTACACAGAAAAAGGCTGGGCATTCAAAACGCCTAGTGAAGAAGGAAAACTGGCGTTTAAACGCCAGCCAGGGTGCCTGGCTGGGCGTTTAACGCCCAAAAGGGTGTAGTTTTGGGCGTTAAACGCCAGAATGTGCACCATTCTGGGCGTTTAACGCCAGGATGGC
>NC_029777.3:30421045-30421695 GCF_000817695.3 Arachis duranensis
ATGCTATTCCCTTTTGCTGTAAGAGACAGAGCTAGGACATGGTTGGACTCACAACTTAAAGAAAGCCTGGACTCTTGGGAAAAGCTTGTCAATGCCTTCTTGGCAAAGTTCTTTCCACCTTAAAAATTGAGTAAGCTTAGAGTGGAAGTCCAAACCTTCAGACAGAAGGAAGGAGAATCCATCTATGAAGCTTGGGAAAGATACAAACAATTGATCAGAAAGTGTCCCACTGACATGCTTTCTGAACGGAGCATCATAGGTATTTTCTATGATGGTCTCTCTGAACTATCCAAGATGTCTTTGGATAGCTCTCCTGGAGGATCTCTTCATCTGAAAAAGACGCCTACTGAAGCTCAAGAACTGATTGAAATGGTTGCAAATAACCAATTCATGTACACTTCTGAAAGAAATCCTGTGAACAATGGGACTAGTCAGAAGAAAGGAGTTCTTGAGATTGACACTCTGAATGCCATATTAGCTCAGAATAAAATATTGACTCAACAAGTCAATATGAGTTCTCAAAGTCTGTCTGGGATGCAAAATGCACCAAGCAGTACTAAGGAAGCTTCATCTGAGGAAGAAGCTTATGATCCTGAGAACCCTTCAATAGAAGAGGTGAATTACATGGGAGAACCCTATGGAAACACCTA
>NC_029777.3:30421841-30422328 GCF_000817695.3 Arachis duranensis
TTTCCATCATCTTCTCAGCAACAGACAGAGAGTTCTAAGCAGAATACCTCTGACTTGGCAACCATGGTCTCTGATCTAATCAAAACCATTCAAAGTTTCATGACTGAAACTAGATCTTCCATTAGGAATTTGGAAGGACAAGTGGGTCAGCTGAGCAAGAAAATTACTGAACTTCCTCCAAGCACTCTCCCAAGCAATACTGAAGAAAACCCAAAAAGAGAGTGCAAGGCCATCAACATGGCCGAATTCTGGGAGGAAGAAGAGGCAGTGAACGCCACTGAGGAAGACCTCAATGGACGCCCACTGACCTCCAATGAGTCCCCCAATGAGGAACCTTGGGAATCTGAGGCTCAAGATGAGACCATAGAGATTCCATTGGACTTACTTCTGCCATTCATGAGCTCTGATGAGTATTCTTCCTCTGAAGAGGATGAGTATGTCACTGAGGAGCAAGTTGCTAAATACCTTGGAGCAATCATGAAGCTAA
>NC_029777.3:30425859-30426713 GCF_000817695.3 Arachis duranensis
TGGAGAGTGTGAGGGTGGCGTTCAACTTGCCTATGATGCAAGGAGATGAGCATCCTTACACTAGAAGGGTCAACTTTGATCAAAGGTTGGACCAAGTCCTCACAGTCATATGTGAAGAGGGCGCACAATGGAAGCAAGATTCAAGAGGAAAGCCGGTCCAATTGAGAAGGCATGATCTCAAGCCCGTGGCTAGAGGATGGTTAGAGTTCATACAACGCTCAATCATTCCCACTAGCAACCGGTCCGAAGTTACCATAGACCGGGCTATCATGATCCATAGCATCATGATTGGAGAAGAAATAGAGGTTCATGAGGTTATAGCCCAATAACTCTATAAGGTGGCGGACAAGACCTCCACCTTGGCAAGGTTAGCCTTTCCTCATCTCATCTGTCACCTCTGTTATTCAGTTAGAGTTGACATAGAGGGAGACATCCCAATTGATGAGGACAAGCCCATCACCAAGAAAAGGATGGAGTACACAAGAGATCCCACTCATCATGAAATCCCTGAGATTCCTCAAGGGATGAATTTTCCTCCACAAAACTATTGGGAGCAGCTAAACACCTCCCTAGGAGAGTTGAGTTCCAACATGGGACAACTAAGGGTGGAGCACCAAGAACACTCCATCATCCTTCATGAAATTAGAGAAGATCAAAGAATCATGAGGGAGGAGCAACAAAGACAAGGAAGAGATATTGAGGAGCTCAAGCACTCTATAGGATCTTCAAGAGCAAGAAAGAGCCGCCATCACTAAGGTGGACCCGTTCTTTGATTTCCTTGTTATTTGTTCTTCTGTTTTTCGAATTTTATGCTTATGTTTATCCATGTTTGTGTCTTATGATCATTAGTGTCT
>NC_029777.3:30428578-30446434 GCF_000817695.3 Arachis duranensis
AGCTTGCCATGGAAAGGAGTAAGAAGGATTGGATGAAGGCAGTAGGAAAGCAGAGAGACGGAAGGGAAGGCATCTTCATACGCTTATCTGAAGTTCCTACCAACGAATTACATAAGTATCTCTATCTTTACCTTTGTGTTATTTTCGTTCATCACTATATCCATTTGAGTTTGCCTGACTAAGATTTACAAGATGACCATAGCTTGCTTCAATACTAACAATCTCCGTGGGATCGACCCTTACTCACGTAAGGTTTATTACTTGGACGACCCAGTGCACTTGATGGTTAGTTGTGCGAAGTTGTGTAATGCCATGGTATTGAGCTACCACGTTTTTGGAGCCATTACCGGGGATTATGAGAGTTGTGAAAAAGTATTGTTCACAATTTCGCGCACCAGAAGCCGATCTCAAAACTAAAGCTACATGACCCTCCACAGAGGATAGCTTTCAGAAAGATCAAGATCCATTCACCAGGGAAATTATGAAGACCAAAATCCCAAAAGATTTCAAACTTTCGGATATGACTCTATATGACGGCACCTCGGATCCCAACCACCATCTCAGCAACTTCAAGAGTAGAATGTACCTCACTGATGCCTCAGCTGCAGTTCGCTGCAAAGCCTTCCCAACAACTCTTACCAAGACAGCCATTAGATGGTTCGACAACCTACCTCCAAAATTCATCTCGAGTTTCGACGACCTGGCCAAAAAGTTCCTGGCCCGATTTTCCATACAAAAGGACAAAGCTAAACACGCACCCAGCCTACTAGGGATCAAGCAAGGAGATCGGGAGAGTCTTCGCAACTACATGGAAAGATTCAACAAAACATGCATGGATATACAAAGTCTACCAACAGAAGCTGCCATCATGGGTCTCATAAATGGCCTACGAGAAGGACCATTTAGCCAATCTATATCAAAGAGGTACCCGACATTCCTAGACGAAGTACAAGAACGGGCGCAGAAGTACATTAACATGGAGGAGAATTCTCGACTTGGGGAAGCCTAGAGGTTCGGTTCTGCCTACCGAGATAAATATAAAGAATCCAGGAAAAAAGAAGATCGCTCCAGAGAGAAAATAAAAAAATATCATAACTACACCCCTCTTAGAGTATCCCTGGTAGATATTTACAAAGAAGTCTGCCATACGGAAAAAATACCCCCAGCTCGGCCATTTAAAGGCAAAAAGGGAGGAGGAAATCGGAACGAATACTGTGAGTACCATCGAGTCCGAGGACATTCCACCAATGAATGCTTTGACTTGAAAAATGTCATAGAGAAATTAGTTAGGGAAGGAAAACTAGATCGGTTCCTGGCCAACCGGGATGAAAAACCAAGAAAAAGAAGAAGGGATAAAGATGTCAGATGATCCGAATGATCACCCCGCACACCAGAAAGACATATCCACGTGATACACGGTGGATTTGCTGGAGGAGGAATCTCCAAATCATCCCGTAAACGACACCTCAAAGAAGTGTATCATGTCGAAGGCAAGAAAGAGGTGCCAGACATCCCAGCAATCACGTTCACCAAAGAAGATGCATCCGAAATCATCTCAGGACACGACGACCCCATGGTCATCACAATCATATTGGCAAACGCCAACCTCCACCGCACATTAATTGACCAAGGAAGCTCGCCAACATCTTATTCAAAACTGCCTTTGACAAACTCGGCTTAGAAGAAAAAGAGCTAAGAGCATACCCGAACAGCCTGTTCGGACTTGGGGATACCCCAGTACAGCCACTGGGATACGTATCATTACATACAACCTTCGGAAAAGGGAACCAATCCAGAACACTTAAGATAGATTATATCGTGGTCGACGTAAGCTCAGCCTACAATGCCTTAATAGGTCGGACAATGTTAAATCAACTCGGAGCAATAGTTTCAACTCCACATCTATGTATGAAATTTCCAACTACAGAAGGGATAGCTACAATAAAAGCAGATCAAAAGATGGCACGTCGCTGTTATAACGAAAGTCTAAATCTCCGAGGCGAAGGAGGAGAGTTCCACACGATCGAACTCGGCGGAGATCAAAGACGAAAAGAACTCCGCCCACGACCCGAAGGAGAAATAGAAAGAGTCCAGATCGGAGATACCTCGGACAAAACAACTAATATTGGCACGATCCTGAAAGGAGACGCAAAAGAATCGCTAATACGGTTTCTACGAGATAATGTTGATCTCTTCGCATGGAAAGCTGCCGACATGCCGGGCATAGATCCCGAACTAATGAGCCACAAGCTGGCAGTCTATTCGGGATCCCAGCCGGTACAACAAAGACGAAGAAAACTCGGGCCAGACCGGTCTCAAGCTATAGAAGAACAAGTACAGGCACTACTAGAGGCAGGGTTCATAAGAGAAGTTAAATACCCACTATGGCTAGCAAACATCGTCTTAGTGAAAAAGTCAAATGGGAAGTGGCGAATGTGCACCGACTACACCGACCTCAACAAAGCCTGCCCAAAAGACCTTTATCCACTCCCAAGCATCGATGCTCTAGTCGATGCCTCATCAGGATATAAGTATCTCTCATTCATGAACGCATACTCAGGCTACAACCAGATTCTAATGTATCCACCGAATCAAGAAAAGACCTCGTTTCTTACACCAAAAGCAAATTATTGGTATATCGTAATGCCTTTTGGCCTTAAGAATGCAGGAGCCACTTATCAAAGGCTAATGAATAAAGTCTTTTCAGACCACATCGGAAAAAGCATGGAGGTCTATGTGAACGACATGTTGATAATGACACAAAGTGAAGAGACATTACTAACCGACTTGGTTCAAGTGTTCAACACCATACGGAAGCACGACATGCGACTCAACCCGGCTAAATGCACCTTCGCAGTAGAGGCAGGAAAATTCCTGGGCTTCATGTTCACACAAAGAGGAATCGAGACAAATCCAGATAAATGACAGGCCATACTCAACATGAAAAGCCCGACCTGCGTCAAAGAAGTCCAACAACTCAATGGGAGACTGGCGGCCTTGTCCAGATTCCTAGCAGGGTCAGCAATAAGATCCCTCCCCTTCTACGCTACCTTAAGGAAGGGAAAAAACTTCGAGTGGACAACGGAATGTGAACAAGCCTTCCAAGACTTTAAAGAATTCCTGGGACATCCCCACATCCTATCTCGACCATGAAAGGGGGAACCACTCATACTATATCTCACTGTAGGAAGTCGGGCAATAGCCTCAGCACTAATTAGAGAAGATGAACGGGGACAACAACCCGTCTACTTCATTAGTAAAGCACTACAGGGGTCAGAGCTGAACTACCAGAAAATAGAGAAGTTTGCCTATGCTTTGATACTCACATCCCGACGACTTCGCCCATACTTCCAAGTGTACACCATCAAAGTTCGGACCAACCAACCCATAAAAGGGATACTGCA
Source organism: Arachis duranensis (assembly GCF_000817695.3). Taxonomy (NCBI): domain Eukaryota; kingdom Viridiplantae; phylum Streptophyta; class Magnoliopsida; order Fabales; family Fabaceae; genus Arachis; species Arachis duranensis. Next base: position 30,431,983 of record NC_029777.3, read on the forward strand.
GAAAACAGATCTAGCAGGAAGAATCCTACAGTGGGCAATCGAGTTGTCCGAGTTTGACCTCCAATACGAGGCACGGACAGCCATCAAATCACAATACCTAGCCGACTTCATTGCAGAATTCACAGACACCACAGAAATCCCTATAGAGTGGAACATATACGTGGACGGTTCCTCAAATAAAGCCGGAAGCGGTGCAGGTGTGATAATCGAAAGCAACCAAGGAACCCAACTTGAGCTTTCCCTGAAATTCAGATTCCCAGCCTCAAACAACCAGGCAGAATACGAAGCGTTATTAGCTGGTTTGAAGCTGGCTAGGGAAGTTGGAGCTCAGAAACTCAATATCTACAGTGACTCACAAGTCGTTACCTCACAAATAACGAGAAGCTACCAAGCCAAAGATCCTACCATGAAAAAATATTTGGATAAAACCAAAGAACAGCTCAGACAACTCGGAGAATATAGGATCTGCCACATACCCCACGAGCAAAATGCCCGAGCTGACGCGCTCTCAAAGCTAGCCAGCACCAAACCAGGGGGCAACAATAGAAGCCTCATCCAGGAAATACTACAGAACCCATCAATATCAGAAGAAGAAAAAATCCTAGCCATAACAGGTCGGGATCAAGGATGGATGACCCCATAATTAACTACCTCAAAACAGAAGCGCTTCCCACAGATGAAAAAGAGGCAAAGAGGTTAAAAAGGGAGGCACATTACTACACTATCATAAACAACATCCTATACAAAAGAGGGATCTCAACACCATTATTAAAATACGTCCCGACATCCAATACAAAGGAAGTCTTGGAAGAAGTACACAACGGCATTTGTGGCAACCATCTCGGAGCACAAGCTCTCACCAAAAAAGTACTCCGAGCAGGATTCTATTGGCCAACTCTACGAAAGGAAGCTACAGAATTTGTAACGACATGTCCACCATGTCAAAAGCATGCCAACTTTCACATCGCCCCGCCAGAAAAACTCATTAGCGTGACCTCACCCTGGCCATTTGCAAAATGGGGACTCGATCTTCTCGGACCCTTCCCACTGGGACCGGGACAAGTAAAATTCCTCATAGTAGGAGTAGACTATTTCACGAAATGGATCGAGGCAGAACTCCTAGCCAATGCTACTGCTCAAAGAAGCCAGAAATTCCTATATAGGAATATCGTTACAAGGTTTGGGGTCCTACACTCCATCACCACAGACAACGGCACCCAATTCACAGATGCAGGCTTCAGAAAGTTAGTGGCCGACTTGAGTATAAAACACCAGTTCACCTCCGTTGAACATCCCCAAGCCAATGGACAAGCCGAAGTGGCCAACAAAGTCATATTGGTCGATTGAAATGTAGACTGCAAGAAGCAAAGAGGGCTTGGGCCGTGGAACTTCCACAAGTCCTATGGGCATATCGGACGACCCCCCATTCCACCACGAACGAATCACCATTTCGACTATCATACGGAGTAGAGGCAATGATTCCAATAGAGGTCGAAGAAGGATCTCCCCGAGTAGTCCACTACAATGAGCAAACAAATTCTCAACTCCAAAGAGAAGAGCTCGACCTACTTCCAGAAATCCAAGAAAGAGCTCGGATCAGAGAAGAGGCATTAAAGCGACGAATGGCTTCCAGGTATAATCAGAGGGTAGTGCCAAGAGATTTCACAGAGAACGATCTCATCTTAATCCGAAATGATATTGGAACAACTCGACCTGGAGAAGGAAAGCTGGAAGCTAATTGGAAAGGACCCTACCGAGTCATTGAAGTACTTGGGAAGGGCTACTACAGACTGTCTGAACTCGAGGGACGAGAACTCCCCAGATCATGGCACGCCTGTAACCTGAGAAGGTACTATAATTAGATAAAAGTCTCATCACAAGACGCACTCTTTTTCCTGAAAAGGTTTTTTAATAAGGCGTCAAGATTGAGATTTAATCCGACTTAAGGGTATGAAAAACTCCCGCCTGTATATATTTGCACTTTCTTTAAATAAAAATACATTTCAGATATTCTACAAATGCTCAAGACGCATTAATCTGAAGCATTCATCGTCCGATTATAAAGCAACAGATCGAACAAGAAGTGAAGAACAGATTCACTATATGATCCTGATAGGAATAATCGACCGACAAAGGTGAAAATGCGATTCACCCAAAGGTCGATTAAACCAGGACAGAAACCACAATCTACAAATCGGCAAAAGATGAACACAGAATAATGCAAGAAGTTATCAAAAGTGATCCCGAAAAAGAACCTGGCGAGGTCTTATGGATTGCTATATAATAACATAAAAAAGACTGGCCGAATATTAAAAATCGGATCAAACCAGTCCAAGTTATCAGCAAATCCCTGGAAAGAGGTCTGGCCAACTCTATTAAAGAGAAATTGCTATAACTTAGAAGAGATCGACCTAACGAAGTCGGTTTCCTACAAAACAAGTTGTAAAAGTAATCCCTGAAAGAGACCTAACAAAGGTCCAAGAAAGAGGATTACAAAAACAACTTAGAAGAGATCAACCTAACAAAATCGGTTTCCCACAAAACAAGTTGTAAAAGTAATCCCTGAAAGAGACCTAACAAAGGTCCAAGAAAGAGGATTACAAAAACAACTTAGAAGAGATCGACCTAACGAAGTCGGTTTCCTACAAAACAAGTTGTAAAAGTAATCCCTGAAAGAGACCTAAAAAAGGTCCAAGAAAGAGGATTACAAAAACAACTTAGAAGAGATCGACTTAATGAAGTCGGTTTCCTACAAAACAAGTTGTAAAAGTAATCCCTAAAAGAGACCTACCAAAGGTCTAAGAAAGAGGATTACAAAAACAACTTAGAAGAGATCGACCTAACGAAGTCGGTCTCCTTCAAAGATAAGTTATAAAAGTAATCTCTTAAAGAGACCTAGTAAAGCCCCAGAAAAGAGGATTACAAAAATAACTTAGAAGGGGACCAACATAAAAGAAATCGGTTATAAGGCGCTAAAAATACAAAACAAAAGCAAGGAAACCAAAAAACAAGTTGGACCCCCCACAAGCCACGACCTCAAAAGGATCCAAGCTACAAACAAAAAGTACAAAAACAATCTAAAGAGGCCAAGCAACAAGATTCTGACAGACACCCTGCTAGAGCACAATGGAAGCATAGTATGATAAAGCTTCAAAGAGGCCACGGAGATCAACCTCAGAGAAACCATTTTGTTTTCAAAATAAGTTGCTAAAAACAGCAACTAGAGTATCAACAGTCAATAAAACATCCTTCACAAAAACAAGTTTAAAAGCCCACAAATTAGGCTATTTACACAAATATTCAGAAAAAAGATCAGCTAAGATCAGGAGCCTTCCCGGCAGCATCAGTACGGGGAGAAGGAGGGCGAGTCTGAAGGGGCACAGCATCTACGGTTCCGTCATCCCGGTTCAGAATCTGGCAATCCGGATCAGATGTAACAGGAGGAACAGAGGAGGTCGACACCTTAAGAGAAGGCACTGAGGGAGGATCAGTCTCATCATCATCCTGGTCATCAGGGACAATCTTACATCCCTCACGACATTGTCCAGGCTGATGAGAGTCAAGTCGGCATCAGGAGTAACAACCCGGAACTGCTCCATCAGGTTCTCGGAGGCGGTAGTTACGCTACCCACAAGGTGACCCTGGAGCTTACCATAATTAACCCGAGCAGTTTCCAAATCCTCCTGAAGATGCATCTATTCCCTATAAGCTGAGACATAGCTATCCTTATGTTTCAGTGCCATGTCCTCGGCCAGCTTCAAAGAAGCAGCCAAGGCAATAGAACTGGCCTTCTCACCCTCCAGCTCCTTCTCCACCTTCGCCAACTTCACCTCCAACTCCTCCTTTAGACCCTTGATTCGATCAAATTTTGACTTGGCCTCTTCCATAAAGGATTTTGTTGCATGAATCGGAATCCCCTGAACTGTTCGGAATATAGCCGCACCCATATGAGCCATCTTCACACTACTTTTGGTGATAAAATCCAGATGCCGAAGAAGAGAAACGTCGTCCATAGAAAGCCCACTATAGGGGGCAATTTGCTGGTCAACAAACTCGATAGCATCAAAATCCGGGGCATCCAGGTTGAAGGGCTCGGATGTCTTTTGCTTTTTTAAGGGAGGGACACCAGAAGCAACGGCAGAAGTTTGAGGAGGATCGACCTGATGAAACCGAGGAGTAGGAATCACTTTCCTCGGCCCAACGGAACTCGGCACAGGAGGCTTCACTGGGACCTGTGACAATCCCTCACCGGCCACCTTGACCGAGATGTTCAGAGCAGCAGTTGCCTTCTTTGCCCTTTTGAAGGACTTCATGGATTCACTATTCTTTGACATCTCTACAAATACAAAATCAGCCACAACAAAGAATTACAAATTCGATAAGAGGAAGAAAAAGGAAACAAGTATGGAAACAAGTCAAACAAATACCCAAAACAGCCCAAACCAAGGACGGGTCATTCAAAAATCTTTTTGTACAAGATGGGGTGGTTTCCCCCAGAGATCCTCAAGAACAACTACAAAAGCACGCTCGACATCATCAAGCATCTCCCAAGTATAGTGATACACCCTCACATCTCTTTGCAACTCCAAAGGAAAAGAAGGCTCATCATTCTCATCAAGGAAAAAGGGGCGGGCCCCCTCGACAGCTCAAACTTTAAAGAAGTAGTTCTTGAAGTCCTTAAAAACCTTATGGCCCTGGGCAGACCTGAAGGAAACCCAGGAAGCTTTCTTTTTCGAAGAACCGCCAGGCTTGGTGGAAACAAATAAGTAAAGGAAAAGAGTTTGAGAGGGTGTTACATTTAATTCTCGGCAGGAAAGCTAAAAAATTTTAATAAAACCCCAAGAATTTGGGTGAAGCTGGGATGGAGCAATGTTACACGACCACAATAGGTCGGTCTCAAAAGCAGTAAAAGGAAAGGAAACATTCAACCGACTGAAGAAGTATTCATAAGCATAAAAGAAGGGCCGCTCTCCCTCAACAGAAGTCGAAAAGCAGACTCTCTCGTCAGAATCAGGAGCAACAAGCTCGTAATCCTCCTCACGGGCATTGTTACCATAAATCCTATGGTGCTTCCTCAGTTCTGTGCAAAACTCAGCATCCACAATAGAAACACACAACAAAACAAGGGAGTCCAGCCAATCAGACATCCCCTCGGGAACTCTGGAAGACATCTCTACAATGTTATTGAGAGAAGACATGAGGCCAACCAATCCTACAAGTAAGAAAAGAAGATAGGGTTACTATAAACATCTCGGACAAAGGGAAAAAACAACTCAGTCAATACTTCTCAGGTGATGAGAGAAAGAAAAGGAAAACCCCCAAGACTCAAACCAAAGTCCTGGGGCATCCTTTGGAGGCAGTAACAAAGCAAAGTTTCTAGAAAAAATCTACAGCTTGCATCCCAGCATTTCTCAAAAAGAACTCAAAACAGCAAACACTTTTCATCAAAAACACAGAAAACCATTACAGTCTACCAAGCAAGAAGCATTCCCAAACATCAGGCACGCTAAGCAGAGACCATTAAAGATGCAACCTTTTATAAGAGCAGACAAAAGCAACCTTCAAATAAACGAGGAACAGATGCGGATAAGCGGTATCAGGAACGGAAACAACAAAAGACATGCAAAGCCCTAAAGGCACCCAGCAAAGAAAAAAGGATCATGCAGAAGATAGAAAAACTCTCAGAAAGCATATTTCAACAAATCTAGGGTGCAACGAATACAGAAAGATCCAAACTTTTTCAAAAAGAGGATCAAGATCAAAACCTCATCACAAAGCCAAAGTCAAAGAGAAGGCACAAAATGGACTAACCTGGAGACGGAAGAAGCTTCGAAAAAATGCAAGAACGGAAGTTGCCCAGGAAACCACCAAGCGACGCCGCACACGCCAGGAAGCAGAAGCGCAAGCGAAAGACAGAGAGCGAAAAGAGAAGAGGAAAAAGTTGCGAAGAGGTTACAAGGAAAATAAAAGGAGAGAAACCGTTTTCTGAGTTTTCAAAATTAGAAGTAAAGAGCCTAGGGGAAACGGGGCAATTAATGCTCAAGTTAAAGAAGGCATTAAACCCTCGCACGTTCCCAAAAAAAGCACCGATATAAAAGCGCGCATCTTTTAGAGGAAACGTTCTACATTCAAAGCTACTACAAAAGAATCAACAAAATGCTTGAGTTCGGCTTCACCAAAGAAGGACTGAAGTCAAGGACTCGACCTCAAAAAAGAAGACCGAGCTCAAGCAGGGGCACTATTCATATCCTGGGTCGAGTTGTCCGACCCAGGATGTTCTACAGACAAAGCGACCGACCTCTTCAGGTCAGGACAATCCGACCTCTTCTCAAAGAGCTCGGTCAAGTCACGAGAAAGCCCAAACAAAGGGCCCAAATAGAGGAACACGCCCCAGATCCTAAGGCAGCCCAAGCTTACAAGAGAAGGGCAGTTCCCCTGAAGATAAGATGACCTCACTCAGAAGATAAGATAAAATAAGATAACTAACTTATCCTATCCAAAAAGGTCACTCCACACCATTATAAATACACTGGAGCACCCAGGTATAACTCATACTCTGATTCTACATAAAAACCTGCTTAATACCCTTGCTAACTTAAGCATCGGAGTCCCTTGCAGGTACCCCCACCCTCCGGGGATGAAGGATCAGCAGCACTTTCAGTCCCACAAGTCGGACACGCCGGCTCCGGCCGCTATACACCTGCCGGGCACATCGGCTCCGACCGATACAGAAGATCTCGTCCGAGATTGACCTCCAGTTTCAGGTAACCCTCGCAACAGAATGGAAAAGCTTCTAAATGGGGCAACAAACAAGTTCACCCACACAACCTTTTGAAGAAGCTCACGAATTGTAGCAACCCATCCACCTTGCTCTTCTTTGCATACACCGAGGACGGTGCAAATTTCTAAGTGTGGAGAGGTCGTTCGACCAATCTCCATGGGTAACAACTTCCTTTTTCAATATTAATTCTTAATTTTTGTCTTTATTAGTTAGTTGTTGCATTTCATGATAGGTTGCATGTTAGTTATAATTTGTATATATTCTATCATTTCTTTTTATGTTAGGACTACTTTCAAAGGTGCATGCTCTCTATCTTCTCAGATATGGTAGAGAAATTTTTGGAAGTCTTCATGGATGACTTTTCAGTATTTTGAGACTCATTTAGCTCCTGCCTTAACCATCTAGCACTTGTTCTGAAAAGATGCTAAGAGACCAACCTAGTTTTAAAGTGGGAAAAATGTCACTTTATGGTGACTGAAGGGATTGTCCTTGGGCATAAAATTTCAAACAAGGGAATAGAGGTGGATCGAGCTAAAGTTGAAGTAATTGAAAAATTACCACCACCTACCAATGTTAAGGCAATCAAAAGCTTTCTGGGGCATACAGGATTCTACAGAAGGTTTATAAAGGATTTTTCAAAAATTGCAAAACCTCTGAGTAATCTGCTAGCTGCAGACATGCCATTTATCTTTGATAAGGAGTGTCTGCAGGTGTTTGACCTTCTGAAAGCTAAGCTGGTCACAGCACCAGTTATCTCTGCACCAGACTGGACACTGCCATTCGAACTAATGTGTGATGCCAGTGACCATGCCATTGGTGCAGTATTGGGACAGAGGCACAACAAGCAACTACATGTCATTTATTATGGCAGCCGTATTCTAAATGATGCACAAAAAAACTACACAACCACAGAAAAGGAGTTACTTGCAGTGGTTTATGCCATTGACAAGTTCAGATCTTATTTAGTAGGATCAAAAGTAATTGTGTACACTGACCATGCTGCTCTTAAATATTTACTCACAAAGCAGGATTCTAAACCCAGGCTCATAAGATGGGTGTTGCTTCTGCAAAAGTTTGATATAGAAATAAGAGACAGAAAGGGGACAGAGAATCAAGTAGTTGATCACCTGTCCCGTATAGAACCAGTAGCAGGAGCATCCCTCCCCCCTACTGAGATCTCTGAAACCTTTCCGGATGAGCAATTGTGTTATTCAGGAAGCTCTGTGGCTTGCAGACATTGTAAACTATAAGACTCAAGGTTCTCCTTCTACCACCATGGAGAGGAAGCATGAAAAACTTCTCTCAATACAGAGTCAAACAAAATCCCCACATTCAAACTCTAAGTTTGGTGTTGGGAGGCTACAACCAAACTCCAAGTTTGGTGTTGAAAGCCCCTAATCATGCTCTGAGTATCTGTGAGGCTCCATGAGAGCCCACTGTCAAGCAACTGACATTAAAGAAGCGCTTGTTGGGAGGCAACCCAATTTTATCTATTTATTTTCCATTGTTATTTCATGTTTTCTATAGGTTGATGTTCATGTGAAGTCACTAAAACAATTGAAAAAGGAAAAACAGAATAAAAAACAGAATGAAAAATAGCACACCCTGGAGGAGAAACTTGCTGGCGTTTAAACGCCAGTAAGGGTAACAGAATGGGCATTAAACGCCCAGTCTGGCACCATTCTGGGCGTTTAACGCCAGAAATGGGCAGCAGCCTGGCGTTTAACGCCAGGATTGGCAGCAAGGGGCATTTTGCACGCCACATGGTGCAGGCAAGAGAAACCTCTAGAAAGAGGAAATGGAAGGCAAAAGATTACACCTCTGAGTCTAAGAGATGGAGAGATTCATCTCAAAAGCTCATCACTAAGAAAATGATGGAGCAAACAAGAGCTTGAGCAAATTCCTCATCATGAAATCCCTGAGATGCCTCAAGGGATGCACTTCCCTCCACAAAACTATTGGGAGCAAATCAACACCTCTCTAGGAAAATTAAGCTCTAACATGGGACAACTAAGGATGGAGCACCAAGAGCATTCCATCATCCACCATGAGATTAGAAAAGATCAAAAAGCTATGAGGGAAGAGCAACAAAGACAAAGAAGAGACGACCTCAAAAGCACTCCATAAGATCTTCAAGAGGAAGAACAAGCCGCCATTACTAAGGTGGACCTGTTCTTTAATTTCCTTGTTCTTTATTTTCTGTTTTTCAAATTTTTATGCTTTATGTTTATCTATGTTTGTGTCTTTATTACATGATCATTAGTGTCTTAGTGTCTATGCCTTAAAGTTATAAATGTCCTACGAATCCATCACCTTTCTTACATGAAAAATGTTTTAAATCACAAAAGAACAAGAAGTACAGGATTTCGAATTCATCTTTGAAACTAGTTGAATTAGTTTGATGTGGTGACAATAATTTTTGTTTTCTGAATGAATGCTTGAATAGTGCATATGTCTTTTGAATTTGTTGTTTTAAGAATGTTAAAATTGTTGGCTCTTGAAAGAATGATGGAAAAGGAGAAATGTTATTGAAGATCTGAAAAATCATCAAATTGATTCTTGAAGCAAGAAAAAGTAGTGAATACAAAAAAAAAGAAAAAAAGAAAAAAAGAAAAAAAGAGAAAAAAAAAGAGAAAAAGCAAGCAGAAAAAGCCAATAGCCCTTTAAACCAAAAGGCAAGGGTAAAAATAAAAAGGATCAAAGGCTTTGAGCATCAGTGGATAGGAGGGCCTACAAGAATAATATCCTATCCTAAGCGGCTAAACCAAGCTGTCCCTAACCATGTGCTTGTGGCGTGAAGGTGTCAAGTAAAAACTTGAGACTGAGCGGTTAAAGTCGTGATCCAAAGCAAAAAGAGTGTGCTTAAGAACCCTGAACACCTCTAATTGGGGACTCTAGCAAAGCTGAGTCACAATCTGAAAAGGTTCACCCAGTTATGTGTCTGTGGCATGTATGTATCCGGTGGAAATACTGGAAAACAGAGTGCTTTGGGCCACAGCCAAGACTCATAAAGTAGCTGTGTTCAAGAATCAACATACTATACTAGGAGAATCAATAACACTATCTGAATTCTGAGTTCCTATGGATGCCAGTCATTTTAAACTTCAAAGGATAAAGTGAGATGCCAAAACTGTTCAGAGGCAAAAAGCTAATAGTCCCGCTCATCTAATTGGAGCTAAGTTTCATTGATAATTTGGAATTTATAGTATATTCTCTTCTTTTTATCCTGTTTGATTTTCAGTTGCTTGGGGACAAGCAACAATTTAAGTTTTGTATTGTGATGAGCGGATAATTTATACGCTTTTTAGCATTGTTTTTAGTATATTTTTAGTATGTTTTAGTTAGTTTTTATTATGTTTTTATTAGTTTTTAATTAAAAATCACATTTCTGGACTTTACTATGAGTTTGTATGTTTTTCTGTGATTTCAGGTATTTTCTAGCTGAAATTGAGGGACCTGAGCAAAAATCTGATTCAGAGGCTGAAAAAGGACTGCAGATGCTGTTAGATTCTGACCTCCCTGCACTCGAAGTGAATTTTCTAGAGCTATAGAAGCCCAATTGGCGCGCTCTCAAATGATTTGGAAATTAGACATCCTGGGCTTTCCAGAAATATATAATAGTCTATACTTTGCCCGAGATTTGATGGCCCAAACCGGTGTTCCAAATCAGCTTTAGAATTCCCGGCGTTTAACGCCGGAACTGGCACAAAAGTTGGAGTTAAACGCCCAACCAGGCACAAAAGCTGGCGTTTAACTCCAAGAAAAGTCTCTATACATGAAAGCTTCAATGCTCAGCCCAAGCACACACCAAGTGGACCCCGGAAGTGGATTTTTACGTCATTTACTCATTCTTGTAAACCATAGGTCACTAGTTCACTATAAATAGGACTTTTTGCTATTGTATCTGGATCTCATGACACTTTACACGTTTCATATTGTATCTTCTACGGCGTGAGTCTCTAAACCCCATGGTTGGGGGTGAGGAGCTCTACTGTGTCTTGATGAATTAATGCAATTACTACTGTTTTTTATTCAATCACGCTTGCTTCTATTCTAAGATACCACTTGTTCTTCAACCTAATGAATGTGATGATCCGCGACACTCATCACCATTCTCACCTATGAACGTGTGCCTGACAACCACCTCCATTCTACTTTTGATTGAGTGTGTATCTCTTGGATTCCTTAATCAGAATCTTCGTGGTATAAGCTAGAATCCATTGGCGGCCATTCTTGAGAATCCGAAAAGTCTAAACCTTGTCTGTGGTATTCCGAGTAGGACTCAGGGATTGAATGGCTGTGACAAGCTTCAAACTCGCGAGTGTTGGGCGTAGTGACAGACGCAAAAGGATCAATGGATCCTATTCCAGCATGATCGAGAACCTACAGATGATTAGCCGTGCGGTGATAGCGTGCGTTGAACATTTTCACTGAGAGGACGGGAGGTAGCCATTGACAACGGTGAAACCCAACATACAGCTTTCCATGGAAGGAGCCTTGCGTGCATGAAGAAGAAGACAGTAGGAAAGTAGAGATTCAGAAGATAGAGCATCTCCAAAACCTCAACCTGTTCTCCATTACTGCAAAACAAGTATTTATTTCATGTTCTTTTACTTTTTACAATTAAATCTGAGAATTATTGATATCCTGACTAAGAGTTACAAGATAACCATAGCTTGCTCCAAGCCGACAATCTCCGTGGGATCGACCCTTACTCACGTAAGGTATTACTTGGACGACCCAGTGCACTTGCTGGTTAGTTGTACGGAATTGCAAAAGTGTGATTGTGATTTCGTGCACCACCACCCTCTAGCTTGGGGGCTCAAATCTCTTCTCCTCAATTGGTTGGGGATCCCATCCTTGTCATTGATCCATTGCACATTCATCACACATATTTCGCTCAAAATCTCCTCAAACCCAGGGTCTTGTTGCTTTATTCTCTCTTCATAACTCCGGGTGGAGCTTGTCCTCTTCACCATTATAGCATTCTCTCAATGCTAGAAGGGCTGTAATCAATGGATTTCCCCCTCACATAGCTAATGTAGCCAAATTGTTGCCCTGGTTGAGGTACTGCATTAGCATAGAATTCCCTCACCAAGCTTTCAACTACCTTCCTTGGTGGGTTGCATAGAAGTGACCAACACCTCTGCTCAATCTCAATGTTGATCTCTCTGTGTTCATTTCTCCCTAGATAAAATCCGACTTCTGGGATGATTTCCCTCTCACTCACCGAACCATAAAATTGATTTTGGTTGAATACGGAGAGAAACTTGTAGGTGTTGAAGGAGCTTGAGGATCCAGAGGTGGGTTCCCTGGTTCTTCTTTTCTTTGAGGCTGAGCTTTTTGGTGGTGCCATTGGGTTGGGAGAGTTGTGAAAAGAAATAGGAAGTAGGGGGTTCGAAAGAAAGAAAAAGCAAAACAAGGTTTTGCTCCAACACCAAACTTAGGACTTGATTGTCCCAATCAAGAAAAGAAGGAAGAAAGAGGGAGATAGTAGAAGATGAGGGGATATGCGAAGGTGAATGTTGTAGGGGTTGTTGAAGTGGGGAGGGAAGGTGAGGGAGTGAATCTTTTATAGTGGGTGAGTGGTTGTGGTTCGGAGGTGGGAATTAAAAGGAATTGAATATTTTCCCACTTTGGGAAGTGGCACCTAGCGTGGAGAGAGGTGCCAACTTCTCACTCACTGTGTCCTTTATGTGTGTTGAGTTCCAAAGTGCAAGTACACTTTGACTTCCTTATTTTTGTGAGTAGTCTTTCATGTGGGTCCCATCTTCTCTCCTGAAATTGAAACTGACTTTATTAGTAATGACAAAATACCCCTTCACATTTCTTCTCATTAAGACTGAATTGGGTTGCAACTGATGGGTGTCCCTTGGGACACCAAACTTAATTCCTTGGCATCTTAATAAATTGCTTTCATCATTGTGTATTTAATGTGTTCAGAAGAGTGGAATAATATAAAACCTTTCATTTTCTTTTGATCCCAACTCCTCTGAATCCATTAACTCACGTTCATTCTTGTCCACAGTATTAAGTGCTGTCAACTTGGGTGAATTGGGTACTATGTGATCATTGGTGGTGCCTACACCAAACTTAATCTCTGGCTTACTTTTTAGAATCAATTTATTAGATGTTTGTAAGCCTAGATTAAGTGGGTGAGAGGCCACACCAAACTTAGCATTTCAGCTAATCTTGAGCCCATTCACCCATTATTAGTCATGCATTCATCAAGTTGCAAATCCCAAATAAAAGAGAGTAAAAAAAAATATTGATCTACTATCAAAGAAAATATCAAACAACTAATCCTAAAAATTGAAAATATCACAAAAATTTAAACTACTTCTAAAAAAGCAATTAAATCAAAAAGGATAAAGTGTTGGGGTGCCTCCCAACTAGCGCTTCTTTAATGTCATTAGCTTGACATTCCTTCATCTTTAATTGAGCTTGTAGCTCACTCTCTGCTCCTCCAATGAGCCTCCCAAGTAGTGTTTGAGTCTATGGCCATTGACAGAGAAAGTTCTCTGAGTCATGTCTTCCATGAGCTCCACATGACCATAGGAAACACCTTGAGTATGGTGAAAGGTCCTGACCATGAGACTTAAGTTTCCCAAGGAAGAACTTGAGTCTTGAGTTGTAGAGTAACACTTTTTATCCTTCAATGAACTCTCTTCTTGCTATTCTTTGGTCATGCCACCTTTTATGTTTTCTTTGTAGATTTTTGCATTCTCATATGCTTGATTTCTAAACTCTTTCAGTTCATTGAGTTGCATTAATCTCTTTTCTCCAGTAGCCTTTTCATCAAAATTGAGTAGTTTTAGTGCCTAAAAAGCTCTATGCTCTAATTCAATTGGTAAGTGGCAAGCCTTGCTGAATACTAGTTGGTATGGTGACATCCCAATGTGGGTCTTGAATGCTGTCCTGTAGGCCCATAGAGCATCGTCTAGCTTCCTAGACTAGTCCTTTTGTGAACTTCCAATAGTTTTTTCTAGTATTCGTTTCAGCTCTCTGTTGGAGATCTCGGCTTACCCGTTGGTCTGTGGGTGGTATAGAGTTGCCACTTTGTGTTTTACTCTATATCTGAGAAGGAGTGCTTCCAATTGTTTGTTGCAAAAGTGTGACCCCCATCACTAATAAGAGCTCTGGGAACTCCAAATCTGCTGAAGATGTTCCTTCTCAAGAAGCTTATCACAACCTTGTTGTCATTTGTTGTAGTAGCTATGGCCTCTACCCATCTTGAAACATAATCAACGGCCACTAATATGTAGCTATTTGAGTAGGAGGTTGGGAAGGGTCCCATGAAATCTATTCCCCATACATCAAATAGTTCTAGCTCTAATATGTATTGCTGTGGCATCTCATTTCTCTTGGTCAGATTGCCGGCCCTTTGACATTCATCACATCTTGACACCATTTCTTTGGCATCCTTAAATACTGTTGGCCAGTAAAATCCGGATTGGAGCACCTTTGCTGCTGTCCGTTCTCCACTAAAGTGACCTCCATATGCTGATCCATGGCATTGCCATAGCACCTCTTGGCCTTCTTCATGGGATATACACCTTCTTAGGACACCATCAGTACACTTTTTGAACAAATAGGGGTCATCCCAGATGTAGTGTTTGGCATCCTTGATTAGCTTTCTCCTCATGTGCTTGTTGATGTTTGTTGGTAACT
>NC_029777.3:30449781-30450373 GCF_000817695.3 Arachis duranensis
TCTTTATTACTTTCTGATTGTATCTGAGGGCCGTTCGTCGTTTTAAGGCTTCTTCTCGGATTTGGGCTCTTTCTCGGACCTCGGGAAGGAGGTCGAGTTCTTCCCTTTGTGCCTGTGGGTTGCCTCCTTCGTTGTAGAAGATGACTCTGGGTGACCCTTCATCTATCTCGATAGGAATCATTGCCTCTATCCCGTAAGCTAGTCGGAATGGGGATTCTCCCGTTGTAGAGTGTGGGGTTGTCCGATATGCCCATAGTACCTGGGGGAGCTCCTCGGCCCATGCCCCTTTGGCCTCTTGGAGTCTTCGTTTTAACCCTGCCAAGATGACTTTATTTGCAGCTTCTGCTTGTCCATTGGCTTGTGGGTGCTCGACTGAGGTGAATTGCTGTTTGATTTTTAGTTCGGCCACCAAGTTCTGAAAACCTGTGTCCGTGAACTGTGTTCCATTGTCTGTTGTGTGGAGTAGGGGACTCCGAACCTTGTGACAATGTTTTTGTATAGGAATTTGCGACTTTTCTGAGCCGTAATGGTGGCTAAGGGTTCAGCTTCGATCCACTTTGTGAAGTAGTCGACTCCTACTATGAGGTATTTG
>NC_029777.3:30451885-30454624 GCF_000817695.3 Arachis duranensis
ATAGGTTGCCCCTGCGTTCTTCAGCCCGAAGGGCATTACTACGTAGCAGTAATTTGCCCTCGGGGTTATGAATGAGGTCTTTTCTTGGTCGGGTCCGTACATCGGGATCTGATTGTACCCCGAGTATGCGTCCATGAAGGAGAGATATCTATAGCCTGAGGCTGCGTCTACTAGGGTGTCGATGCTTGGTAGTGGATATGGGTCTTTGGGGCAGGCTTTGTTGAGATCCGTGTAATCGACGCACATCCTCCATTTTCCGTTGGACTTTTTTACCAGGACCACGTTAGCGAGCCATAGGGGGTATTTTACTTCCCGAATGAACCCTGCGTCTAGCAGTGCTTGTACTTGTTCTTCTATTGCTTGCATGCGCTCGGGTCCGAGCTTCCGGCGTCTTTGTTGGATAGGTCTGGATCCCGGGTATACTGATAGCTTATGGCACATCAGGTCGGGGCTTATGCCTGGCATGTCGGAGGCTTTCCAGGCGAAGAGGTCGGAATTCTCCCTTAAGAGGTTTATGAGTTCCTCCTTTAGGCCTGTTTCGAGGTTTGCTCCTATGTTTGTTATTTTTTCAGGTGTGTTCCCGATCTGGACTTTTTCGGTTTCTCCCTCTGGTTGTGGCCGAAGGTCTTCTCGGGCTTGAACTCGTCCGAGTTCTATTGTGTTGTGTAACAACCCTAGTTTTTGAAAATCAAATAATTAGTTATTTGTGATTTATTTTAAGAAAATTATTTTACTAAAGGTAATTAAATGGAGTTTCATCATAATTGGAGTTTAAATTAATTAGAATTCTTATATAATCTTTATTAGATGTTTGGTATAATTGAAATTATAATTTTGATAATTGAAAAATAAGAAGAATTGTATAATTTAATTTAAATAAATCCTATTTTGAATGAATTATGTTATTAATTTGAACTCCTAGAAATTATTTTATTAGAAATGATTAGATTGATATTTATAAATACTTTAAGTTTAAGTCAATTAATGTTTATGTACAATTTTTATTATGATTAATTATTTTATAAATTGAAATTAAAGTTTCAAAGATAGAAATATAATGAAAAGTTATATCATTTAATTTGAATAATTAAAATTGAGTTTAAACTATATTTTATAAAAATGTGATTAATATATTCATTTTATAATTTAAATTAAAAATAATTGATTAAACTTAGTAATATGTTGATAAATAATATTTTTAAATATTTTTAAGAAAATATATTTAATTTTAAAATTACTCTACTCTTATCAAAACATCTATTCATATTTATTTTTATTCTTTTATAAAATTTCTAATTCTTAACTCTAAATTTCCAAAATAAATAAAAAACCTAATTCCCAAATTGAAACTTAACCCTAATCCCCCCTCACCTTCGCATAACACAGCCTCCACCCACCCCCTTTCCTTTCCAAAAAACGCAACATACACACATTGGGAATCAGAGAAGAGAGATTAGGAAGGAAAAGAGGAAGCCGGGCTCTGCGCCATCTAGCCCAAACCGTCGCCGCTGAATCACCGATCTGCCTTGGATCCGTTGACCCACGCGTGGCCACCTACGCTAATGAAGAAGAGAAAGAGAGATGTTGAGACGGAGAGCGTGCAAGGGAGGAAAGGCCAATGAGAGGAAGAGCGCCGTCGCGGGCTGGCCATCGGGGGAGCTGCTGCAAGCTCGCGTTGTCTGCGTCGTTGCCTCCTTCCCGTGTTGCCGTCGCCGTTGTGCCCTGGTGCCGTCGAGGGAAGCTGCCACCACGGTTGGAATCGCGAATAGAGGAAGAAGTCATTGATTCTGTCACCGGCACCATGTCTCGTCATCGTTGCTGCCACCAGAGGAAGCCACTGTCACCAGCAATGAATAGGGTATGAGTTGGTCAAGTTTTATCTCTCGTGTTTTCCTTCTTATTTTGGTCATAGAATTTTACTGATACTGTTGTTAGTAGCAAAGTATGTTGACTAGTGGGGAAAAGAAAAACAACAAAGTGACACCCTTCTATAATTCTTCAGAGTTACACTAAATGACTTGACTTTAATAATCTTTATGGTTGCTTTGTTGTATATATATTGGTTGAATTTAAATGGATAAAAAACTTATGCTTGTTTTTGGCTTTAAATAAATGAATTTCTTGCTGGCGTTGGAGCAGATGCACCAGAAGTTGATGAAGAGAACATGATATCTAGGCCTTCAGTTAGCTATGATGATATGTGGGCAAAAACACTTTTAGAACCTTCTGAGATGGAGGTAAGAATAAGCCAGTTTTTTTCCTACTCAGAACGTCTTGAGCATTATTTATGGTATGGAACACTTTAATAAACTCCTTGGGAAAACAGGAAGATGATGCAAGATCATTGGGATCATCGTCTCCAGACTCAACAGGATCAGTTGAAACTTCAATATCATCCCACTTTGGCAGAATGGGTTACCCTTCATTATTTAGTTCCCGACCATCATCACAAACTACGGTAAAAAAAATACCATGATTAAGAATCAATGTATATTGCAACATGTCCCATGCTTCTATTTTGATGCTATTTTGATCTTTTCATATTTTTGTTTGATATTTTTATTTTATTTTATTTTATCTTTTGGGTATCAATGTATATGTCAGTATGGGATTGATTTTTTTTTTTAGTTGTTAGTGGTGGTTCACGGGTGAGGATAGAAGGGGTATCATGGGAGGCTTAAACAGATATTCATCAGCTTTTTTTTATCTCTAGATTGTCATTGGAAACCTCCTTTTTTT
>NC_029777.3:30460215-30484169 GCF_000817695.3 Arachis duranensis
AGGTGTGGGGTCGAGACTATAGCTGCCAGTCTGTTTAGGGTTGGTCGCCCAATGAGGGCATTGTATGCTGAAGTGACGTCGACTATAATGTAGTCGATGCTTAATGTTTTAGATTGCTCACCTTTTCCGAAGGTAGTGTGTAGCGAGATGTATCCTAAGGGATGGATCGGGGTATCTCCTAGCCCGAATAGGTCGGTGGGATAGGCCTTTAGTTCTTTTTCTTCAAGTCCGAGTTTGTCGAAGGCCGTTTTGAACAGGATATCTGCTGAGCTTCCCTGGTCAATCAGGGTTCGGTGTAAGTTGGCGTTTGCTAGGATAATGGTGATTACCATTGGATCGTCGTGCCCGGGCATTATCCCTTGAGCATCTTCTCGGGTAAATGAGATGGTAGGTAGTTCGGGCAGGGGACTGTCTTCTCGGACGTGGTAGATTTCTTTGAGGTGTCTTTTTCGCGAGGATCTGGATGTTCCTCCGCCTGCAAAACCTCCATTTATCATGTGAACGTGCATTTCAGGGGTTCGCGGGGTTTGTTCAGCCCGATCTTCATTATCTCCCCTCCTTCTCTTCTTGGTCTCTTCTCCTTTCTCCGCTATGTATCTGTCGAGTTTTCCTTCTCTGGCGAGGTTTCCTCCATGTTGATATATTTTTCTGCTCGCTCCTGCACCTCGTATAGGGAGGTCGGGTATCGTTTGGATAGGGATTGGCTAAATGGTCCTTCTTTTAGGCTGTTTGCCAGTCCCATGATGGCCGCTTCTGTGGGCAAGTGTTGTATGTCCAGGCAGGCTTTGTTGAATCGCTCCATGTATTCTCAGAGAGTTTCTTGGTTGCCTTGTTTGATCCCGAGTAGACTGGGGGCATGCTTTGCCTTATCCTTTTGAATAGAGAACCTTGTTAGGAATTTTTTGGTTAGGTCCTCAAAGCTGGAGATTGATCCTGGTGGCAGGTTGTCGAACCACTTCATGGCTGATTTGGTGAGAGTGGTGGGGAAGGCTTTGCACCGAAGGTGGGGAAGGCTTTGCATCGAATCGCGTCGGAGGCGTCGACTAGGTACATTCTGCTTCTGAAGTTGCTAAGGTGGTGGCTTGGATCGGTGGTGCCGTCGTAGAGATCCATATCGGGTGGTTTAAAGTTTCGCGGTACCTTCTCCTCCATGATCTCTTGCGTGAAGGGATCATGGTTGCCTTCGGGGGTGGTGCCGCGTTCTGTCCGGTCTTTCAGGTTGGCCTCTATTTTTCGTAGTTTTTCTTCTAATTCTCTGCGCTTGCGAGCCTCCCTTCTCAGATCTTGTTCAGTTTCCTTTTGCTTTTTTATGTCCTCTTCGAGTTGTTTCAGTCGGTTTTGTTGTGCCCGAATTGCTTCTAGAATTTCCGAGCTCTTTTCCTTTTCGGGATTTTGTGGATCTTTGTTTGGGAGTGATGTCTTTGGGCGATTCTGTTTGTTTCCTCCTGGAGTGCGTGGTGATAGAGGGCTGTCCGGTCGTTCTCCGGTGTCAACTTCCTCCTCTTGTTCTGATGCGTGGTCATTGTTGAGGGGGTCGTCCGCCATGGTAGAGGGATGACTTCCAGGGTCCCCGGCAACGGCGCCAATGTTCCGAGGGTTACCTGAAACGTGTAGCTCGGTCGTCTTTAGAGAGGCCCGAGGTGGGGGAGTTGATGACCCGAGCTTGATATGCTGAGTGGTTGGTGGTTGTACCTGCAATGACACTCCGATGCTTAAGTTAGCATGGGTCCAAGCAGATATTTGAGTGGAATTAGAGTGTGAATTATACCTGGGTGTTCCAGTGTATTTATAGTAGCTGGCCGTGATCTTCCCTGGATAAGATATTCTTATCTTATCTTATCTTTTGGGAGTTTTATCTCTATCTTTGCGGAACCGCCTTCCCTAGGCCTTTTCGGCCTTTAGATTTTGGGCTTCGTTCCTTTTGATGGGCCTTCTTAGCTTTGTTGTCCGAGGTCCGACCTCAGGCGTGGGCCTTGGGACGAGGTCGGACCTTTCATGGATTTTGCCGAGTTAGAGGAGCCCGGTCAGGGTATGAACAGTGGGAATCATGGGTAGCTAGGTTGTGTGTTAGAATTGTATAGGTTGTTATATGTGTTTGGTGAGAGCTTAGGTTAATCAAAGATTCAAATTTCAAGCCCACTTGACCATATGCATCCTACCTTGACCCTAGCCCCATTACAACCTATGAATAAGTCCTCATGATAAATGTATGCATGCATTGAATAATTGTTGATTGTTAGAAGAAAAACAAATCTTGGAAAGCATGATTAGAAGAGAATTGAGTAGATCGACCCTATACACTTGAGCGACTTGAGCGAATACACTTCCGGTGAAGGTTCGATGCTCAATTCCTTGTTCCCGGCCTTCATGAGCTTTTCTTCTTGCAAGTCTATTTGAACTTCATTTCGATATTTGAATTGGTAGAGTTTGTGAGTCGTCATATGACCTTTGCCCTACTTGCTTATATATATTCTTGGAGATTGATTTGCTTTTGACCAAGTAGGTAGAATCATTTTGCATTTAGTTGCATTCATATAGATAGGTGCATATAGTTTATTTGCATTGAATAAATGTTCATACCCCTGTTCTTGTCCTTCTTTATTCTTAGCATGAGAACATGCTTGGTTTAAGTGTGGAGATATTTGATAAACCCCAATTTTATGGTTTATCTTGTGCTTAATTTGGGGGATTTTATCAACTTTTCTCACATTTATTCAATAAAATAGCATGGTTTTGTAATTCCCCTAGATTTGTGCTTAAGTGTGAAAATATGCTTTTTAGGCCTTAAAATAGCTAAATTTAACTCACTTTAATTCCACTCGATGCCTTGATATGTTTGTTGAGTGATCTTAGGTTCATAAGGCAAGTATTGGATGGAAGAAATGAGAAGAAAAGCATGCAAAGTGGGAGGACTCATGAAGAAATCAAGGAACCGTAAAGCTGTCAAGCCTGACCTCTTTGCACTCAATCAACCATAACTTGAGCTACAAAGGTCCAAATAAAACGGTTTCAGTTGCGTTGAAAAGCTAACATCCGGGGCTTCGAAATGATATAAAATTTGCCATATGTTGCTTTGCGTATAGGGGTGCGCATGCACCATGTACGCGTGCGCGCTGATTGAGCACATGGATCACTAAAGTGAATTCGTGACCAGCGATTTCTAGAGCATTTTGGGCCCAATCCAACTCATTTTCATTGCTATTTCATGCAAAATTCAAGCTTGGGCAAGGGGGGCAATTATTTGGTAGTATAGCATAATGTAGGTTAGTTTCTAGAGAGAGAAGTTCCCTCTTCTCTCTAGAATTAGGTTAGGTTTAGGTTAATCTCTCATAGATCTAGGTTCAATCTCATGTTTTCATCTTGTTTTCTTTCTAATTTCATGCTTCTACTCTTTTATTCTCATGATGTGTAATGTTAATTTCCCTTTTTGCTTTCTCTTTTGTGATGAAGAACTCATGTTGGATTTGGATTTTCTTTTAATGAAATTTAATGTTGATGTTTCTTTTATTGATGGTTTGAGTTGTTGATTTATTTTTCTTGCAATTTGTAGTTGGTAGACTTTACTATTCTTGCACATTTACCATGCTTTCCATTTGTACCCACCAAGTGTTTGACAAAGTGCTTAGTTGGGCTTTAGAGTAGATTTTGAGCATTCTTGGCTTGGAGAGAGTAATTAGGCAATCTTGAGTCATGAAAACCCAACTAATGTTGGTGATCTAGAATTGTTAGTTAATATGATTTCCATTGACTCTAATCTTTTGCTAATTCTATTAGTAAGTTGATTAGTACATTTGGATTGAAGTTAACTAGTCTTGTTTGACTTTCTCTCATGGAAGATAACTTATACCTTATGCCAATGCCTGGGTCTCCAAGAAGCATGACACTAGTGTGAACTCGAAGCCCAAAAAATGGTGCACCATGGTCAGAGGGCAAATCATAAATTTTAGCCCTAAAAGTGTGAGGATGGCGTTGCAATTGCCTCAGTCACAAGGTGACCCGCACTCTTACACTCGAAGGGTCAACTCTGACCAAAGGCTGGAGCAAGTTCTTATTGATATCTGTCTAGCTAGAGCTCAGTGGAGGAGGGATACCCAAGGTAAGCCGTACCAACTAGGTCGGCTTGACTTTAAGCTAGTGGCTAGAGGATGGTTGGAGTTTATCTAACGCTCAATCATCCTTACAAGTAACCGCTCTGAGTTTACAATTGGGAGAGCAGTGATGATCCACTACATCATGCTCGACAATGAGGTGGAGGTACATGAGTTGATCCCTTAAGAGATTTAGAAAGTAGCTGACAAGCCCTCCACTCAAGCACGGCTAGCGTTCGCATAAGGGGAGATACCCTAATTGATAAGGAGAGACCCATCACAAGGAAGGGTGTAGAGCACGCAAGGGAGCTTGCACAAGGACCACAGCAAGAACCCATTCCGCCACCTCCACAGGAGTTCCCAGAGATGCCTCAAGGGATGTACTTCCCTTCCCGTGACTATTGGGATCAATTAACCACGTCTCTAAGGGGGCTGACTTCATGTGTTGATCAGCTGAGGATAAAGCATCAATACCAGTCTGTCATCGTCCATCAGATGATAGAATATCAGAGGATCATGAGAGAGGAGCAGATGAGGCAGGGGTGCGACATTAAGGAGCTTAAATGCTCCAGAGGATTCCCGGGAGGGAGCAGTGGCCACCATCATTGAGGTGGTCAAGTTTTATTCTCCCTATATATATTTTTATCTCTATTTTCTTTGTAATCTATTTTGTTATCTATTTTCTATTCTAGTACATGATCACAGTTAGGATTTCATGTTTTCTTTATTTTATTTAAGGATGCCTTATGTAATCCACATTAAGCTTAAAAAGAAAAGTTTATTAAAAAGAGAAGAAGTAAAATACATAAGGTCTTAAGTGATATTATAAGTTGTTCTATTTACCTTAATGTGGTGGTCTTATCTTTATTTTCTGAATGTATAAATTAACTGTGAATATTTGACATTGGAGTTAAGCATATTGGCTTTGAAGAATAGTGACTTTAGAGAAGTATTTTTGATTCTCTAAAAAATAAAAAAGATTTATTCTTGAAGCAAAAAAAAGAGCCAAAAGAAAAAGAAAAAGAAAAGAAAAACCAAAAGAAAATGTCCAAGGCTTTGAGCATCAATGGTTAGGAGGGTCAAAATTAGCCTAAAAAGCTCAAAAGAGTTGATATCCCTAACTATATGCTTGTGGTGGGAAAGTGACAAGTAATCCTTAACACTGAACATTTAAAGTCATGACCTAATGCTATAAAGAGTACGTTTAAGGCTCTGAGCACCACTGTCTAGTCATTTAAGCAAGCTAAATTCGAATCCAAAGGATTCCCCAAGTTAAGTGCTTGTGGTGTTTATGTATCAGGTGATAATACTAGAAAACAAAACACTTAGAGTCACGGCTAGGCTCAAAGGTACAAAGCACCAAAAGAAAACAAAAGCTGAATTCAAGAATCAAGAAAAACTTAAAGAATGGAATCAATAATATCATCCAGATTCTACTTCTAAAGGAAGCCAATATTTCTTAGCTTCAAGGGAATGTGAGATGCCGAAGTTATTCAGAAGTAGAACGTTAATAGCCCCATTCATTAATTGGACTTGAGCTTCATTGACAACTCTAACCTAACGTGTTTTTCTCTTCCAATTGGTCCTATATTATTTTTGGTTGCTTGAGGACAAGCAACAGTTTAAGTTTGGTATTGTGATGCATGAGTATCTTATACCCTTTTTCCTAGCATTTTCTATTTGTTTTTAGTTAGATTTTATTATGTTTTAATATATTTTAGTGCAAAAATCCTCTTTGAAGCTACTTTAAGTTTTTATCTTTTTTTATGATTTTCGGTGAATTTTGGATGAATTTGGCAAAGTTCTGTGCAACAGCAAAGAAAGGATAGAAGATGCTGTCAATCCTGACCTCCTTACATTCCAACCAGCATAACATGAGTTAAAGAGGTCCGATTGAAGCAATCTCAACAGATTTAGAAAGTGAACTTCTAGAGCTTTCTAACAATATATAATAGTCTATACTTTTCTATTGGTATCAGTGCCATCCTTGGTATTAACCGTGAAGCCTGACGTTCAAACGCCCAAGAAGGAGCAGACCCCTGGCGTTGAACGCCAGAACCCAGCATTGAATGCCAGCAGCAGGACAGAGCCATCGTCATTTCACCCTCTTATTGGTATTCAACACTCATACCAGCGCTGAATGCCAGTCTTCAGACTAAATCACCCCTTTATTAGGCCTCCAAGTGGATTTAGCACCTCTTAGGCTTATTTTATTTTCTTTTTGTAATTTTCAATTAGAATTAATATCTTTCTAGGTCTAGCAACTATAGATTAGTATATATAGGAGAAGATCACCCATATTGAGGATCATCTTCTCCCCCATTATCCATTCTTAGAACTCTTTTTTCTTTGTGAATTATAAGCCACTAAACCTTCTAGTTAAGGTTAGGAGCTCTGTTTATTTCTATGGGTTAATATTATTATTCTTCTACTTTAACTAATGTTTGGTTCAATTCCAAGGTGTTATTTTCGTTCCTAATCTTATGAATATGGGTGGAACGAGAATATGACCCTCATTCTATATGAGCTCTTATGATTCTCGAGAGAGCTATCTCGCTTGAGCAACAGCTAGGAAACACTCCTCCTAAACTAAGGGTTACCTGCGACTGATTGGGATATGTGATATGAAATCCTCTCAGCTTTAGGTAATTAAGGTTTCTGTGGCGCTAAACTGGTTTTCTGAACTTCACCCTTTGATCTGAAAGAATTGACCTTGTTCTTGGCATTTCAGTAAGATTAGAGGAGATTAATTCGCTACGAGAGTAGGATTTAGTCACCTATGGTTTGCCATAGAATGAATCATTCATTGTTAAGGAGGTTGGTAAGACGTTTTAATCCGGAAAGATAAACATCTCCAAAGCCTTAACTGCTCCCATATATTATCTCTTTACCAAACCTTTAATTACTTTCTTTATTTTAGTGATTGTTTTGCTTTATGCGAATTCAACAACAACAACTCCTTTTCTATTTGCCTAACTAAGTCTAGCATGATAACTATTGCTTGCTCAATCCAACAATCCTTGAGGGGTGGCAGTAATGATTCACTGTATCATGCTCAGTAATTAGGTAGAGGTGCAGCAGGTGATTCCATAGGAGATCTACAAGGCAACTGCAAATGCCTTCATCTGTGTCAGGCTAGTGTTCCCACATCTGATCTTATGCCTCTGTAAGGCTGCTAAGGTGCAGATTGACCATGACACTATTATCCCCATTGAGCGGCCCATCTCCAAGAAGACTATGGAGCGCTCGGGAGTATGCTAGATCCTTGAGAGAGGAGCCGGCTCCTGCACCTCAGCCTCAGTAGCCTGAGATGCCTCAGGGATACTATTTCCCTCCACAAGATTATGGGGATCAGTTGACATCATCCATTGGGCATTTGAGTGGTTAAGATAACTTCCTAATTTAAATTTTAAAAACCTAAATAATATCTTTTTCTAATTAAAAATAAATTAAAATATAAATTAAATATACGAGACTGCATTGTTGAGGGCATAGGGACCACCTTGGGTGCAAGAACTGGCGCCAAACTTGAAGTCATGGCATTTGGCACCAAGGTTGCTTCGCGGACTGGTTCTAAACACTAATGTCACGGCGTTTAGCACCATGATACCAGAAAGAAAGTATGACTTATTATATATCGTTGGAAAGTTCTAGAAGTTGGATTTCTAATGCCAGTAGAACTGCATTATCTAAACCTCGGTAGCTCAAGTTATACTCATTGGAGTGTGAACCTACAAAAATCATGAAACCAAGAAAATCAAAGTACTAATAGAATAGTCTTGAAAATCATATAATTACCAAGCAAAATTCATGAATTTTCTGTGAGAAATGCCCAAGAAAAGTGCTTAAGATGCTCATGCATCACAACACCAAACTTAAGCTCTTGCTCTCCTCATGAAAGAAAAGAATCATGGGATAATCTTTAAAATCTTAATGCTTAAAATGCAAGGGTGAATTATAGCAATTCAAATGATTTTGGTTAGCCGTTTCACTTATGCACAATTCAACACAAATGGTTTTAATCTTTTGAGACCTCTATCCGGATTAGATTATGGGGTCTGGTGCACAAAATTGTGATACACAATTCCGATACAACTAACCAGCAAGTGCACTAGGTTGTCCAAGTAATACCTTACGTGAGTAAGGGTCGATCCCACAGAGATTGTCAGCTTGAAGCAAGCTATGGTCATCTTGTAAATCTCAGTCAGGTAGATTCAAATGGTTATGGGATTTTGATAATTAAAAGATAGATAAAACATAAAATAAGATAGATATACTTATGTAATTCATTGGTAGGAATTTTAGATAAGCGTATGGAGATGCTTTGTTCCATTTGAATCCCTGCTTTCCTACTACTTTTATCCAGTCATGCGTACTCCTTTCCATGGCAAGCTGTATGTTGGGGGATCACCATTGTCAATGGCTACTATTTGTCCTCTCAGTGAAAATGGTCCGGCTACGGGTTACATAGGGCTAATCATCTGTCGGTTCTCACTTGTGTTGGAATAAGATCCAATGATCCTTTTGCGCACTGTCACTGCACCCAGCACTCGTGAGTTTAAAGCTCGTCACAGTTATCCTATCCCAGATCCTACTCAGAATACCACAGACAAGGTTTAGACTTTCCGGATCTCAAGAAAGCTGCCAATTGATTCTAGCTTATACCACAAAGACTCTGATCTCACGGAATAGAAGGCTCTGTTGTCAGGAGAGGTAACCATGCATCGTGGACCAGGAGGCCAGGAGATATACATTCAAGCTTGTTTTCATGTAGAACGGAAGTGGTTGTTAGGCACACGTTCATAAGTGATAATGGTGATGAGTGTCACTTGATCATCACATTCATCATGTTGAAGTGCGAATGAATATCTTAGAACAAGAATAAGATTGAATTGAATAGAAAACAGTAGTAATTGCATTAATTCATGAGGAACAGTAGAGCTCCAAATCTTAATCTATGAGGTGTAGAAACTCCACCGTTGAAAATACATAAGTGATGAAGGTCCAGGCATGGCTGAATGGCCAACCCTTTAAGCGTGATCAAGAGATCAACAGTGATACAAAGATAGTCTCCAAAATGATGTAAAGATCTCCCGATCCGAAAATACAATAGTAAAATGTCCTATTTATAATGACTAGTAACCTAGGGTTTTCAGAGATAAGTAAATGATGACGAAATCCACTTCCGGGACCCACTTGGTATGTGCTTGGGCTGAGCATTGAAGCTTTCACGTGCATAGGCTTTTCTTGGAGTTAAACACCAGCTATGGTGCCAGTTTGGGCGTTTAACTCCAGCTTTTATGCCAGTTCTGGTGTTTAACGCCAGAAAAAGGTTTCTGACCAGTATTTTGACTCCAGTTTGGGCCATCAAATCTCGGGCAAAGTATTGACTATTATACATTGTTGGAAAGCCCAAGATGTCTACTTTCCAACACAATTGACAGCGCGCTAAGTGGGCTTCTGTAGCTCTAAAAAATCCACTTCAAGTGTAGGGAGGTCAGAATCCTATAGCATCTGCAGTCTTTTTTCAGCCTCTAAATCAGACTTTTGCTCAGGTCCCTCAATTTCAGTCAGAAAATACCTGAAATCACAGAAAAATACACAAACTCATAGTAAAGTCAAGAAATGTGGTTTTTTCCATAAAAACTAATAATTATATACTAAAAACTAACTAAATCATACTAAAAACTACCTAAAAACAATGCCAAAAAGTGTATAAATTATCCGCTCATTAGGGTCCTTCCTTGAATCATCACCCTGAAGCAAGCTTATTTACTTTCTTTGCACTTTTTCTTTTTGTTGGGTGCTTTGAACCTTGAGCCTAGTCGTGACTCTAAGTGCTTTATTTTCAAGTATTTCCACTTGATACATAAGCACCACAAGCACTTGATTGGGGACTCTTTGAGCTGATTTTTCTTTTGATATTCCACATCAGTGGTGCTCAGAGCCTTTGAATTTCTCTTTCTTTAGGGAGTGCTTTGTACCTTGAGCCTAGCCGTGATTCTAAATGCTTTGTTTTCAAACTTTTACTTGATACATAAGCACCACAAGCACTTGACTCGGATACTCTTTGAGCTTATTTTTCTTTTGATATTCCTTAGTCAGTGGTGCCCAGAGCCTTTGGCTTCTCTTCCACTGCTTTTTTATTGTTATTCATTAGATTTTGCTTCTCTAAGGCTTTCTCAATGATACAGATCCCATAATAGTCCTCTAAACTAAGGCCTCAAGGAATTTGGCTTAGTAAGTGTTGAACAATTCATTTAGTTTGGTCTTCCAAACTCATATTATCATGCTCTCTATATTCAATACCTTGTTTCTTTTTGTTTCTTTCTTAGAACATGATCCTTGCTCATATTCAGGAACAAGCACAATTATAAATGGATTGTGACGGACAAGATATGTGCTTGACAATTAAAAATCTTAAATGAATTATATAAGATAGAATAAAATTAAACACTTGCATATTATTAAAAAGGAAGGAAAAAACCTTAGTTCTAACTGCCCTTTCTCTTCACTATCTTCTTCTTCATCACCTTTTAGGCTATGTAAAGTATAGCCTCCAATACCAAACTTAGATTGATTGTTTGTCCTCAAGCATCAAGGAAAAAAAAGTAATGGTGAGGGAAACATGATTATCAAGTGAAAAATTTTAATTAATGCAAAGGCTTGTTTAAAAGAAACCAAACTAAATAGAATGAAATGAAAGCTCAAATAAAGTAAGACAATGAGGTTGTTAATGTGTTTGCATGGTAAATGTGGCAACACCAAACTTGGTGTGAGAATACTAAACTTAGTGTGATACCATCATTGTGAAATATGCCAAGTACCCAGCGAAAGGCAAGTCTCCTGTTGGTGTAGAAACACCAAACTTAATTCATAAAACACGTACACAACTTTAAACAAATCAAAAGCAAGAATGAAAAAAAATACCGAATGTTGGTTGCCTCCCAACAAGCGCTTCTTTAACGTCACTAGCTTGACGGTTAGTTCTTGAATTTTCTTCTTCTTCTTCCAGTTGGTTAAGAGAAATGACTTCAAGGGAGAAAATAGAAAAATTGATGTCCCCTATTTTGATTGCCTCCTAACAAGCTTTCTTTTGTTATTAGCTTGACTCCACTTGCTTGTTAGGGTAGGAGTTGGATTACTTTTTGTTTACCTTCTCTTTTTTATGGTTATTGTATTTTGTTTCTTGGTCACAATCCTTCCTTGAGCACTTTCCTTACTTCCCTCCACTTCTCTGATTTCAGATTTTGCTATTGTGTAATGGCTAGAGTGTCTCCTTTATCAAGAACTTCTTGGATTAAGGGTTCAATTAAATCAACCACCTTGCACTTTCCTAATTCATTGGAGTGTGGACTCCCTTGACTATTTTTCTCCCTTTCTTTGGCCTGATTTGCATTGATTCTTTTAGGAGGGACTTTGCATGTTCTCTTGTCACCTCTAATAGCCTCTCAGGATATGGAATCCTAGGCTTGTATGCCTCCACAACCTCCTTTTTTAATGGAATTTCACTTGGTGCAGGGGTATCTTTGTCTTGCTCTTGCACTTCCAACTCCTCTTTTGTATGTGCCTTTTCTTCTTCTTCCATGTGTGAGGGTGGAGAGTTCTCTAATTCACTGGGGTATAAACTCCTCTGATTGATTTCCTCTCTTTCTTCTGTAGGATCTTGCATTGTATGTCTTGAGAAAGAGTTTGCTTGTTTCTCTGTCACGGGCTTACTGATCAAGTTTAGATGTTTCTCTATATTTTTAAAACTCATTTTCATCTTATGTGTGCAACTTTGAGCAGTATTCTCTAATTCTTTCAGGGCAATATCAAGAGCTGATGGTTCTTGATATGAATAAGAAAGTTGTGGTTCTTAATATGGATAGAGAGATGGTGGTTCTTGTCATGAATAAGGATATGATGA
The DNA here is from genome assembly GCF_000817695.3 of Arachis duranensis. Taxonomy (NCBI): domain Eukaryota; kingdom Viridiplantae; phylum Streptophyta; class Magnoliopsida; order Fabales; family Fabaceae; genus Arachis; species Arachis duranensis. The sequence continues at coordinate 30,472,213 of NC_029777.3, forward strand.
CTCTTGGTGTAAATAGAGAAATGATGGTTCTTGATAGACGGAGTATGGGGCATTGTAGCTTTTTTGGTCTTGACTCTGGCAACCAAAATTCTGGTAGTTCCTCCATCCACAGTGATATGAATCACTTCTTGAGTATGAGTAGTAACTCAGGTAGTCTCTCTCTATTATTTTTCTTAGCCCAAAATACAAAATCAAATTAAATGCACCATGTGATAAACTGAGACGAAAAGAAGAACGAATAGAAATATATATATATATATTTATATATATTGAAATAGAAATAAAATAAAGAAAATAAAAAATAAAATAAAATAGAAAAGATAACGAATAAAAAAAATAAAAAGAAAGAAACGAAAGTTTTTAAAAGAAATAAAATGGAAATTAAGAAGAAAAAATAAAATAACAATTGAAAAGAAAAACGGGGGAACGAACGTAAAGAAATAAAAAAGAATAATTATAAAATAAAAAATATAAATAAATTAAAAAATATCTTAAATTAATTATCCACTTTATATAACTAACTAACTAACTTAAAAATTTAAAATTTAAATCAAATAGTTTTGAATCCAAATCTTTTAAATTTAAAATTAAAAAAGACACCAAACCTAAATTCTAATTATATCTTAAAAAATTTAAATTTAAATTTTTTTTAAAAGAACACCAACTTAAATTCAAATTTTATCTTAAAAATTTAAATTTTAAATTTTTGAATTAACTGAAAAAAAGCTAATTTAAAAAAAACGAAAATCTTTTTTTTTTAAAGAAAAACGGGGGAGCAACTAACGTAAAGAAATAAATAAAAAAAGAAAAAAAAAGAAAAGAAAAATTATAAAATGAAAAAATCTAAATAACATGAAAAATATCTAATCTAGATAATCAAACAACTGATAGTTGCCAATCTCAATTAATCCCCGACAACAGCACCAAAAATTTGTTGCGGATTTTACAAACCACAAAATACTGGCAAGTGCATCGGGTTGTATCAAGTAATAAACTCATGTGAGTAAGTATTGATCCCATAGGGATTAACGGATTAAGCAAGTAATAGTTAATTGATTATTCTAGCCAGACAATCAAATCAGGATTTTGAAAAATTTGAAAAATAAACAGCAGTGAAATAAAGCAATGCAATGAGTAACGAAAAGATAATATGATTAAGAAAGTTAAGGTTTCAGAGACATTAAAACTTCTGGATTAATATTTTTCACTTTCCACCTTAATAATGCAAAGATACTTTTATGGCAAATCATTAGTAATCAAACCCCAATTTCTTGGTGATTTAATTTCTCCTTAACTTAATTAATCGCTAACTCCTTGGTCAATTATTTAAGAAAAGAGTTGAAGAATGTTCACTGATTTATAAAATGACACAATTCATAAGAATCTTCCCTGGTTGATTTTATGTCACTTATCAATCCGGTTTCAAAACATAAGAATTATGAGAATTGGTTTTCAAGTTTAATTCAATTAATAAACTTTTTCAAGAGGTTAAGAGAATTTAAATCAGAGAAGAATTGTTTCCCAACATATTCAAACCCTTTAAGATGAAGAATAGAAAACCATTTCTTAAGAAGTAAATCAAGTACATAAATTAAAGGTAGAAAAGCTAATATATCAAACCATAGAATTAGCAGAGCTCCTAACCTTAACTGAGGAGAATTAGAAACTCATGTTCTTCAGAGAATCCTTAAGAAATTAAAACTGTAAATTTTCAAAGAAGAGAGAAAAAAAATGAAGCCCCACAAGAATAATGACGAGAAAAGATATATTTGCAGTCTCACAAATCTACAAGAATTCAGTTAAAAACTGGTAAAGATCTTCAGATGGACGTCCATGAAATTTGCAGTTCTGTTGCATTAGAGCAACTAATTGAGGTTTCAGCTCAAAATTGTTTGCTCCAATGGCAGGAATTGAGATGCTTCTTCCATTAAACTTGGACGTGGGTTTAGTAAAATCACCAAGCATCCTCCTTGCATTATTGTTGTTGGGTTCAGCTGCCATCTCCTTCTCTTGTTCAAAAATTTCAGAAAGGTTGCCTCTGGATTGTTGTAATTTAGCTTCTCTTAGTTTCCTCTTCAGAGTCCTTTCAGGTTCAGGATCAGCTTCAACAAGAGTGCCTTTTTCCTTGTTCCTGCACATATGAAAGAGAAGAGAAAAAGAAAAGGAAGAGGAATCCTCTATGTCAAAGTAAAGATGATCCTTATTATTAGTAGAAGAAGAAAGGGGATAAGGATTAAGAAGAAGGAATAATCCAAACACAAGGGTAAGGATAGAGGAAGTGATTGGAGACGAAGAGAGGGGAAGAGAAGTGTTAGTAAATAAATAAATAAATAGAAGAAGATGAGAGAGAGAATTCAAAAATTAATTTTGAAAAGCAGTTAGTGATTTTCGAAAATTAAAGATGAGATAGAATTAAAATTAAAATTTAAAACAATCAATTAATTTAAAAAGAATTTTGAAAAAGGGATGAGATATTTTCGAAAATTAGAGAGGGAGAAGTAGTTAGATGGTTTTGAAAAAGATAAGAAACAAACAAAAAGTTAATTAGTTAGTTGAAAAAGATATTAAAATCAAATTTGAAAAGATAAGAAGATAAGAGGTTAGATAAGATATTTTAAAATCAAATTTTTGAAAAAGATAAAATTATGAAAAAGATATGATATAAAAGATATGATAAAAAGATATCAAAAAAGATATGATTTTTAAGAAAAAGATATTTTGAAAAAGATTAAATTTTTAAAATTAAAATTAATTACTTAACAAATAAGAAACTAAAAGATATGATTCTAGAATTTAAAGATTGAACCTTTCTTAACAAGAAAGTAACAAACTTCAAATTTTTGAATTAATCACATTAATTGTTAGTGTAATTTCGAAAATTTGAAATAAAATTAAGAAAAAGATTTTAAAAATAATTTTAAAATTTTTGAAATTAATAAGATAAAAATGAAAAAGATTTGATTTTGAAAAAATAGGATTTTTAAAATTGAAAATTTGACTTGACTTATGAGAAACAACTAATTTTAAAATTTTTTGACTAAGTCAACTCAAATTTTTGAAAATTAAGAGAGAAATAAAGAAAAGATATATTTTTTATTTTTGAATTTTTAATGACGAGAGAGAAAAACAACAAAAATGACTCACAACATGAAAATTATTAATCAAAACTCATGATGCATGCAAGAACACTATGAATGTCAAGATAAACACCAAGAACACTTTGAAGATCATGATGAACATCAAGAACATATTTTTGAAAACTTTTTGATGCAAAGAAAACATGCAAGACACCAAACTTAGAATTCTTTAATGCATGGATACTATGAATGCAAAAATGCATATGAAAAACAATAAAAGACACAAAACAAGAAAACATCAAGATCAAACAAGAAGATTTAGTAAGAACAACTTGAAGATTATGAAGTACACTATGAATGCATGAATTTTTTGAAAAATGCATAATAATTTTTAAAACATGCAATTGCCACCAAACTTAAAAATTGACTCAAGACTCAAACAAAAAAACAAAAAATATTTTTTATTTTTATGATTTTATGATTTTTTTGTATTTTCTTAATAAATTTTTCGAAAATATTCTTTAGAAAAATGAAAATAAAGAAAAATTTTTTGAAAGATTTTTGAAAACTTTTTTGAAAAGAAAATAAAAAGAAAATTACCTAATCTGAGCAATAAGATGAACCGTCAGTTGTCCATACTCGAACAATCCCCGGCAACGGCGCCAAAAACTTGGTGAACGAAATTGTGATCATCAACAATGGCTCCAAAGACTTGGTAGCGCTCTCAAACATAAATCACACTTTGTCACAACTCCGCACAACTAACTAGCAAGTGAACTGGGTCGTCCAAGTAATACCTTACGTGAGTAAGGGTCGATCCCACAGAGATTGTTGGCATGAAGCAAGCTATGGTCATCTTGTAAATCTCAGTCAGGCGGATTTAACTAATTTAAGAGATTATTGGTTTTTTGAATAATAATAATAAATTAAATAGAAAATAAAGATAAAGTTACTCATGTAATTCAATGGTGGGAATTTCAGATAGGCGTATGGAGATGCTGTATTCCTTCTGAATCTCTGCTTTTCTACTGCCTTCATCCAATCCTTCTTTCTCCTTTCCATGGCAAGCTGTATGTAGGGCATCACCGTTGTCAATGGCTACATCCCATCCTCTCAGTGAAAATGGTCCAAATGCTCTATCACAGCACGGCTAATCATCTGTCGGTTCTTGATCATGTTGGAATAGAATCCCTTGATTCTTTTGCGTTTGTCATCACGCCCAGCAATCGTGAGTTTGAAGCTCGTCACAGTCATTCAATTTCGGAATCCTACTCGGAATACCACAGACAAGGTTAGACTTTTCGGATTCCCATGAACGCCGCCATCAATTCTAGCTTATACCACGAAGATTCTGATTAAGGAATCCAAGAGATATGTGCCTGGTCTAAGGTAGAACGGAAGTGGTTGTCAGTCACGCGTTCATAGGTGAGAATGATGATAAGTGTCACGGAACATCACATTTATCATGTTGAAGTGCAACGAATATCTTAGAATAAGAACAAGTCGAATTGAATAGAAAATAGTAGTACTTGCATTGAAACTTGAGGTACAGCAGAGCTCCACACCTTTAATCTATGGTGTGTAGAAACTCCACCGTTGAAAATACATAAGTGATAAAGGTCCAGGCATGGCCAAATGGCCAGCCCCCATGAAAGACCGAATGGTCAAAAGAACTAGATAGTCCAAGACGTCTAATACACTAGTAAAAAGTTCTATTTATACTAAACTAGCTACTAGGGTTTACAGAAGTAAGTAATTGATACATAAATCCACTTCCGGGGCCCACTGGGTGTATGTTTAGGCTGAGCTTGATCTTTACACGAGCTGAGGCTTATCTTGGAGTTGAACGCCAAGTTGTAACTTGTTTTTGGCGTTCAACTCTAGTTCGTGACGTGTTTCTGGCGTTTGACTCCAGAATGCAGCATGGAACTGGCGTTGAGCACCGGTTTACGTTATCTAATCTCGAATAAAGTATGGACTATTATATATTACTGGAAAGCTCTAGATGTCTACTTTCCAACACTTTTAAGAGCCCGCCATTTGGAGTTCTGTAGCTCTAGAAAATCCATTTCGAGTGTAGGGAGGTCAGAATCCAACAGCATCAGCAGTCCTTTGTCAGCCTTTTATCAGAGTTTTGCTTAGGTCCCTCAATTTCGGCCAGAAATTACCTAAAATCACAAAAAATCACACAAACTCATAGTAAAGTCCAGAAATATGAATTTAGCATAAAAACTAATGAAAACATCCCTAAAAGTAGTTAGATCAGACTAAAACTACCTAAAAACAAAGTCAAAAAGTGTATAAATTATCCACTCATCAAGAAGTCCCCAATGAAGTCGTTGATTAGCCGTCTGAGAGATGTATAATCAAGATGGTGGTTCACGCTTTCCAGCCACGTATTCACATGAACCGAAGTAGACACGGGTGTTTGTCAAGCACACTGACTTAGTATGATGAACAGAGCTGATTGTCACTGATCATCCTATTCACCATGTTGAAGAACGAATATACATCTTAGAATTAAATCAAACATGGATCAAAGAAGAATAGTGCTTTTATTAATTCATAGAACTCAGCAAGGCTCCTTCCCTCAACCTAGGAGGATTAGAAACTCATATTGATAGAAAAATACAATGGTAAAATAAAATATGGTATAAGTTGTCGCTTCCTCCTAATGGAGAATGTAAAAGTTCTTCAGATACTAAACTAATAACTAAGAATTACATAAGAAAGGGTAAAACAGTCTTTTAGTGCTAAGATCCACTTCTGGGGCCCACTTGGTGAGTGTTTGGGCTGAGGTTGATTGAGATCCACGTGCTAGGAGGCCTCTAGGGCATTGAACGCTGGCTAGGGGGTCCTCTTTGGGCATTTGGATGCTGGTCTCTTCTCCTTGGGCACTGGACGCTTTGAAGGGGGCAGGAGGCTGGTGTTGGATGCCAGTTTTGGGCCTTCTAATCCGAAGAAAAGTATAAACTATTATACATTTCTGGAAAGATATAGAAGTCAGATTTCCATAGCTATTGAGAATGCTCCATTTGGAGGTCTGTAGCTCGAGAAAAGTTCTTCCGAGTGCAAGGAGGTCAGATCCGGACAGCATCTGCAGTGCTTTCTCTGTCTTTGAATCATACTTTTGCTCCAGCTCCTCAATTTCAGCCAGAAAATACCTGAAATTGTACAAAAACATGCAAACAAATAGTAGAATCCAAAAATGTGAATTTAACACTAAAACCTATGAAAACTTAATAAAGACTAAACAAAACATGCTAAAAAACTATATGAAAATGATGCCAAAAAGCATATAAAATATCTGCTCATCACAACACCAAACTTAAACTGCTGCTTGTCCCCAAGCAACTAAGAAAAGAAAAGTAAGATACAAATAAATTTCATAGTTTCCCATGAAACTCAATTTCAATTAGATGAGTAGGACTTAGTAGCTTTTTGCTTCTAAATAGTTTTGGCATCTCACTATTCATTGAAACTCAGAATGGTTGGCATCTTTAGGAACTTAGAATCTAGATGATATTATTGACTCTCCTAGTTTAGTTCTTTTTTATTCTTGAACACAACTTTTAGAGTCTTGCCCATGACCCTAAGCACTTTGTTTTCCAGTATTACTACCGAATACATAAACGCCACAGACACTTTAACTAGGTGAACCCTTTTGGATTGTGATTCAGCTTTTCTAGAATCCCTAGATAGAGGTGTCCAGAGTTCTTAAGCATACTCTTTTTGCTTTGGATCATGACTTTAACCGCTCAGTCTCATGCTTTTCACTTGACACCTTCACGCTACAAGCACATGGTTAGGGACAGCTTGGTTGAGCCGCTTAGGCCAGGATTTTATTCCTTTAGGCCCTCCTAACCACTGATGCTCAAAGCCTTGGATCCTTTTACCCTTGCCTTTTAATTAAAAGGGTTTATATATATTATTCTTTTTCACAACATGCTTTCTCTTTTTCTTTTGCTTCTTTTTCTTGCTACAAGAATCAATTTTTGGATTTTCCATATTACCAATAATACTTTACTTTTATCATCATTCTTTCAAGAGCCAACATTCTAAAATTTCAACTTCAAATATGCACTATTTATTCATACATTTAGAAAACAAAAGCAATGCCACCACATCAAAATGATTAAACTATTTCTTATTATATAACTTGAAATTCATGTATCTCTCAATTCTTATCAAAACAAAATTTTTCTTTTAAGCAAAGTGTGAGATATATGGAACATTTTACAGCTTTAAGACATCAATGCAAATGATCATGTAACAAGAACAAAAAAATAGATAACACAACATAACATAAAATAGAAAATAAAAGAAAAGGAGGTAAAAGAGAACGAATCCACCTTTAATGGTGGCGGCTAGAACTCGTCCTTGAGGATCCAATGTGATGCTTGATCTCATCAATGTCACTCCTTTGCCTTTGTTGTTCTTCCCTTATAGCCCTTTGGTCTTCGCTAATGGATCTTTGGTCTTCCCTAATAGATCTTAGGTCTTCCCTTATTTCATTGAGGGTGATGGAGTGATCTTGATGCTCCACCCTCAATTACTCCATGTTAGTGCTTAGTTCTCCAAGAGAAGTGTGCCATTAATCCCAATATCTTTGAGGAGGAAAATACATCTCTTGAGGCATCTTAGGGATCTCATGCTGAGGCAGCTGCACAGGTTCTTATGCATGCTCTCTAGTTTGCTCCAACTTTTTCTTAGTAATGGGCTTGTCCTCCTCAATGGAGATGTCTCCTTCTATGAAAATTTCAGCTAAATTGCATAGATGACAAATGAGGTGTGGGAATGCCAACCTTGCATTGGTGGAATGATTCTCAGCTCTCTTGTACAATTCTTGAGGAATCACCTCATGTACTTCCACCATACTTCCAATCATGATGCAATGAATCATGATGGCTCTTGTCAACATTCACTTCTGACTAATTCCTAGTAGGAATGATGGAACATTGGATGAATTCCAACCATCCTCTAGCTATGGGCTTGAGGTCAAGCCTTCTTAGTTGAATGGGCTTGCCTTGGGAATCCCTTTTCCACTGTGCTCCTTCCACACAGATGTCTGAGAGTATTTAATCTAATCTTTGATAAAAGTTGACTCTCCTAGTGTAAGGATAAGAATCTCCTTGAATTAAAGGTAAGTTGAATTCCAACCTCATACTTTTCGGGATGAAATCTAAGATTCTCCCTTGGACCATGGTGCTCTAATTCCTTGGATTTGGGTTCACAACAGTGTCATGGTTTTTAGTAACCCATGTATTAGCATAGAACTCTTGCACCATTAAAATCCCAACATATTGAATGGGATTGGTTAGGACTTCCCAACCTCTTCTTTGGATTTTCGGATACTCATTCTTCTTGAACTTGAAAAGGACATCAGGGATCACTTTCTTCTCTTTCACTACTTCAAAGAAGTGGTCTTGGTAGGCTTTGGTGATGAATCTCTCCATCTTCCAAGGTTCAGAGGTGGTGGTTACTGCCTTTTCTTTTCTTTTTCTAGAGGGTTCTCCAACCTTGGATGCCATGAATTGGAATGGAAAGAAAAAAAGCTATGCTTTTCCAACACCAAACATAAAACTTTCTCGTCCTCGAGAAAAAATAAAGTAAAGAGAAGAATAGAATAAAAGAAGAGGAAAAATAGAGGAAGATAGAGGGAGAGAGAGGGTTTGGCCGTGGGGCTTATGAGTGTATATGAGAGGTGTGTGCGTGAAGAGTTATGAAGAGGGGTATCTATAGGATGAGGGCAGGGTTAAGTTCGGCCTTGGGTGGGGAATTGTGTGGGAAATTTAATTTTAAATTGGATAGGGTTTGTGGGAGTTATGATGGTTTTGGGGAAGTGATGTGGATGTGATTGGACTAGGGTTTATAGGAAAGTATGTATGGAGAAGTGTGAAAGTAAGAAGGAATAAGTGGGGTAGGTAAATATGATGTGGGCCCCAAGGGTCTTGAGAAGCTAGGGAATTCAAATTCCCTGCCCTCTGCACTGGTGTTTGAATGTCCAAGGGCTGCTCCCTAGTTGGCGTTCAACGCCAGCAATAATGCCCATTTGGGGCATTGGATGCCCAGCCAGAGCTCCCTGGCTGTTGTTCAACTTCAACAACACTCTATCCAGAGTGTTCTATTTTCACTACTTTGACATTTTTGTCTCTGTTATGACTGCTGCATATGATCATGACCCTAAAATTAACTGAAAGAAAAACAAAATAAAAATTAAATAATTAATTAAGGTTGGATTGCCTCCTAATAAGTGCTTCTTTAACGTCATTAGCTTGATGGTTAGCTCCTTAAAGAGGTGAGTATGGGCTTAGATTTTTGCCTTTAACAGTGAAATTTTTTCTGTCTTCTCATGAGTGAGCTCCACATGCTCTAAAGACAGGATACGACTCACTGTATGTGGCATGACTGGTTTCTTAGTGAAGACAACTCTCATGCCAGGTGAAAGGCCTTCAGTTGGGACTTTCTTGTCCTTCCAGCCTTTAGGTACTTTTTTCTTGGTACCTTTGTTCTTAGAGCTTGTTGATGACTGCCAAACACCAAACTTAGAATTGGTGTTTGGGGGTTCTGCAAAGTTCTACAGAGAAAGAGAGGGTTGGAATACTAGGTGTTGCACAGCTATCTCTCTATTATTAGAGGGAGAACTGAGATGAGGCATCTTGAACAAGATGTGGTCCTCCCCGAGTTGTAGAGTCAGTTCTCTCTTAGTCACATTAATCATAGCATTAGTAGTGGCTAGGAAAGGTATTCCAAGGATGACTCTCCTCTCTAATATCCAAGACTATGAAGTTTGCAGGGATGTAGTGGTTTTCAACTTTTACCAAGACATTATCTACTAAGCCATATGTCTTCTTCATTGTCTTGTCTGCCATCTCTAATGAGATGTTTGCAGCTTGTACCTCAAGGATTCCCAGCTTTTCCATTACAGAGAGTGGCATGAGGTTTATGCTTGACCCTAGGTCACACATAACCTTCTCAAAGGTCATGGTGCCTGTGGTACAAGGAATCAGGAAGCATCTAGTATTTGGAAGCTTCTGAACCAAAGCATTAAGTTCTTTGGAAAGTAATGGAGGTTCTTCCTCCAAAGGCTTTGTACCAAATAGCTTGGCATTCAACTTCATGAGAGCTCCTAGGTACCGAGCAACTTACTCTTCCCTAGTGTTTTCATCCTCCTCAGAGGATGAGTATTTATCAGAATTTCTGCACTGCATAAGTGCATGCAAAGAAACCTCTATGGTCTTTATGTGAGCCTTGGCTTCCTTTAGTTATGCGATAGGGGTTTCTTGAGTGGGTATTGAGTACTCAAAGGGTGTGCCTTTACTGGCATTCAACGCCAGCTTTGATAGCTCTTTAGGCGTTGAACGCCCATGCTGTGCACCCTTACTGGCGTTAAACGCCAGTTCCTCTATCCTTTTGGGCATTGAACGCCCAGCAGGGATGTCCTGGCTGGCATTCAACGCCAGCTTCCCTGGTAGTTGTGGTGTTGAACGCCTAGTGAGGGGTTCCTCACTAGCGTTCAACGCCAGAGTTCTTGCCTGTTTGGGTGTTGAACGCCCAGCCAGTGCTCCCTGGCTGGCGTTCAACGCCAGCTCTACTGCCAAGATGGGCGTTGAATGCCTAGTGAGGGATTTTTTACTGGCGTTCAATGCCAGCTTTGCTACATGATTGGGCATTGAATGCCCAGTGAGGAGTTCTTCAATGGCGTTCAATGCCTTCACATTCTCTCCAGATTCGGCCTCTGCCTCAATGGTGATGGCCTTGCACTCTTCTCTTGGATTCACCTCAGTGTTACTATAAAGATTTTCAAGAGGAGTTTCAGGGATCCTCTTACTCAATTGACCAACTTCTACCTCTAAATTTTTAATGAAGGACCTTGTTTCAGTTATGAAACTGTAAGTGGTCTTAGAGAGGCTGGAAACCAGAGTGATTAAGTCAGAAACGCTCTGCTTAGGAGTTTCCATATGTTATTGAGAAGAAGGGAATGGTGGTCTGTTGTTGAACCTATTCTAGTTCCTTCCACCTAGATTGTTACTAAAGCCTTACTGAGGCTTCTGTTAATCCTTCCATGAGAGGTTAGGATTATTCCTCCATGAAGGATTGTAGGTGTTTCCATTGGGTTCTCCTATATAATTCACCTCCTCCAAGGTGGGTTGATCAGGATCATAAGCATCTACATCAGGAGATACTTCTTGTGTACTGTCAGCTACAGTTTGTATTCTATTCAAATGCTGAGAGATCATATTAACCTGCCAGGTCAAGATCTTGTTCTGAGCTAATACGGTGATGAGCAGATAATTTATACGCTTTTTGGCATTGTTTTTAGGTAGTTTTTAGTAAGTTTAAGCTACTTTCAGGGATGTTTTCATTAGTTTTTATGTTAAAATCACATTTCTGGAATTTACTACGAGTTTGTGTGTTTTTCTGTGATTTCAGGTAATTTCTGGCTGAAATTGAGGGACTTGAGCAAAACTCTGATAGGAGGCTGACAAAGGACTGCTGATGCTGTTGGAATCTGACCTCCCTGCACTCGAAACGGATTTTATGGAGCTACAGAACTTCAAATGACGCGCTCTCAACGGCGTTGGAAAGTAGACATCCAGAGCTTTCCAGCAATATATAATAGTCCATACTTTATTTGGGAATTGACGACGTAAACTGGCGCTCAACGCCAGTTCCATGTTGCTATCTGGAGTAAAACGCTAGAAACACGTCACGACCCGGAGTTGAACGCCCAAAACACGTTACAACTTGGCGTTCAACTCCAAAAGAAGCCTCAGCTCGTGGATAGATCAAGCTCAGCCCAAACAAACACCAAGTGGGCCCCGAAAGTGGATTTATGCATCAATTACTTCCTCATGTAAACCCTAGTAGCTAGTTTAG
>NC_029777.3:30484583-30485605 GCF_000817695.3 Arachis duranensis
CAAGGGTGATGCCTCCAGACGATTAGCCGTGCAGTGACAGCGCATAGGACCATTTTCTCGAGAGGATGAAAAGTAGCCATTGACGATGGTGATGCCCTACATACAGCTTGCCATGGAAAGGAGTAAGAAGGATTGGATGAATGTAATAAGAAAGTAGAGATTCAAGAGGAGCACAGCATCTCCATACGCCTATCTGAAATTCCCACTATTGATTTACATAAGTATTTCTATCTTATTTTATTTCTTTTTATTATTAATTTTCGAAATCCATAATCATTTAATCTGCCTAACTGAGATTTACAAGGTGACCATAGCTTGCTTTATACCAACAATCTCTGTGGGATCGACCCTTACTCACGTAAGGTATTACTTGGATGACCTAGTACACTTGCTGGTTAAGTTGAACGTAGTTGTGATCACATATGCCAAAGAGCCATTAAATAAATCTCATGCAATCACAATTTCGTCCACCAAGTTTTTGGCGCCGTTGCCGGGGATTGTTCGAGTATGGACAACTGACGGTTCATCTTGTTGCTCAGATTAGATAATTTTCTTTTCAAAAAGTTTTCAAAAAGCTTTCAAAAATATTTTTTTATTATTATTTTCGTTTTTCTAAAGTATATTTTCGAAAAAAATAATAAAAATACAAAAAAATCATAAAATCATAAAAAAACCAAAAATATTTTGTGTTTCTTGTTTGAGTCTTGAGTCAATTTTTAAGTTTGGTGTCAATTGCATGCTTTAAAAAATGTTTTCTTGCATTTTTCGAAAATTCATGCATTCATAGTGTTCTTCATGATCTTCAAGATGTTCTTGGTTAATCCTCTTGTTTGATCTTGATGATTTCTTGTTTTGTGTTGTTTGTTGTTTTTCATATGCATTTTTCATTTGTTAGAGTCCATGCATTAAAGATTTGTAAGTTTGGTGTCTTGCATATTTTCTTTGCATCAAAAATTTTTCAAAATTATGTTCTTGATGTTCATCATGATCTTCAAAGTGTTCTTGGTGTTCATCTTGACATT
>NC_029777.3:30485744-30486396 GCF_000817695.3 Arachis duranensis
AAAAAAATCAAAAAATATCTTTTCCTTATTTCCCTCCAAATTTTCGAAATTTTGGGTTGACTTGGTCAAAAATTTTTAAAAGTTAGTTGTTTCTTACAAGTCAAGTCAAATTTTCAATTTTAAAAATCTTATCTTTTCAAAATCTTTTTTCAAAAATCATATCTTTTCCATTTTTTCCTTTTTTTCGAAAATTTCAACAACCTTTTTCAATTTATTTTCAAAATCTTTTTCTTATCTTTTACATCATATTTTCGAAAATTAGCTAACAATTTATGTGATTGATTCAAAAATTTGAAGTTTGTTACTTTCTTATTAAGAAAGGTTCAATTTTTAAAATTCTAGAATCTTATCTTTTAGTTTCTTGTTAGTTAAGTAATTAATTTTAATTTTAAAAATTAAATCTTTTTCAAAACTAATCTCAATCATTTCTTTTTAAAACTATATCTTTTAAAATCATATCTTTTCAAAAAAGAAAATATCTTTTTAATCTTATCTTTTCAAAAATCATATCTTTTTATCATATCTTTTTATCATATCTTTTATATCATATCTTTTTCAAAATCTTATCTTTTTCAAAAATTTGATTTTAAAATATCTTATCTAACTTCTTATCTTCTTATCTTTTCAAATTTGATTTTAATATCTTTTTCAA
>NC_029777.3:30486513-30487511 GCF_000817695.3 Arachis duranensis
AGACTATTCATCCCTCTCCTTCCATTATCCCCTTTCTTCTTCTACTAATAATAAGGATCCTCCTTACTGTGACTTAGAGGATTCCTCTTCCTTTTCTTTTCCTCTTCTCTTTCATATGAGCAGGAACAAGGAAAAAGGCACTCTTGTTGAAGCTGATCCTGAACCTGAAAAGACTCTGAAGAGAAAGTCAAGAAAAACTAAAAATCAACAATTCAGAGAAACCTCAAAAAAAAAAAGAGAAAAGGAAAGACAAAAAGCTTCCACCTCCAAGTCATGGGAGATAGAGATATTCATCTCAAGGGTCCATAACTCAGTAGAAGAGCATTTGACTGCACATCAAGAGAGCATGAGAAATTCCCTCATCAAGAAATCCCTGAGATACCTCAGGGGATACATGTTCCTCCATATAATAATTGGAAGCAACTAAGGGTAGGAACACCAAAATCACTAGGGATCATGCAACAGAAGCAAGGAAGAGACATAAAGAAGCTCAAAAAGCACCATTGGTTCTTCAAGAGGGCACCACCCTCACTAAGGTAGACTCATTCCTTGTTCTTATTTCTCTGCTTTTTCGGTTTTTATCCTTCATGTCTATCTATATTTTGTGTCTCTACTTCATGATCATTAGTATGTAGTAACTATGTCTTAAAGCTATGAATAATTTCTATAAATCCTTCACCTCTCTTAAATAAAAAAAATGTTTTTAATTCAAAAGAACAAGAAGTACATGAATTTCGAATTTATCCTTGAATTTAATTTAATTATATTGATGTGGTGACAATACTTTTTGTTTTCTGAATGAATGCTTAAACAGTGCATATTTTTGATCTTGTTGTTTATGAATGTTAAAATTGTTGGCTCTTGAAAGAATGATGAACAAAGAGAAATTTTATTGATGATCTGAAAAATCATAAAATTGATTCTTGAAGCAAGAAAAAGCAGTGAAAATGCAAAGGCTTGCGAAAAAAAACTGGCGAAAAAAATAGAAAGAAAAAGAA
>NC_029777.3:30488079-30495901 GCF_000817695.3 Arachis duranensis
ACGCTTTTTGGCATTGTTTTTAGGTAGTTTTTAGTAAGTTTAAGCTACTTTCAGGGATGTTTTCATTAGTTTTTATGTTAACTTCACATTTCTGGACTTTACTATGAGTTTGTGTGTTTTTCTATGATTTCAGGTAATTTCTGGCTGAAATTGAGGGACTTGAGCAAAACTCTTATAGGAGGCTGACAAAGGACTGCTGATGCTGTTGGAATCTGACCTCCCTGTACTCAAAATGGATTTTCTGGAGCTACAAAACTTAAAATGGCGCGCTCTCAACAGCGGAAAGTAGACATCCAGAGCTTTCCAGCAATATATAATATTCTATACTTTATTCGGGAATTGACGACGTAAACTGGCGCTCAACGCCAGTTCCATGTTGCTGTCTGGAGTAAAACGCCAGAAACACGTCACGACCCGGAGTTGAACGCCCAAAACACGTTACAACTTGGCGTTCAACTCCAATAAAAGCCTCAGCTCGTGGATAGACCAAGCTTAGCCCAAACATACACCGAGTGGGTCCCGGATGTGGATTTATGCATCAATTACTTACTCATGTAAACCCTAGTAGCTAGTTTATTATAAATAGGACTTTTTACTAGTGTATTAGACATCTCTGGATGCCTAGTCCTTAGACCATGGGGGCTGGCCATTTGGCCATGCCTGAACCTTTCACTTATGTATTTTCAACAGTGGAGTTTCTACACACCATAAATTAAGGGTGTGGAGCTCTGCTGTACCTCAAGTTTCAATACAATTACTATTATCTTCTATTCAATTCTCTTTTATTCGTTAGTGACAGACGCAAAAGAATCAATGGATTCTATTCCAACCTGATTGAGAACCGACAGATGATTAGCCGTGCTGTGACAGAGCATAGGAACGTTTTCACTGAGAGGATGGGATGTAGCCATTGTCAAGGGTGATGCCTCCAGACGATTAGCCATGCAGTGACAGCGCATAGGACCATTTTCCCGAGAGGATGAAAAGTAGCCATTGACGATGGTGATGCCCCACATACAGCTTGCCATGGAAAGGAGTAAGAAGGATTGGATGAGTGTAATAAGAAAGTAGAGATTCAAGAGGAGCACAACATCTCCATACGCCTATCTGAAATTCCCACTATTGATTTACATAAGTATTTCTATCTTATTTTATTTCTTTTTATTATTAATTTTCGAAATCCATAATCATTTAATTTGCCTAACTGAGATTTACAAGGTGACCATAGCTTGCTTCATAACAACAATCTCTGTGGGATCGACCCTTACTCACATAAGGTATTACCTGGATGACCCAGTACACTTGCTGGTTAAGTTGAACGTAGTTGTGATCACATATGCCAAAGAGCCATTAAATAAATCTCATGCAAATACAAAGAGGGCAATCACAATTTCGTCCACCATACGGCATTCAAAGTATCAACTTCAAGAACTCCTTTCTTCTTAGAGGTCTCATGATTTACAGGATTTCTTTTAGAAGTGTACATGAATTGGTTATTTGCTACCATCTCAATGAGTTCTCTTCCTTCTGCAGGTGTTTTCTTCAAGTGGAGTGATCCATCTGCCGAGCTGTCCAATCATATTTTTGACATCTCAGACAGACCATCATAGAACACGCCTATGATAGACCATTTTGAGAGCATGTCAAGATGACATCTTCTGATCATTTGCTTGCATCTTTCCCAAGCTTTATAGAGGGATGCACCTTCTCTTTGTCTGAAGTTTGAACTTTCACTCTAATTTTGCTCATCCTTTGAAGGGAAAAGAATTTAACCAGAAAAGCATTAACTTTCCAAGCTTCATAGAGGGATTCCCCTTCTTTTTGTCTGAAGGTTTGAACTTTCACTCTAATTTTGCTCATCCTTTGAGGGGGAAAGAATTTAGCCAGAAAAGAATTAACCAGCTTCTCTCAAGAGTCTAAGCTCTCCTTTGGTTGAGAATCCAACTATATCTTAGCTCTGTCTCTTACAGCAAAGGGAAAGAGCATAAGCTTGTAGACTTCAGGATTTACTCTATTAGTCTTTACAGTATCACAGATCCGCAAGAATTCAGCTAAGAACTGATGTGGATCTTCCGTTGGAAGTCCATGAAACTTGCAATTCTATTGTAAAAGAGGGACTAACTGAGGCTTAAGCTCAAAATTGTTAGCTTCAATGGCAGGTACAGAGATACTTTTGCCATAAAAGTCAGACATAGGCATGGTGAAGTCACCAAGAACCTTTTTGCCATCTCCTTCAGGTTCGGCCATGTCTCCAATTTCTTGTTCAATATTTTTTGAAAGGTTTCTTCCGGAGTGTTATGATCTAGCTTGTTGTAAGCTTTTCTTCAAAGTCCTTTCAGGTTTAGGATCAAGATTAAAGAGGAGTTCTTTATCCCTGTTCCTGGTCATAAACAAGAAAAGAAGAAAAGGAAGAAAGGAAGCTTCTATGTCTGATTTGAGTATATAAGGCTCCCAGTGAGATGTGAAGAAAGAAGAGGAAGATAGAAAAGTGAATATGGAAGATGAGAGTAGAGAAGAGTTCGAATGATATAAGTAGAGGTGAGAAGAATTATAAATAGAAAAAGTAAACAAGGATTAAAATATATTTGTTTTTGTTTTATTTATTAATGCAATTCGAAAATTAAGGATAATAAATTAAAAAGAATTGAAAATTATTTAATGAATTTTCGAAAATAAAAGAGAGAAGAAGAAGGGAATTTTCGAAAATAAGAAGAGAGAAGAATTAGTTAGAAGGTTTTGGAAAAGAAGAGAGAGAAGATAATTAATTAAGTGAGATTTGAATTTAAAATAAGATAGAAGGTAAGAAAAGAATTGAATTTAAAAATTTGAAATTAGAAAGGATAAGAAAAGATAAGATAAGAAATTAAAAAGATTTGAAAAAAAAAGATTTGATTTTAAAATTTGAGATTAGAAAAGATAAGATAAGAAACAAAAAAGATTTGAAAAAGATTGGAAAAAGATAAGATTTGAAATTTGATTTTAAAAAAGATTTAATTTTGAAATTTGAATTTGAAATAAGATGAGGTAAAGTTTTGAATTTCGAAAAAAAGATAAAAAGGTAAGATAAGATTTTGAAAAAGATAAGAATTTTTTGAAACAGATATGATTTTGAAAAGATTTTATTTTTTGAATTTTAAAACTAAGATAAGATAAGATAAAAATTTTGAAATTGAAATCTGAATTTTTTTGTGAAAATTTCGAAAATTAAGTTAATTTTAAGATAGAAAAGATATTTTTATTTTTGAATTTAATGATGAAAGAGAAAAACAAGTAAAAGACACCAAACTTAAAATTTTTAGATCTAATTACTCCTAGTGTGCGAAAATTTAAAGAAAAATACCAACGGACACCAAACGTAGAAATTTTAAGATCAAAATAAAAAGAAAACACAAGAACACTTTGAAGATTAAAAAGAACACCAAGAACAAAACTCAAAAAATTCAAAGAGCACAAGAACATGCAAAAGACTCCAGACTTAAAATTTTTCAAAACCAAACATAAAATTTTCAAAAATTAAAAGAAAAACACAAGAAGACACTAAACTTAAAGATTTGACCCAAGATTTAACTAAAGAAACTATTTTTGGAAAATTTTTAGAAAAAGACTCAAGATTTTTGAAAAAAAAAACTCAACAAGAACAAAAACAAAAGACTCAAACCAAGAACAAAGATTAAACAGAGAAAAGAAAAATATTTTTGAAAAACATTTTTGATATTTTCGAAAATAGAGAAGAAGAAAATAAAAATAAAAAACTCAAACAAAATTAAATAAAATACCTTATCTAGGAAACAAGATAATCCATTAGTTGTCCAAACTCGAACAATCCTCGACAACGATGCCAAAAACTTGGTACACGAATCAATACACCTTCGTACAACTGTATGAGCAAGTGCACTGGGTCGTCCAAGTAATACCTGAGCGAGTCAGGGTCGATCCCACGAGGATTGTGGCTTGAAGCAAGCTATGGTTGTCTTGCAGGTATTAGTCAGGAGAATCAAGAAGTTGTTGGATTTGTGAGATCTAAACTAGGTTGACATGAAAGGAATAAAAGTGTATAAAATACTTTGTGAATTAAATGGAATCAGTAATAGGAAGATGGTTAAGGATTGGAGTTGCTTTGTCTTTCTGAATTAACTCTGGTACTACTGTCTCCTTTGCTTGTGAATGATTTCTTCTATGACAGGCTGTATGTGATCAACACTGTATGGCCGCGGTCACCAATCTCCTCTACTTCAGGTCAAACGTTGTATGGCCGCAGTCATCCAATCTGAACGAGGGTGAAGCTCTAGCAGTTCATTCTCTTTGGTCATCCTACTCAAAACGCCACAGACAAGGTCGAATCTTCCAGATCAGAGAATGCTACTTTTTTGGGTTCTAGCCTCTACCACAGAGACCCCGATCTCCCCAAAAATTGGCTGAATTGGTGTCTTGAGAAGTCCCCAACGAAGTCGTAGATTAGCCGTCTGAGTGATGTATAATCAAGCTGGCAGTTCGCGCTTTCCAGCCATGTATTCATACGAACCCAAGTAGACACAGGTGTTTGTCAGGCACGCTGTCTTAGTATGATGAATAGAGCTGATTGTCACTGATCATCCTATTTACCATGTTGAAGAACGAATATACATTTTAGAATTAAATCAAACACGGATCGAAGAAGAACAGTAATACTTTTATTAATTCATAGAACACAATAGGGCTCCTCCCCTCAACCTAGGAGGTTTAGAAACTCATACTGATAGGAAAATATAATGGTAAAATGAAATATGGTGTAAGTTGTCACATCCTCCTAATGGAGAATGTAAAAGTTCTTTAAATACTAAATTAATAACTAAGGATTACATAAGAAAGGGTAAAAGAGTCTTTTAGTGCTAAAATCCACTTCTGGGGCCTACTTGGTGAGTGTTTAGGCTGAGCTTGATTGAGATCCACGTGCTAGGAGTCCTCTAGAGCGTTGAACGCTGGCTAGGGGGCCCTCTTTGGGCGTTTGGACACTGGTCTCTTCTTCTTGGGCGCTGGACGCCTGGAAGGGGGCAGCAGGTTGGCGTTGGATGCCAGTTTTGGGCCTCCGTTTGGACTTATATATCTCCAGAAAATCCCTTCCGAGTGCAAGGAGGTCAGATCCATACAGCATGTGCAATGCTTTCTCTGTCTCTGAATCAGACTTTTCCTCCAGCTCCGCAATTTCAGCCAGAAAATATCTGAAATGGTACATAAACACAAAAATTCAAAGTGGAATCCAAAAATGTGTATTTAACACTAAAACCTATAAAAACTTAATAAAAACTAAACAAAACTTGCTAAAAACTATATGAAAATAATGCAAAAAACGTATAAAATATCTGCTCATCAATGATGTTTCAGATCCATCTTCTGAGGACAATTTACTTGAGGTTTATGATTCACCACCTTAAAAGAAGGCATCTTACACGTCTAGCACTGAGGGAGGAGCTCTTAAACTTGAATTGAAGCCTTTGCCTCCCTCTCTGAAATATGCATTCCTAGGTGAACATGAAGCATATCCAGTGATTATTAGCTCTTCCTTGAAGCTTGAGGAGGAAGAGGCACTACTTACAGTGCTCAAGAGTCATAAAATAGCTCTTGGGTGAACCATCAATGATCTGAAGGGAATTAGTCCAACCAAGTGTATGCACAAGATTCTGCTTGAAGATGATGCTAAATTAGTTGTGTAACCACAAAGGCGACTAAATCCAACCATGAAAGAGTGGTCAAAAAGAGGTAATGAAACTTTGGGAAGCCAGAATTATATATC
Organism: Arachis duranensis; assembly: GCF_000817695.3. Taxonomy (NCBI): domain Eukaryota; kingdom Viridiplantae; phylum Streptophyta; class Magnoliopsida; order Fabales; family Fabaceae; genus Arachis; species Arachis duranensis. The sequence goes on from NC_029777.3 coordinate 30,493,850, forward strand.
CTATTTCTGATAGCTCATGGGTGTGTCCTGTAACACCCTAACTATAAAAAAAGTTACGCTTTCGACTGCACCACTCTGATAGGTCGGGTATTAGGACAACTCTTAAATATATTTAATTACTAAAATAGGAGCCTGTTTAAAATATAAACCACATAACTTTTCTTAAAACATTTTATCGTCGAAAACATAAACATATATGTACATACAAACCAGATACAATACCTTAATTTATATAAATACAATGCTAACTTACAAACATACATATCACAAATTCCTACCCCTCTTATAAAATTAACAAAGATAAAGGTGAGGGAAAAATAATTACTACGATAATACAAAAATACGAATGAATAGAAAAGGAATATAACTCTTCTGAAGCTTTGTCGTCCATATCCTGAAAAGGAATAACCTGTAGGGTAGTGAGAACGTCGTCCACGCTTGTTCTCACTATAGGATTACAAAAATTGCTATAACAAGATACGTGAAATTAAACTAATTTTAGTGTACAGTGATCATTTCTCGTCTTATGAGTCTTTCCAAAAAAACCATGGGTTCTCTTTCGAAATCCAAAAATCGTTTTTATTTTCTTTGAAGACTTGGTAAATTTCTCAAATATTTTAAAACAAAATCCTTTTCCTTTTTTGTAAAATCATAAGAGTTTTTCCTAGACAGTATGAATGACCAACATGTCCTAAACATAGGTTCAATTAAATCTATGCTGTAAGAGATTGATTTTTCATACTTTTCTAGACCACAACCATGAAAGCAGTTACTAACGCGGTATAAATGATCATCCTATTCCAAGCATAGGTTCATTAAGTCTATGCTGAAACTGTCAGATACTTTATACAGAACTAGAACTCAAGATACCAACCACGGCTTCAAGCCCATCCAATCCAACACGGCCCCCCAACCCAAACAACTCAATCATCAATCAGTTCATCACAGACCAACCAATCAAACACAATCACAATTAATGTAGTTCAAACACAATCAATAGCAATTACAATAAATATAACAGTTAGCAGTTGACATAAGTATTCACATAGGCAAACTAATTACAATATGCACACCCAAACAATGTCACATAAATGCAAATGATGAATGTGTGTCCTTGATGAGTGGATAATTTATACGCTTTTTGGCATTGTTTTTAGTATGTTTTTAGTATGTTTTAGTTAGTTTTTATTATATTTTTATTAGTTTTTAGTTAGAATTCACTTTTCTGTACTTTATTATGAGTTTGTGTATTTTTTTTGTGATTTCAGGTATTTTCTAGCTGAAATTGAGGGACCTGAGCAAAAATCTGATTCAAGGGCTAAAAAGGACTGCAGATGCTGTTGGATTCTGACCTCCCTGCACTCGAAGTAGATTTTTTGGAGCTACAGAAGCCCAATTGGCGCGATCTCAATTAATTTGGAAAGTACACATCCTGGGCTTTCCAGCAATGTATAATAGTCCATACTTTACCTGATATTTGATGGCCCAAACAGGCGTTCCAAGTCAGCTCAAGAATTCTAGCGTAAAACGCCAGAACTGGCACAAGAATGGGAGTTAAATGCCCAAACTGGCACAAAAGCTGGCGTTTAACTCCAAAAAAAGTCTCTACATGAAAATGCTTCAATGCTCAGCCCAAGCACACACCAAGTGGGCCCGGAAGTGAATTTTTATGTCATTTACTCATCTTTGTAAACCCTAAGCTACTAGTTCTCTACAAATAGGACCTTTTGCGATTGTATCTTTCAATCTTTTGATCACTTTAGATCTTAGGATCATCTTTGGATGTCTAGTTCTTAGATTATGGGAGGCTGGCCATTCGGTCATGCCTAGACCTTGTTCTTATGTATTTTCAACGATGGAGTTTCTGCACACCATAGATTAAGGTGTGGAGCTCTGCTGTACCTCGAGTATCAATGCAATTACTATTGTTCTTCTATTTAATTCAACTTATTCTTGCTCTAAGATATCACTTGTTCTTCAACTTGATGAATGTGATGATCCGTGACACTCATCATCATTCTCACCTATGAACGTGTGCCTGACAACCACCTC
>NC_029777.3:30496099-30518188 GCF_000817695.3 Arachis duranensis
TTCCTTAATCAGAATCTTCGTGGTATAATCTAGAATGGATGGCGGCATTCTTGAGAATCCGGAAGGTCTAAACCTTGTCTGTGGTATTCTGAGTAGGATTCAAGGATTGAATGACTGTGATGAGCTTCAAACTCGCGATTGTGGAGCGTTAGTGACAGACGCAAAAGAATCACTGGATTCTATTCCGACATGATCGAGAACCGACAGATGAATAGCCGTGCTGTGACAAAGCGCGTTGAACATTTTCACTGAGAGGACGGGACTTTAGCCATTGAGAATGGTGATGCCCAACATACAGCTTGCCATGGAAAGGAGTAAGAAGGATTGGATTAAGACAGTAGGAAAGCAGAGAGACGGAAGGGACAAAGCATCTCCACATGCTTATCTGAAATTCTCACCAATGAATTACATAAGTATCTCTATCCTTATTTTATGTTTTATGTTATCCTCCATACCCATTTGAGTTCGCCTGACTGAGATTTACAAGATGACCATAGCTTGCTTCATACCAACAATCTCCGTGGGATCGACCCTTACTCGCGTAAGGTTTATTACTTGGACAACCCAGTGCACTTGCTGGTTAGTTGTGCAAAGTTGTGATAAAGAGATGAGATTGCAATTGAGCGTACCATGTTGATGGCGCCATTGATGATCACAATTTCGTGCACCAAGTTTTTGGCGCCGTTGCCGGGGATTGTTTGAGTTTGGACAACTGACGGTTCATCTTATTGCTTATATTAGGTATTTTCTTCAGAATTTTTAAGAATGAATTCTAGAGTTTCAAGGTGATGTTCTTATCATCACCAAAGCTAATTGATTTTCATCAATTTAGCTCTTGAATGTAATGTCTTGCTGAAGCTTGGCTAGCCATGTCTAATCTTTTTAGACTGAAGCTTTAGACTAGCATTGCATGATTCTTGGAATTCTTATTAAAAATTTTGAATCTCTTTATTTTCTTTTCCATATAATTTTTGAAAAATCCAAAAAAATTACAAAATCATAAAAAACCAAAAATATTTTATGTTTCTTGTTGAGTCTAGTGTCTCATTTTAAGGTTGGTGTCAATTACATGCATTCTTTGAATTCAATCATGTGTCTTCATTGATCTTCAAGTTATTCTTGATGATTTCACTGCTCTAATCTTTAGATTCTCTTGTCTTGAGTGTTTTGTTGTTTCTCATATGCATTCTCAACTTGTTAGTGTCAGTAGTATACAAACTTCTAAGTTTGGTGTCTTGCATGCATTGTTTATTTGATCTTAGTTTCATTTTGATTATTCCTTATTATTAAAAATCCAAAAAAAAATTAATTTGTGTCTTTTCAAGTCAATAATACAGAGAATTGAAGATTCAGAACATACAGCAGAGGAATTACACAGAAAAAGTTGGGCGTTCAAAATGCCCAATAAGAAAGGAAAACTGGCGTTTAAACGTCAGCCAGGGTGCTTGGCTGGGCGTTTAACGCCCAAAAGGGTAGCATTTTGGGCGTTAAACGCCAAAATGGATACCATTCTGGGCGTTTAACACCAGGATGGCACAAGAGGGAAGATTTTTGTTTTTAATGCAAATTTTTTCAAGTTTTCAAAAATTTTCAAAATCAAATATTTTTCAAATCATATCTTTTCAATCATATCTTTTCAAAATTAATTTCTCTTCATTTTCAAAAATAATTGTTAACAATTAATGATTTGATTCAAACATTTCAAGTATGTTGCCTTTTCTATTGAGAAAGGTTTAATATTTGAATCATATCTTTTCTTGTTAGCCAAGTCATTAATTTTAAAAATCAAATCTTTTTAAATTGTTTGTCAATCATATCTTTTCAAAACCATGACTTTTCAATCATATCTTTTTAATCACATCTTTTCAAAATAGTTTTCAATCATATCTCTTTGATTTCCAATTTCAAAATCTTTTTCAAAATCACTTTATTTCTTTCTCAATCTTAGTTTTCGAAAATCAATTACCATTTTTTTTCAAAATTTCTTTTAATTAATTCACTTTAATTTTCGAAATTTTTTTCCCTCTTCTCACATCCTTCTATTTGTGGACTAACACTCCTCTACTATCAACAATTCGAACTCCATCTCTCTTGATAAGTTCGAATTCTTCTTCTACCTCCTCCTTCTATTCTTCTTTTCCTCTGACATCTCAAGGAATCTCTATCCTGTGACATAGAGGATTCCATACTTTCTTGTTTTCTTCTCTTTCATATGAGCAAGAACAAAGATAAAAGCATTCTTGTTGAGGCTGACCCTGAACCTGAAAGGACCTTGAAGCAAAAGCTAAGAGAAGCTAAAGCACTACTCTCTGTAGAGGACCTAACAGAAATCTTCAAACAAGAAGAAGACATGGCAGCCGAAAATAACAACAATTCCAACAATGCAAGGAAGGTGCTGGGTGACATTACTGCACCTACTCCCGACTTCTATGGGAAGAGCATCTCTATCCCTGCCATTGGAGCAAACAACTTTGAGCTTAAGCCTCAATTAGTTTCTCTAATGCAACAGAATTGCAAGTTCCATAGACTTCCATTGGAAGATCCTCATCAGTTTTTAGCTGAATTCTTGTAAATCTGTGATACTGTCAAGACCAATGGGGTTGACCCTGAGGTCTACAAACTTATGCTATTCCCTTTTGCTGTAAGAGACAGAGCTAGGATATGGTTGGACTCACAACCTAAAGAAAGCCTAAACTCTTGGGAAAAGCTAGTCAATGCCTTCTTGGCAAAGTTTTTTCCACCTCAAAAATTGAGTAAGCTTAGAGTGGAAGTCTAAACCTTCAGACAGAAGGAAGGTGAATCCCTCTATGAAGCTTGGGAAAGATACAAACAATTGATCAGAAAATGTCCTTCTGACATGCTTTCTGAATGGAGCATCATAGGTATCTTCTATGATGGTCTTTCTGAACTGTCCAAGATGTCATTGGACAGCTCTGCTGAAGGATCTCTTCATCTGAAGAAGACGCCTGCAGAAGCTCAAGAACTTGTTGAAATGGTTGCAAATAACCAATTCATGTACACTTCTGAAAGGAATCTTGTGAAAAATGGGACGAATCAGAAGAAAGGAGTTCTTGAGATTGATACTATGAATGCCATATTGGCTCAGAACAAAATATTGACTCAGCAAGTCAATATGATTTCTCAAAGTCTGTCTGGAATTCAAGCTGCACCAGGCAGTACTAAGGATGCTTCATCTGAAGAAGAAGCTTATAATCCTGAGAACCCTTCAATGGAAGAGGTGAATTACATGGGAGAACCCTATGGAAACACCTATAATCCTTCATGGAGAAATCATCCAAATCTCTCATGGAAGGATCAACAGAAACCTCAACAAGGTTTCAACAACAATAATGGTGGAAGAAACAGGTTCAGCAATGGCAAGCCTTTTCCATCATCTTCTCAGCAACAGACAGAGAATCCTAAGCAGAGCCACTCTGACTTAGCAACCATGGTCTCTGATCTAATCAAAACCACTCAAAGTTTCATGACTGAAACAAGGTCCTCCATTAGAAACTTGGAGGCACAAGTGGGTCAGCTGAGTAAGAAAGTTACTGAACTCCCTCCGAGTACTCTTCCAAGCAATACAAAAGAGAATCCAAAAGGAGAGTGCAAGGCCATCAACATGGCCGAATTTGGAGAGGAGAAAGAGGCAGTGAACGCCACTGAGGAAGACCTCAATAGACGTCCACCCACTGAGGAAGGCCTCACTGGACGTCCACTGGCCTCCAATGAGTTCCCCAATGAGGAACCATGGGAATCTGAGGCTCAAAATGAGACCATAGAGATTCCATTGGACTTACTTCTGCCATTCATGAGCTCTGATGAGTATTCTTCCTCTGAAGAGGATGAGTATGTCACTGAAGGGCAAGTTGCTAAATACCTTGGAGCAATCATGAAGCTAAATGACAAGTTATTTGGTAATAATACTTGGGAGGATGAACCCCCTTTGCTCACCAAAGAACTGGATGACTTGACTAGGCAGAGATTACCTCAAAAGAGATAGGACCCTGGAAAGTTCTCAATACCTTGTACAGTAGGCACCATGACCTTTAAGAAGGTTGTGTGTGACCTAGGGTCAAGCATAAACCTCATGCCTCTCTCTGTAATAGAGAAGCTAGGGATCTTTGAGGTGCAAGCTGCAAAAATCTCACTAGAGATGGCAGACAATTCAAGAAAACAAGCTTATAGACTTGTAGAGGATGTTCTGGTAAAAGTTGAAGACCATTACATCCCTGCTGATTTCATAGTCATCCTTTGTGTTTAAGGCTCAAGGATATCCCTCTGTAACCATGGAGAGGAAGCATGAAGAGCTTCTCTCAAAACAGAGTCAAACAGAGCCCCCATAGTCAAACTCTAAGTTTGGTGTTGGGAGGCCACAACCAACTTCTAAGTTTGGTGTTGAACCCCCACATTCAAACTCTAAGTTTGGTGTTGGGAGGTTCCAACATTGCTCTGAGTATCTGTGAGGCTCCATGAGAGCCCACTGTCAAGCTACTGACATTAAAGAAGCGCATGTTGGGAGGCAACCCAATGTTATATTTATCGATTTTCCATTGTTATTTTATGTTTTCTGTAGGTTGATGATCATGGGAAGTCACAAAATCAATTGAAAAAGCAAAAAAAGAATGAAAAACAAAAAGAAAAATAGCACACCCTGGAGGAAAGCTTACTGGCGTTTAAACGCCAGTGAAGACAGCAAATGGGCGTTTAACGCCCAGTCTGGCACCATTCTAGGCGTTTAACGCCAAAAAGGGGCACCAGACTGGCGTTAAACGCCAGGAAGGGGCAAGAAGTTGGCGTTAAATGCCAGAAATGGGCACCAGCCCGGCGTTTAACGCCATAATTGGCAGAATGAGCATTTTTGCTCGCCACTTGGTGCAGGGATGAATTTTTCTTGACACCTCAGGATCTGTGGACCCCACAGGATCCCTACCTACCACACCACTCTCTCTCTTCTTCACCCATTCACCAATCACCTCAACACCTCTTCCCCAAAAACCCCTCACCTATCAAATCCCACTATTCTCTTCACCACTTACATCCATCCTTCATAAAACCCCACCTACCTCACCATTCAAATTCAAACCACTTTCCCTCCCAAACCCACCCATAATGGCCGAACCATACACCCCCTCTCCACTCTTATATAAGCCCATCTTCACTCCTTCATTTTCACACAACCTAAACACTACTTCTCCCCCTTGGCCGAACCACAAAGCCTCCTCCATCTCCTCTATTTCTTCTTCTTCTACTCTCTTCTTTCTTCTTTTGCTCGAGGACGAGCAAACCTTCTAAGTTTGGTGTGGTAAAAGCATTACTTTTTTGTTTTTCCATAACCATTTATGGCATCTAAGGCCGGAGAAACCTCTAGAAAGAGGAAAGGGTAGGCAAAAGCTTCCACCTCCGACTCATGGGAGATGGAGAGATTCATCTCAAGGGTGCATCAAGACCACTTCTATGAAGTCGTGGCCATGAAGAAGGTCATCCCTGAGGTCCCTTTCAAACTCAAAAAGAGTGAATATCCGGAGATCCGACATGAGATCCGAAGGAGAGGTTGGGAAGTTCTTACCAACCCCATTCAACAAGTCGGAATCTTAATGGTTCAAGAGTTCTATGCCAATGCATGGATCACCAAGAACCATGATCAAAGTGTGAACCCGGATCCAATGAATTGGCTTACAATGGTTCGGGGGAAATGCTTAGATTTGAGTCCGGAAAATGTAAGGTTGGCATTCAACTTGCCCATGATGCAAGGAGATGAACACCCTTACACTAGAAGGGTCAACTTTGATCAAAGGTTGGACCAAGTCCTCATAGACATTTGTGAAGAGGGCACTCAATGGAAGAGAGATTCAAGAGGGAAGCCGGTTCAACTAAGAAGGCATGACCTCAAGCCGTGGCTAGAGGATGATTGGAGTTTATACAACGCTCAATCATTCCCACTAGCAACCAGTCCGAAGTTACCATAGACCGGGCTATCATGATTCATAGCATCATGATTGGAGAGGAAGTAGAAGTTCATGAGGTTACCTAGGAGAATTGAGTTCCAACATGGGACAACTAAGGGTGGAGCACCAACAACATTCCATTCTCCTCCATGAAATTAGAGAAGATCAAAGAATCATGAAAGAGGAGCAACAAAGACAAGGAAGAGACATTGAGGAGCTCAAGCACTCCATAAGATCTTCAAGAGGAAGAACAAGCTGCCATCACTAAGGTGGACCCGTTCTTTAATCTCCTTGTTTTCCTGTTTTTCGAATTTTTATGCCTATGTTTATCTATGTTTGTGTCTTATAATCATCAGTGTCTTAGTGTCTATGCCTTAAAGTTATGAATGTCCTATGAATCCATCACCTTTCTTAAATGAAAAATGTTCTTAATTAAAAAAGAGAAGAATTGCATGAATTTTGAATTTTATAATAGATTAATTATTTTGATGTGGTGGCAATACTTTTGGTTTCTGAATGTATGCTTGAACAGTGCATATGTCTTTTGAATTTGTTGTTCATGAATGTTGGCTCTTGAAAGAATAATGAAAAAGGAGACATGTTACTGAGAATCTGAAAAATCATAAAAATGATTCTTGAAGCAAGAAAAAGCAGCGAATACAAAAAAAAAGAGAAAAAAAAGAAAGAAAGAGAGGAAAAAGAAAAAGAAAAAAATAAAGTCATGATCCAAGGCAAAAAGAGTGTGCTTAAGAACCCTGGACAACTCTAATTGGGGACTCTAGCAAAGCTGAGTCACAATCTGAAAAGGTTCACCCAGTTATGTGTCTGTGGCATATATGTATCCGGTGGTAATACTGGAAGACAGAGTGCTTTGGGCCACGGCCAAGACTAATAAAGTAGCTATGTTCAAGAATCATCATACTTAACTAGGAGAATCAATAACACTATCTGGATTCTGAGTTCCTAGAGAAGCCAATCATTCTGAATTTCAAAGGATAAAGTGAGATGCCAAAACTGTTCAGAGGCAAAAAGCTAAAGCCCCGCTCATCTAATTAATACTGATCTTCATAGATGTTTTTGGAATTCATTGCATATTCTCTTCATTTTATCTTATTTGATTTTCAGTTGCTTAGGGACAAGCAACAATTTAAGTTTGGTGTTGTGATGAGCGGATAATTTATACGCTTTTTGGCATTGTTTTTAGTATGTTTTTAGTATGTTTTAGTTAGTTTTTATTATATTTTTATTAGTTTTTAGTTAAAATTCACTTTTCTGGACTTTACTATGAGTTTGTGTATTTTTCTATGATTTCAGATATTTTCTGGCTGAAATTGAGGGACCTGAGCAAAAATCTGATTCAGAGGCTAAAAGGGACTGCAGATGCTGTTGGATTCTGACCTCCCTACTCTCAATTGAGTTGGAAAGTACACATCCTGGGCTTTTCAGCAATGTATAATAGTCCATACTTTTCCCGAGATTTGATGGCCCAAACAGGCATTCCAAGTCAGCTCAAGAATTATGGCGTAAAACGCCGGAACTGGCACAAGAATGGGAGTTAAACGCCCAAACTGGCACAATAGCTGGCGTTTAACTCCAAAAAAAGTCTCTACATGAAAATGCTTCAATGCTCAGCCCAAGCACACACCAAGTGGGCCCGGAAGTGGATTCTTATGTCATTTACTCATCTTTGTAAACCCTAAGCTACTAGTTCTCTACAAATAGGACCTTTGCTATTGTATCTTTCAATCTTTTGATCACTTTAGATCTTATGATCATCTTTGGACGTCTAGTTCTTAGATTATGGGAGGCTGGCCATTCGGCCATGCCTAGACCTTGTTCTTATGTATTTTCAACGGTGGAGTTTCTGCACACCATAGATTAAGGTGTGGAGCTCTACTGTACCTCGAGTATCAATGCAATTACTATTGTTCTTCTATTCAATTCAGCTTATTCTTGTTCTAAGATATCACTTGCTCCTCAACTTGATGAATGTGATGATCCGTGACACTCCTCATCATTCTCACCTATGAACGTGTACCTGACAACCACCTCCGTTCTACCTTAGATTGAGTGGATATCTCTTGGATCCCTTAATCGGAATCTTCGTGGTATAAGCTAGAATTGATGGCGGCATTCAAGAGAATCCGGAAGGTCTAAACTTTGTCTGTGGTATTCTGAGTAGGATTCAAGGATTGAATGACTGTGACGAGCTTCAAACTCGGGAAAGCAGAGAGACGGAAGGGACAAAGCATTTCCATACGCTTATCTGAAATTCTCACCAATGAATTACATAAGTATCTCTATCTTTATTTTATGTTTTATTTATCTTTTAATCATTAATCCTCCATAATCATTTGAATCCGCCTGACTGAGATTTACAAGATGACCATAGCTTGCTTCATACCAACAATCTCTGTGGGATCGACCCTTACTCGCGTAAGGTTTAGTTGTGCGAAGTTGTGCGAAGTTGTGATAAAGAGTTGAGATTGCAATTGAGCGTACCATGTTGATGGCGCCATTGATGATCACAATTTCGTGCACCAGTCCTACTGGCTGTGATATCACATTGTCGGTTCAATTGCCAACCCGACACATTTCCATGGGAATGTTAACTTTCGGTCATGTATAAATGGGAACCCTCTGGGACAACGTGCCCGCCACACAGTCCAGGATGTCAATGCCTGCACACTCCTATGATCCGAAAGGATGTGAGCGGGATACTCTACCTCTGACCTCACATTTATCTGCATAAGCGAGGTGTACTTGGCCCTTACGCCTACCAAACAATATCTCATCAATATCAAATCGCTCAACATAAGTGGTATGAACCCGATCCTTACGCCTACCGGACAATATCTCATCAATCTCAATAATATCCACAATTGATTAGGCTCAATATCCTATTTTAAAATCATTTTTGGCCCATTCACTTTTAAATAACAAACGTATTCAATTCACATCTTGCCAAGAATCACTTTTCAAAACGGAGCCACTTTGCACATCTTTCTAAAACTTCCAAACAATCTCAAAACCATGCCAAATTCAAAATTTCTTTTGAAAAACTCAAAATCATTCATTTCTAAATCAGGATTTGGTCATAAAATTCCTAAGCGGAGTCTCAAGAATTCAAGGGAGTATAACCTAATTCATTTCCTTAAATTCATTGAAAACCTCTGAAACCTAAACTTCTTGATTTGAATAAATAAAATATAACTTAAACCAAAACCAAATCACTTAAACCAAAAACCAATTTTAATTTCATTCTTAAATCTGTTTCCAAAGGCTCAGAAAATTGTTTCAATTTTACTAAATCAAAGTTTTAGAGAATACTTCAAACTTTTCCTAACATGTCGTAAAGTAAAGTTAATTAACCGAAATCCCAGTTTCTTTTAAATCCATTAAAACTCCTCCAAATTTGCTTACTTAATTAAACTCCAAAACATAATTATTTTCATCTTTAAGTCGACCTTAAAACATAATTCTTTTTCTAAAATATTTTACATTCAAAATATAATAATTTTCTTAATAAAAGAGTTCAAACCTAATTCATTTATCAGTAATTCAATTCAAGGCATAACTCATTCTTTTAAAATATCGTTTCAGATAAAGTCTCGAATTTTTGTAGAAATTTTGGCAGCACTCCCCTAAAACATGGACTTTGTCACCCTTTTCGGGTACCAACCAAACCAATCATCAACCCTTCTCAGCGGGTTCAAGACCAAATCAGTTTCCAATAAACAAAACTCAGATTTTCAGACTATCAAAGTCATTTCAAATCAACCAGACTAAAATCTCTAATTTATCAAAATCAGATATTATTTCAATCAAGCACGCAACCATATTCATCCAAGACATAATCAGACAATTCAAAAGACTCGCATAATCACCATAAATACATTTTATATAGTATATCTATTTATAATAAATTCTAATTTAAATAAATTAGTTTGTATAAAAAGCCCCTACCTCGACTCATCAAAACCATAACCCAAAACGCGTCAATGAAACCTTTTCTTTTAACTCGATATCAACAGCAATCACAACTCAGTCCTTGATCGCTTTCACATCACTCACAGCAACTTAAAAGCGATAGACAACGCTCAGAACATGACCCTACGTTACTAAAACCTCAGAGTTTATGACCAAACATAACAGGATACTATTGTAGGGGTTTTCGAAACATGAATACTTACCGAACTAAGAAAACAAAATAGCGGCAGTTACTGAACCGGTTCGGCGGCAGCTCTGGCAACCACCTCGAGCGGCAGCGGTGACCAGAACTCTAGCGATGGAGACTGTAACAATAATGCAGTGATGAAAAATGTTCCGGAAACTCAAAAGGAGCGAAAGCCAACTTATAAACCCTTACCGACAGTGAATCTCAGTAGCAGCAGTGGTGGTTCCCAGCGGCAGCAATAATGGCATGGAGCTCCGGCAACGCAGCAGCTCCGCGACGGTTCTCTCTCTTGCGTACTCTGTTCGTGACTCCAACGGTAGATCTGATGGCAGACCTGAAGGCAAGGCGAGCTCCCTCTCCTCTTTGTGAATGGCGACGGCGTCTGGCAGTAGGGAGGACGAACGGCAGCGGCGAGGATGGACGGCGACCCGAGCTTTACAGACGGCGACTGGACAGTGCGGTTCTTTCCTCCTTTGCGGTCTTCTCTCTTGCCTCAGTTCTAATCTGCGACGACGTCAGCTTCACGGGAAGTAGCGGCAGCGAAGGGCTTCCTCCATCTTTGTGAGTATGACGGCAGCGAGGCGCTAACGCGATGGTGGCGGTGACTGGGTGGTGGCGCAGACAGCTCGCCTCCTCTTCCTCTCCTCCTCCTCGGCGGTCCCCTTCCCGTTTCCCCTTTCTTCTCTCTTTCCCGTTTCTGTGTGCATGTGTATGTGATGTTAGAAGGGAGGGGGGTTGATGGGTAGCTAGGATTTCATTTTGGGAAAAAGGGAAAAATGTGTGTTAATTAGGATTAGGGTTTATGTATGAAATTACAGATTTTGGGACTAAATTTGAAAAATAATTAAAACCTTAAAATTACTTTAAAATATATTATTTATTGCATCAAATTGATATTTCATTTTCACTCAAATACTCTAATTGCAAATATATCATAATATAACTAATTTTTTTCTTTATTAACAAACCTAAGGTATTTATTTATAAAAATATTATCATATAAAAATCGGATTATTTTACATCTACTAATTTTATAATTTAAATATCCAAACAGAATTATTTTTAAGTTTCTAAGGCTTTAAATAGTAGATAGGAAAATAATCCAAAAGTATAGAATATAGACAAAAAACCTTAATTTGTTTCAAATCCAATTAATCAAAACTACCTTTAATTATCTTCAATAAAATAAAATGATTTAGGAAATTAAAACTATATATATATATATATATAACTTGAAATTAGTTCGTAATAACTTTTCAAAAGTTCTAGGTCTTACATGTCCTGTGCAGGTGGTTCCCAAGAAAGGTAGGAACACAGTGATTAAGAATGAAAAAAATGAGCTGATTCCCACAAGGACCGTCACTGGATGGCGGATGTGTATTGATTACAGACGACTCAACACTACAACAAGAAAAGATCACTTTCCCTTACCTTTCATTGATCAAATGCTTTAGAGATTAGCCGATCATACTTTTTATTGTTTTCTGGATAGATATTTGGGCTATAACCAAATTGCGATAGACCCTCAAGACCAAGAGAAAATGGCATTCACATGCCCCTTCGGAGTCTTTGCTTACCGGAGGATGCCATTTGGACTCTTTAATGCCCTAGCGACTTTTCAGAGGTGTGTGCTTTTAATTTTTCTGATATGGTTGAAAAGTTCATTGAGGTATTTATGGATGATTTTTCTATTTTTTGTAATTCTTTTGAATCTTGCCTTAAGCAAACATTGTCTATGCTCCCATCATAGCTCTTCCTAACTGGGATTTACCATTTGAGTTAATGTGTGATGACAGTGATTATGCCATAGGAGTTGTCTTGGGGGCAGAGACAAGACAAGCTTATGTATGTCATTTACTATGCCAGCATGGTATTGAATAACGCTCAAAAGAATTACACAACCATAGAAAAGGAATAACTAGCTGTTGTGTATGCCTTTGACAAGTTTAGATCCTATTTAATTAGTTCTAAGGTTATTATTTATATTGACCATACTACCTTTAAGTACCTACTAACCAAGCAGGATTCAAAACCAAGATTGATCAGGTGGGTGCTCCTTCTTCAGGGGTTTGACATTGAGATAAAGGATAGAAAGGGGTCAGAGAATCAAGTGACTGACCACCTTTCCTATATTGAGCCTGGAGAAGAAATGCAACCACCCACTACTATGACTAAAACATTCCCAAATGAGCAACTCTTCCTTATTCAAAGGGCTCCGTGTTTTGTAGATATTGCAAAATACAAAACCATGAGGTTCATCCCCAAGAAGTACACAAAACAACATATTAAAAATCTTTTAAGTGATGCAAAGTACTACGTGTGGGAAGAACCTTATCTTTTTAAGAGATGCTCAGATGGAATTATCTGGCGTTGTGTCTCAGATGAGGAAATACAGCAAATTCTCTGGTATTGTCATGGTTCTGAGTATGGAGGCCACTTTGGTTGTGAAAGGACAGCTACAAAGGTCCTTCAGAGTGGTGTTTATTGGCTAACTCTCTTCAGAAATTCTAGAGTGTTTGTGAAAAACTATGACAAATGCCAGAGATTTGGGAATCTCCCTGTCAACCATGAGATGCCACCACAGGGGATTCTAGAGATTGAGTTGACCCTTATACTCAAATGCTTATATCTTAGTGGCGGTTGATTCTGTGTCCAAGTAGGTTTGGAAGCTGTGTCTTTGCCCACCAATGATGCCAAAGTGACACTGAGCTTCTTGCAGAAATATATGTTCAGCCAGTTTGCTATCCCAAGGACACTTACTAATGATGGAGAAAGCCACTTTTGCAACAGACAATTGGACTCACTTCTACAGAGATATGGAGTCCATCATAAGGTGGAAACCCCCTATCACCCACAGGCAAGTGGACAGGTTGAGGTCTCCAACCGGAAGCTCAAGAGGCTCCTGGAGAAGACTGTGGTACCTCAAGAAAGGACTAGGCTAAGAAGCTTGATGATGCTCTCTGGACATACCGGACTGCATTCAAGACCCCTTGGGATGCTCCCATACGAGTTAGTCTATGGGAAGGGCTGTCACTTGCCAATGGAGTTGGAGCACAGAGCATATTAGGCAACAAATCCTGAACTGTAATTCCAAGGCTACAGGAGAAAAGAGATTGCTCCAACTGAATGAGCTTGATGAGTTTCGAAACTCTGCTTATGAGAACTCCAAGCTCTATAAAGAGAAGACCAAGATATGGCAGGACAAAAAGTTAGGCACAAGAGCTTTTGAGCTAGGCCAGCAAGTGTTATTATTCAATTCAAGGCTCAAGCTTTTTCCCAGTAAGCTGAAGTCCCGGTGGTTAAGGCCTTTTGTGGTAACCAGACTGTCACCGTATGGTCATGTGGAACTTCAGGAAGAGAATTCTGATAGAAGATTCACAGTCAATGGCTAGAGGTTGAAGCATTATCTTGGAGGTGAGATTGATCGCCAAAGGTCCACTGATGTGCTATAACTGGGTATAGCTACGATTAAGGGAAATTGCACAATCGGCAAAATTTCTTCCGGCAAGTGCACCGGTTATCGTCAAGTAAAAACTCACAATAGAGTGAGGTCGAATCCCACAAGGATTGGTTGAATGAGCAATTCGAATTAGAAGTTTGATTAGTTGAGCAGAATCAAGAATTGGGTGTGAATTGCATAAAGTAAATTGGCGGGAAATGTAAATTGCAAGGAATTGAAATGACTGAATCTTAAATTGCGAGAATTAAAGTGCGAGAAGCTAAATTGCTGAAATTAAAAGGGATGGGGGTGATTGCATGAATTAAATTTGCAGAATGTAAATAGAAGGGGATAGATCAGAGAGATGGGTTCATTGGGGTCAGGAGATATTGAAATCTCCGAATCAAAACATTTTCATCTCTTCCTCAACCAATGCATTCATTGAATCTTGCTTGGCAATCTTATATGATTGGATCCCAATTCCTTGGCTCACCAATTCTCTCTAAAAACAAACAAATTCCCAATCCCTTGGTTTAAATGTTCATAAGAAGAGATGAAGCTCGATCACTGATTATACCACACAATTTCATGGACCACAATTTGGTAGGATTACATGTCACAATATCCATCCAAACCCCAATCCAATTCACTGTGAGAAAGCTTCTCTAGCATGAATCCATCATTCCTTTCCCAAGGTTCCGAAGGATTCCAATTATGGACAGTTTCTTTCCCAAGACAACTAACCAATGGAATTAGATCGAGAAGCTTTCTAACAAAATTCAAGAGAAAAGATTGAAGAAGAAGATAAAAACTATTATTGATTCATTGAATTACAATAGAGCTCCCTAACCCAATGAAAGGGGTTTAGTGAGTCATAAATTGAGCTTCTGTTGTGATTCTTGGGCTTTGAGGCCTTTCCTTGATTTCCTTTTGCTTTAGGCTTATGGTCCATAATCTTGATGAGGCTGTGATCCAATTCTGCAACATTCATTGAGCAAACTTAGTAATAAACAAGTAATGACACAAGGCTCAACAATTTGAAGTTTCAAACTCATCAATTCTTCAAGCCCAAATCCCACAAACCATGATATTCAATTGGGTTTCATGCCATAATAAGTTTAAGTTAATCTTTATGCTCAATTGCTAACTTAAACTTCAATAAAATTGGCCCAGAAACCTTTTCAATTGGTGGTGTTTGAGTTGAAGTTTAAGTTTTAGTTTAAGGTCAAACTAAAACTTAAACGTGGAATTGGAAGAAAGCAACCCAGGAGAGTGAATATATCGAACACGTTTAACCTCCAGTTTGAGGTCAAACTGGAGGTTAAACGTGGAATGAAGAAAACACCCTGGAGGAAGGAAAACCATCGAACACGTTTAACCTCCAGTTTGAGGTCAAACTGGAGGTTAAACGTGGAATGAAGAAAACACCCTGGAGGAAGGAAAACCATCGAACACGTTTAACCTCCAGTTTGAGGTCAAACTGGAGGTTAAACGTGGAAACACTTCCCTTTCTTGAGTCGTCAATTTGTTCTCTTGTCATCCTTGCCAATTTGATGCCAAATATGAACTATTATACCTCGTTGGAAAGCTATGGATGTCTACTTTCCAATGCAACTGGAAGCACCTCAATTGGAGTTCTACAACTCGAGTTATACTCCATGGAAGGTGAAGAGGTCAGCTGGCCTGATTGCATGTTGGTATTCTCTTCTATGCACATTACGGGGCTGTTTTCGCCCTCAATTTTTAGTATCCACCATGCATGCCATATATGCTTGGAAAGCTCTAGATGTCTTCTTTCCAATGCATTTTGAATCACCTCATTTGGAGTTTTGTAGCTCAAGTTATTTTTGCTGGAATGTGAAGATATCAGGGTTGCAAATCCTCTTTGCTTAACTCATAAGCCTCTTTGTGTTTGTTTCCAACTATTTTGCCACCATGGGAGTATGATTCTTCTTTTTAGTGCTTTTATTGCTTCTCCTTCTATTATTTCCTACAAAGTTTATAAAATCAAAAGATCAAAGAAATATACCATTTAGGCACAAAAACATTCAATATTTAAGCACTAATCATCAATTTCTTATATGAAAAAGTATAGAAAAATATGACATGATGACATGTCATCACCAAGGTAAGAAAATATAGCAATATGACCAATGTCCAAGGAATTGAATTGAGATTTTCAAAACTAACAAGCAAACAACTTGCAAGAAGACACAATATAAGGGACAAGAACATAGAATTGAGCAATCGATCCCCTCACCAGATATGTATTCACTCTATTCACTCAGTGTTTAGGACTTAATCACTCAATTCTCCTTTAATCATGTTTTTCAAAGAATTGCAAGTCATGGGGCTAGGTGTAAGATAGGATAAATATGGTTGAGTGGACTTAGTAAATTAGATCTTTGATTAGCTCAAGTGTCCACCTAATCGTCAAAACCATTAAGGCATCGAACTATATAAAAGTGGATAAAATTGATTGAATTTGGCACAAAATAGCATGTTTTCACAATTAAGCTAAATTTAGGGAGAGAACACAAAAGTATGCTATTTGGATAAATAAATGTGGGTTTATACGATGAAATTCACTCAAATCAAACCAAAATATATCGTCAAATCAACATTACTCTTATTTGACATTAGCCCTCGCATATGTTCTATTTACTTTGATATCTTTGTTGTGGCCTTAATTTTCTTTCTTTTTCTCGCCTTTTAGGCTGGCCATCGAAGGGGAAAGGGAAAAGCTACTAAATGAGGTGACAAACAAGTTCATTTGCACAATATTTTGAAGGAGCTCATCAGTTGTAGCAACCTATTGATGAGGGAAAAGGGATTCCACACAAACTCACCGACAAGTGTACCGAGTCGCATCAAGTAGTAATAACTCACAAGAGTGAGGTTGATCCCACAGGGATTGATGGATTGAGCAATTTTAGTTAGGTGATGAATTTAGTTAAGCTAATATTTGATGATTTGGGTGAAACTTGATTAACAAGAGTAAATATGCAAGAAACTAAAATGCAGAATGAAAATTTGCTGAATCTTAAAGTGCAGAAGAAATAAATTACAAAAACTTAAAGTGCAAAAAAGTAAAATAACTGAAACTTAAAGTGCAAGAAATTTAAATTGCTGAATGTAAATTGCTTGAAGAATAAAGGGATTTGGGTACTGGGATTTAGAATTGAACTAGAAAATGTAAATTGAAGTAAATCAAAGAAGTATAAGATGGAGAGATTTAGATCTGGATCTCAATAGAAAAACAGAAATGTAAAATTGTAGAGAAATCAAAACAGCAAGAAAGCTTTACTCAATTATAAAATTCTAAAAGAGAAATTGTCAATTGCAAAAGAGTAACAAGAGCAGAAAGCAAATCTGGATCTCAATTACTCTTTTTCCCAAAATAATTCTACACTCAATTTCCAGTGAGCTAACTAAACAATCAAGCATGCATACCACCACTTAATTCTACTTGATTTGTCACTAATTGAGCCAAATTACCTTTGTTCAAACTTTTCTTTTATTTTTGGAAATAGAACAAGCATGGCAAGCATTTGTTTAAGTAGGTGCAGTTATCTTCAAACATCTAGGCATTCACTTTATTCAAAGCAATAAACAGACAATCATACTAAAGACTTCACTTAGACTTAAATGACTTAAAATGAAACAAAGCTCATAAAGACAATTCACAACTATCATTTGATTGTTAAGGAACGGGACCACCTCTCATTTATTGCTTGGTTCTTCTTGATTCTTGGGATCCTGCTTCTTCTTGCTTCTTACCTCTTTTTGACCACTTGTACTTCCTTTGTCTTTTCTCATGAGCTTTTTCCAGAATCCAGCCTTTTTCATTGTTTCTTCCACTCCTTTTTCAAGGACCATTGCCTTGTTTATTTCTCCTTCTTTCCTCCCTTTGAAATACTCATCAAAAGCTGGGAATGCTGGGTCCATCTTGTGTAGATGTTCCCCTATGTAGTTCAGCTTGATTTGAGAGCTGATGTTGTAATCAGCTTGAACTGAGTATCTCGCATTCTGCAGAGTGGTGGCTTCCTTGAGTGCCAACATATTGGCATCTTGGTGTTGGCAGATGTGGCTGAGGGATTCCTGTAATTGTAAATTTTGTTCCCTTTGCAGATCCAGGAATCTTGATTCAAAATTTCTTTGCATGTCCATCATCTTTAGGTGGAAGTCCTCTTGCCTCTCCTGAGACCTCATGTATTGTTGAGATAATCCTTCCATGATTTCCTGCATTCTGCTCATGTCCATGGGGTCTCTGGGAACTTGTTGCCTTCTTTCTGGAATCCCTTGCTCTTCTTGCTCTTCTTCTCCTTCTTCTCCTTCTTCTCCTTCTTGCTCCTCTTCTGCTTGTTGCCCTTCTTCATTTCTTCTTTTTATATGTCTTGGGGGAGTTGGGCTAAGAGTCATTCTGTGAGCAGTTATGGCCATTCCAGGATATAGCCAATTAGGCCTTTCATCTTCCCTCCCACCATAATGCAATGTAGCAAGATGGCTCTTTTAGGGACTATTTCTGAAGAGTTTGTAGTGGGTAGGATGGATCTCCTAACTATTGCATACCACCCTTTAGCTTCAGGTGTTAGGTCTCCCCTTCTCAAGACTCTTGGAGCCCCTTTTGTTTTTCTTACCCATTCAGCTCTGATGGCACAAAGGTCTTCAGCAATAGTCGTATAGTCAGGTTCTCCTATCATCCTTTCCTCATAACTTGCTTGGCTGAAACGTATGTTTTTCAGGCCAAGAGTTTTCATGATTGCTTTGGGGCTGAAGTCAACTTCCACCCCTCTCACATAGCTTTTGTATGTGGGTTCCACGGTTGTATCCTCCCTCACTGCATTTGCATAGAACTCCTTCACCAGGTTGACATTGATTTTAGTGATTGGCTTAGTCAAAAGCTCCCACTTCCTCTTTTTGATCTTCTCCCAAATACCTGGGAACTCATCTTTTTCGAGGTCAAAGGGAACCTCAGCTAGTACCCTTTTAGGTCTCATCCATTCGGCTTGAATCTCATGGAAAACCAATTTGTATTTCCATGCATCAAATTCCCTTTCCTCCTCCATTGGCTGTTTATCCTTTCTTCTTTTGTGGCTAGATGAGGCAGCCATTGGTTCCTTAGTCTTGGTAAGTGACAAGCTAAAGTTGACAAGGTGAAGTAAGAAAGTGTGGTTAGAAGTGTAGTGAGGTTGTTTTCGGCAAGAGATGGTTATTCTTATGATGAAAGAAAATGTGCAAGAAGACGGTTTGGTGGTGTGGACTCGTTACCCCAATTGGTTCTTTATAATGTGTGCAAGTGAAAATTGGACGGCTAGGGTGAATTTGTGAGGCATGGCTTGATGGTAATATATGAATTAGGGAGAAGGACGAATAGCTTTTCACTTTCTTGGAAGTATTCTGGGTGCATTGATTGTACATGTAGCTATCTTTTCGTGCAGAATTTCCTTTTCCCATGTGCTAGTTTCAAAAACCTTTGAACTTTCTTTCTGACCAAGAACCGTGCCTCCCCTCTTGTCTTCTTCCTCCATTCTTATCCTTCCTTTTGTATCTGCACAAACAAACAAATGTGCTATTATTCTTCGGTCCATGTGAATAGTATTTGCACATGTTTGTCATTCTTTTTGAATAGTAAATCAATGATTATTTTTATGAGCTTATAGCCGTGACCTTTGTGTGTATGCACATTTATTAATGGACACCAACTTAATGTTTGGTAATGTCTCCTGATGTCATGAAATCCATGTTGGTTGTCCTTAATGAATGTGCATAATTCTAATAAATCATAGTCACTTTGGCTCTTTGATCCTAAACAAATTTACTACCTAAAGTAATTGAAATCAAAGTATTAAGAACATGCAAATGGTATACTTGTCATGAATTGAAATCCAAAGGAACTTCTTGCTTTTCATTAACCGTGTTCAAAAGGAACACCAAACTTAATGTTTGGTTGTGCACCTTGAAAGATTGAATACAATGTGAGTAAGATTTGAAGGCACACCAAACTTAGAGCCCAATTGTATTCTACATGCAATGTTTGGTGCACTTTATCAACAGTTGTCCCAAAGATTCAATTCATGCATAAGAAACCATGCTTTATTAGATGCAGAGCAAAACAATAAAGAGTAAGGATACTAAAACATGGGTTGCCTCCCATGAAGCGCTTCTTTAACGTCACTAGCTTGACGGTTGTCCCTTGTTAGGGTGGATTGTAGTGCTTGATGTCTTCTCCTCTCACTATGGAAACATCCCCATTTGATTCCTTCATGATTTCCAAATGTTCCATTGAAAGAATTTTCCTGATTGTGAACACTTGAGGGAGTTGGGAAGGAATGGGCTTGAGGTCAGGTGGAATTGGCAAATAATGACTTAGTATCACTTTATCTCCAGGAGAAAAGCCTTCAGTAGGAATTTTCTTGTTTTTCCACCCTCTTGGCAATTTCTTTACAATTATTCCCTCTCTCTTGAGGATTTCTTCATTGACCCTTATGCTAGGAGGACCCTGCTGAGCTGTTTCTATTGATTCTTGTGGCTTTAGCTCCTGCACTTCTGGTTTGCCTTCAAAGGATTGTTTTAGAGTTCCAGTTGCTAGATTGCTCTCCTCCAAACACAGATTGCTATAATCATCCTTAGGCGTTTCAGGTTCTGGTTCAGGCTCAGATGTAGGTTTGAAAACATGGAAAATGAGTTGTTCATCCTGTATTCTCAAAATTAGCTCTTCTTGTTCTACATCTATGAGCGCTCTAGCAGTGGCTAGAAATGGCCTTCCCAAAATGATAGGGTGTAGATAGCTTTCCTCCATGTCTAAAATGACAAAGTCTATGGGGATAAAATAATTTCCCACTTTCACCAACACATTCTCAACTACCCCTTCAGCTTGCTTTTGAGTTTTTTCAGCCAGTTGTATGATTACATCAGTGGACCTCACCTCATTCAGTTGTAGCTTCCTCATAAGAGTCAGAGGCATCACATTTATGCTAGCTCCTAGATCACAGAATCCTCTGTCAATTGTTGTTTCCCCTATGATGCAAGGAATATGAAAACTTCCTGGATCTGCTTTCTTAGAGATCATATCCTTCTTGATGAGTGCACTGCATTCTTTGTTCATGATTACAGTTTGTCCTCCCTTCAAAACTCTTTTCTTGCTCAGCAATTCTTTCAAATACTTGATATGTGTAGGCATCTGCTGGAGGATATCAAGAAAGGGAATATTGATATGGAGAGACTTAAATGTCTCTAGTTCCTGCTTAGCTTCTTCCACACCTTCCTTCAAGATTTCTGGCTCCTGTTCTGAGGGTCTGATTCCTTCTTCTTCTGAGACTTCCTTCAACATGGTGATGGCCTTGCATTCTTCCCATCTCACTCCCTTTTGTTCCCCTTTTGGATTCTTTTCTGTGTCACTAGGGAATACTGCAGTTGACTTGGGAGCTTGTTGAGATAGTTCTCCTACTCGAGCCTCCATCCACTTAAGTTTTTCGCCATGGTTCCTTAAGGTCGATCTCACATCATCCCTAAGGCTTTTCAACTCATTTATGTCCTGACCCATGTTAACTAACCTTCCTTCTATCCTGTTTAATTGGTCTTGAAATTGTTGGTTTGGAGTAGGTTGGTCAGGTTGATTATTTTGGCCATGATATGTTGGTTGGGAGTAAGTGTTTTGTGTGGCTTGGTATGATCTTTGGTTGGAGTTTTGGTATGTGGAATTGTTATGTTGGTTGTGGTTGTAAGGTTTGTGGTTTTGTGGTTGGCTTTGTTGGTTTCCCCATCCAAAGTTTGGGTGGTTTTTCCATCCTGGGTTGTAAGTGTTGGAATGTGGATCATATGATTGCCTTTGTTGATTCCCCACATAATTGGCCTCTTCCCAATCATCTCCTTCAGTATTTGCTTCCTCTTGATCTTGTGTTTGTATTGCAGCCACTTGCTTTGTGTCTAATTTCCTGGTAAGCTCTGCTAGTTGCTTGGCAAACACCTTGTTTTGGGCTAGAATTGCATCAACATGGTTCAGCTCCATGACTCCCTAAGTGTTGTGTCTCTCTGAAGCATAGTAGTACTCATTCTCAGCCACTGTCTCAATCACTTCAATGGCTTCTTCCACAGTCTTTTTCCTGTTCAATGAGCCTCATGATGAATGGTCTACAGCCTTCCTTGATTCATAAGAAAGTCCATCATAGAAGATGTGCAATTGCACCCAGTCAGGGAACATGTTTGGTGGGCATTTCCTTGTCAACTCTTTGAACCTCTCCCATGCCTCGTACAGCGTCTCACCATCTTGTTGTCTAAAAGTCTGAACCTCAGATCGAAGCCTATTGACCTTTTGTGGGAGGTAGAAGCGTGCCAGAAACTTGCTCTCCACCTCATCCCAGGTTGTTAGGCTGTCCCTTGGGAATGATTCTAGCCACTTAGCTACCTTGTCCCTAAGTGAAAATGGGAACAAGAGCAGTTTATAAGCATCTTCCTGGACTCCATTGGACTTCACAGTGTCGCAAATTCTCAGAAATTTGGTGAGATGTTGGTTTGGATCTTCA
>NC_029777.3:30518340-30519081 GCF_000817695.3 Arachis duranensis
CCAGAGGTTGGGTTTATGTATGAACCAAGAACCCTCCTCCCAGGAATGGCATTGTTTCCATCATCCCTCTCATGGTTGTGAACTTCTCTATCCATGTTGAGATCTAGAGCTTCCTCAAAGTTGTCCTCAGATTCTCCTTCAGATTCTTCTTCTCCCAGTACCCTCTTCCTTCTTGCTTCCCTTCTAAGTCTATGAAGGGTCCTCTCTGGTTCGGTATATGGAGGAGTTAATGCCTCTCCTCTCCTACCTGTCATACAAGAACACACCACAAGTAACAAACAAATGGAATACTCTTGGTTAATGGAAGAGTATTGGTTAGAGCAGTGAGGAATTAATTCAAATAGTTAGTGGGTTAGTGAGTTAGTTGCTTGAAAGGAAAGGCATAAGAAAGAAAAAGCAAATAACAGAGTGTAGAAATTAAATTCAACAAGTAACTTAAACTAAATTAACAAAACAAGAAAAATGCTCAATCTAGTTAACTTCCAATTGGAGAATTGTCAATCGAAAACCAATCCCCGGCAATGGCGCCATAAACTTGATAGCTACGATTTTAGGAAATTGCACGATCGGCAAAAATTCCTTCCGGCAAGTGCACCGGTTATCGTCAAGTAAAAACTCACAATAGAGTGAGGTCGAATCCCACAAGGATTGGTTGAATGAGCAATTCGAATTAGAAGTTTGATTAGTTGAGCGGAATCAAGAATTGGGTGTGAATTGCATAAAGTAAATTGGCGGGAAATG
>NC_029777.3:30521124-30535934 GCF_000817695.3 Arachis duranensis
AGGTCAAACTGGAGGTTAAACGCCAGTTACAGCATTTCCTCTCTTCTCATGATTTTGGCGTTTAAGCTCCAGTTTAGGCTTAAACTGGAGCTTAAACGTCCTATTTGAATTTCAAGCTTCCTTCATTGATTTTGTTTCTTCCTTGCCTAGCCTCTCTTCCCTGAAATCATCCAAACAATTGCATCAAAGTCTTGCAAAATTTCATGAGAATTCATCCATTCATAGCATTCAAGTAATATCACTAAAAACTCATGGAATTTGCATCAAAATCATAATGTTTTGGATGGTTCATTGCTTTGTTGTTCATTTAACCATTCTTGGTTACTTTAAGCTCAAGAAAATGCATAAAACAACTAAAACTAACAGAAAATGCTAGTGAAACTAGCCTAAGATGCCTTGGCATCATCCACTCATTTCCTAACTTAGCAGAACTGACCATCAAGCTAGTGACGATAAAGAAGCGCTTATTGAGAGGCAACCCAACCATAGTATCCTTTGATTTCATATTCAGTTTACTTTTATTTTTGTTTATATTTGTATTTTGGTGATAATTTTGTAGTTTTCCTTTGTTTTATGTGTATTTTGACCATGCAGAATGATTAGAACAGGAACAGGTGCAATCAGAAGGAATTTTTGACACCTTGGAGGCATTTGACTCAAATTAGGTGGCACTATACTTGGGAACTCCAAATTTGGCACCACATATACACAAATTTGGCATGAATTCTCCCTGGAGGGGTGGCGCCAAAATTGAGATTTCCAAGTTTGGCGCCAAGTGCCACCTAAAATTGGAAGAAATCCTTTAGAAGAGTGGTGCCAAACATGGAATTCCCAAGTTTGGCATCTAGTGATGCGTGCATAATGAGAAATTGATACAAGAGGGGTGGCGCAAACTTGGGTCTTTGGAGTTTGGCACCACCAACAAAGAAAATAAGGGAGAATTCTCTGCCAGGGTGGTGCCAAACTTGCCCCCCTAGCGTTTGGCGCCACCACCTGCTCAAAAAAAATGATCAAGGGTGGCGCCAAACTTGGTCTAACCCAAGTTTGGCGCCAGGAGGAACTTATTCAATGAATTGGTTATGGGATCAGCGGTGCCAAATGCCCCCTCTCCCAAGTTTGGTGCCAGCTTACCTAGTTTAACTCCTTCGAACCAAATCATGTAAATTCTGAAACTGAATCCCAATGATTCGATACCCAAGCCTCTCAGGGAATCTGAATTCCCATGAAGAAGGGCAGGGAATCATAGCGCTTGGTGTTCAACGCCCATGAAGAAGGGCAGGGAATCTAAATTCCCTAGCCTCTCAAGACCAGTGGGTCCCATAGCATCTTTACCTACCCCACTTCTCCACTCTTCTTTTTCACACTCCCCCATACACTGTTCCAAATAAACCCTAGCCCAATCACATCCATATCACTCCCCAAAACCACCATAACTCCCACCAACCCCCACCCACTTCAAAATCAAATTTTTCTCCCATTTACCCCACCCATGACTGAACACTAACTTAGCCCACTCCTATAAATACCCCCTCTTACTAACCCTTCATACTCATATTTCATACACTCTAAAGCCCTTTGGCCGAATTCCTTCTCTCCCTTCATCACCATCTATTTTCTTCTTCTTCTACTCCATTCTTCTCTTTTATTTATTTTTGCTCGAGGATGAGAAAAGCTTTTAAGTTTGGTGTGGAAAAAGCATTGCTTTTTCCTTTCAATTACCGCGGCGACTGAGGTGACTTAGTCCCTTGTTCACTTTCATATCCTTCCGTTCTTATTATGTTATATTCCTATTTTATGCTACTTTACTTTGAGTGTCTGCATGGTCTTTAGTATTTTTAATTCCTAGATTTTAGTTTTTAATTCTATTGTTTGCTTTTAAATAAAAAATTGTCTCATGTATGATGAGCGAATATTTTATACACTTTTTAGTACTGTTTTCTTATTGCTTTTGGTTATGTTTTATTAAGTTTTTTCAAGTTTTAGTAGCTTTTAGGGCAAAAATTACTTTTTGGATGCTACTATGAGTTTTTGTATTTTTTCTATGATTTTAGGTGATTTTTGGGTGATTCTGGCAAGTTTTGGAAAAGTCTGATTCATAAGCTGAGAAAGGACTGCAGATGCTGTCAGATTTTGACTTCTGTGCATTCAAACGAGCATATCTTGAGCTGTAAAGGTCCAAATGACGCGCTTTCAACGGCGTTGGAATGCTAACTTCTAGGGCTTTTCAGCAATATATAATCATTTATACTTATCTTTGGAAATTATGGCCCAAAATGGGAGTTGAACGCTCAACTTAGCCCTTCCCCAGCGTTGGACGCCCCAGAAGGAGCAAGCTTGGCATTTGGATGCCTAACGCCCCAAGAGGAGTCCAAGCACGTGAATTCACCCCAAGATTAGCCCAAACACTCACCAAGTGGGCCCAAGAAGTGGATTTTCCACCAGGAGTCCAGTTTATCTTATTTTTGTAATCCTTAGTTATTAGATTAGCATTTAAGGATCTCTTAGGCACCCTTTTAGGGGATGCCTCCCTTCGGGGAGAGCTCATATTATTCTTTCTTCTACTTTTTCTATAATTCATGAGCAACTAAACCTCCTAACTTAGGATTAGGAGCTCTGCTGATTCCCATGGATTAATAATATTACTGTTTCTATTTCAACATGTCTGATTATATTCTCTTATGCATTTTCATTCTTCAATATTAATGAATCGAGGGTGAACCGTGACATTCATCCTCGTTCTACATGGGTTCCGTATGAGTCCTGACCCGGATAGCATTGAACTAAAGCTAGAGAATGCATTGTGGATTCCAAGAAAGTACCTGGGCAACTTTAGATGCGTGACATGAAATCCCGTTGACCGTGGGTTACTAAGGTCTCTGTGGTGCTAAGGCTAGAGTCAAAAAAGAAGCATTCTCTGATCTAGAAGATCTGACCTTGTCTGTGGCATTTCGACTAGGATCACGAAGGGGAGTGGATTGCTTAAAGTTACACCTTCTGCTATTGTGAGAAGCCTTGAGTTAACTTGATGAGAGTACATGAGTTACTCGAATATGGTGGATTGCTATGGTTTAGAAGAGATTAACTTGATGAGAGGACATGAGTTAGTCACTTATGGCTGCCATTGGATGAATCATTTGTTATTGAAGTAGACAATAAGAAAAGTTAATTCGGAAAGAATACGCATCTCCGAAGCCTTAACTAAATCATTATCATTGTTTCCTTTACATCAAATGGGTATTTCTTTCTTTTACTATTCGTTTATGCTTTCAACAAAGAACCATCTTTTCTAATCACCTAACTAAGATTTACAAGGTACCCATTGCTTGCTCAATCCAACAATCCTCGTGGGATTCGACCCTCACTTACCTGAGGTATTATTTGGACGACCCGGTGCACTTGCCGATTAAGTTGTGTGGAGTTCAATTCCGCGCACCAAGTTTTTGGCGTTGTTGCTGGGGATTGTTCGCGATTGAAAAACTACCAAACTACCTTGTTGCTTAGATTAGGTACTTTTTACGGTTTAATTGCTCTTTTACTTGTGTTACTTGTTTTCTTATTCGAAAACCCTTTAAAACCTTTTCTTTTCTTTAGTAACTTTTATCTTTTATCTGAGTTTTGTGTCAGTTTTGAAGTTTGGTGTCTCTTTTGTTTTCATTTTCTTTCTTTAATTTTCAAAATTGTTCCTGGTTCTTCTTCTTGGTATTCGAATTGTTCTTGGTATTTTTCTCTATTTGATTTCAAAATCTTTAAGTTTGGTTTCTTTTAGTATTTTTCTCTTTAAATTTTCAAAATTAGTGTCCTTGATCTTCAAAACCTTTTAAATTTGGTGACTTTTGTATTTCTCCTTTGTAATTTTCAAATTTAATAGGTTTTGAATTTAAAATTTTTAAGTTTGGTGTCCAATTAGTTATCTTTTTGTGTTTATCTTGTTATCTTTTCAAATCTTTTTCTTATCTCTCCTTTCCTTGAATTTCAAAATCTTGTTATCTTATCTTAATTCAAATTTCAAATTCAATTTTCAAAAGTTTAGTGTTTTGTTGGCTTCTCTCTGTTTCAAAATTAAATTTCAAATTATATCTTACTTATCTTTCTTGATCTTTAAATCTTTATCATATCTTTTTCCTTAATTTTCAAAATTCTGTTATCTTATCTTATTTAATTTCAAATTTTAAATTCAAATTTTTAAAATTTAGTATTTTGTTAGTTTTTCTTTCTTTCAAAATTGAATTTCAAATCTTTAAAAATCTTTTCAAATCTTATCTTATCTTGTTTAACTTATTCTTTCAAAAATTAAAATTTTAAAATCTTTGTTTGACTTTTTAAATTTTAAAACTTTTTAAAATCAAATCTTCTATCTTAAATTTTAAAATCTTATCTTATCTTGTTTGACTCTTTCTTTTCAAATTTGAATTTTAAAATCTCTTTCTGACTTTCTCTTTTTAAATTTAAAAAATTTTCAAAATCAAAACTTTTTCAAATCTTATCTTTTTTTTCTTGATTTTCAAATCTTGTTATCTTATCCTTAATTTTAAAATTAAAATTTTAAAAGTTGAGTATTTTGTCAGTTGTTCTTTTCAAATTTGAAATTCAAATCTTTAAATTTTCAAATCATATCTTATTTATCTTTTTTCTTGATTCTAGTTATTTGATTTAAATTCATTTTAAATTTAAATTTTTAAAGTTTAGTGTTTCTTTGGTGTTTTCTCTTTCTTTTTGAATTTCAAAATTTCTTTTTTTAAACTGTTTTTAAAATTTTTTGAAATTTCAAAAATTATTTTTTAGTTTCGAATTATTTTTTATTTTATTTACTTAATTTTGAAATGTTAATTAAAAAAATTTGTTTCTTCTTGAGTATCTCACTGGGAGCTCTCTATACTCTGACATAGAGACTCCCACTTTTCTTTGTCTCTTATTTGTGTATGCAGGAACAGGAAGAGTGCACTATGGATCTAGAGGGAGAGGCACAACCAAGAAGAACCTTCGGGTCTTATACAGCCCCCACTCCTGACTTCTATGGAAGCAGCATTAGCATACCTCCTATTGGAGTAGCTCATTTTGAGCTCAACCCACAGTTGATCATCTTGGTACAACAAAATTGGCAGTTTCATGGACTTCTACAAGAAGAGCCCACGGAATTCCTTGCAGAATTTTTGTATATCTTTAACACAGTAAGAACCAGCAGAGTAAACCCGGACGTCTACAGACTGCTGCTCTTTTCATTTGCGGTAAATGGCCAAGCAAAAAGATGGTTGGATACCCAGCCCAGATCAAGCCTGAACACATGGGGTAAGCTGGTAGA
This sequence comes from Arachis duranensis, assembly GCF_000817695.3. Taxonomy (NCBI): domain Eukaryota; kingdom Viridiplantae; phylum Streptophyta; class Magnoliopsida; order Fabales; family Fabaceae; genus Arachis; species Arachis duranensis. Next base: position 30,526,424 of record NC_029777.3, read on the forward strand.
CAAGTTTTTGAATCAATACTTTCCTCTAAAGAAGCTAACCCAGCTAAGACTAGACATTCAAGGCTTCAAACAGGAATATAATAAGTCTCTTCATGATGCTTGGGGGAGGTACAAGATGATGCTGCATAAATGCCCTACTGAAATATTTTCAGAATGGGTAAAGTTAGACATCTTCTATTATGGGCTCACAAATATGGCTAGGATGTCCCTAGATCATTCTGCTGGTGGTTCAATACGCATGAAAAAAACAATTGAAGAAGCTCAAGAACTCATTGAGACAGTCGCCATCAACCAGTATTTATACTCATCTGGTGAGACTTCAATGAAAGGAGAGGTCAAGACACTATCCACTGCATCTAACCCTCCAGAACAAAATGAATCATTAACCCAGCAGCTGCACTTTCTCACACGACAAGTGCTAAGCTTGCAAGAAGTAGTGCAGGAGACCCGAGCCTCCAGCAAGAATATGGAAGCACGGTTGAACCAGGCTAAACATTAGATATCTGAGCAGATAAGAGAAGAGTGCTAAGCTATCCAATTAAGGAGTAAAAGAACCCTGAACACCCATTCCCAAAACAATAGAGAGCAGGGTAAAGAGGAAACGGCAGAGGATAAGCAAGCAGCAATTTAGGGCACTGTCAGGGGCGTTAAATGCCCAGACAGGGATGACATTGGCGTCCAATGCCCATGAGAGGGCAACACTGGCGTTCAACGCCAGGAAAGGACCAGCAGTGACGTTGAATGCCCAGACAGGGGAGACCAAACACATGTAAGTGTTGGGAACACCTCTCCTAAGCAAGCTGGTAACCCTTCTTTATGCACTATGGACACTCACCCTGCACCACTCATGGCCCTTGAGTATAGAGCCAAGTTGTCACACCCTCAGAAACTTCAGAAGCCCCCTAACATTCTTCCTAGAAACACAGAGGTGAATCCAAGAGAAGAGTGTAAGGCCCTCATTAATACCAAAGAGGCTGAGCCTAAGGTGGTACACACTGTTGAGGAACTAAATGAAGAAGAGGATAGAAGCACACTGTTACACACCCCTTTTATGGGAAGAATGCCTGAAGTACCACACCCTCAAATAACTCAAAAGGAGACTAAGGATGAGCACTGCTCATAATCCTTGGAAGGCTTTAAGAAGTTGCAAATCAATATTCCTTTTGCTGAGGTTTTGGAGCAATGGTCTCTATCTACTAGAAGAAACATCTCTGATGCTGAGAGAGGCGAATTAGTGCTGAGGTTACAGAAGTATTACATGATTATCAAGGTCCTTAAACCTCCACTACCCACTGACAATGGAGGTACTTCCATGCAGAGTACAATACTGAAGCCTCCTCCCTTGGTGAAAACACATACAATTTTCCCAGATATCAAACTTAAGTTTGGTGTTGGGTAGTCACTACCCACCAAGGAGGAAGGTCTCAAGAGAAAGATGCATAGAAGATGGAGAAATAATACAACCCCTACCCTAACAAGCAAGGAGAATCAAGCTGATAACAATAAAAGAAAGCTTGTTAGGAGGAATTCAAATCCGAGGGCACTAATCTCCTCATTTTCCCCCTTGGAGTCATTTCTGCTAACCAACTGGAAGAAGAGGAAGAAAGTCAGTAATTGAGTGTCAAGCTAATGACATTAAAGAAGCGCTTTTTAGGAGGCAACCTAACCATGAGTAAAGTACTATTATTTCTTTTTCTTTTGTTTTTGCTTTCTTTTTTGTTGATTTCTATAGTTTTCCTTATTTTCTTTTTACGTTTGTGATCATGTGCAGTATTTAGAACAGAAGCAGAGACATATACAGATGGAAAACAAAACACCCTGGGGAGAGCCCCTTGCTAGCGTTGAACACCAAACAAGGAGGAAAATGGGCGTCCAACACCCTTTCAGGAGCTGAGAAGTACTATCCTCTGTCCCTTTTAGGCATTCAACACCCGTTAGGAGGTATTCATGGCATTGAACACGAGCCAAGGATAGAGCTGGGTGTACAATGCCCACCAAGGGGCATGCACTGGCGTTGAATGCCAGAAGAGGAGTATTCTGGGCATCCAACGCCCCTATGGAGCAGCCAGGGACATCTTTGTGATCCCTATCAAGCAGGGGCAAGCAGCTCGAGTTTTAAGGCTTCTCAAGCCACTGGGTCCCAGACAAGTTCCACCAACCCCACCCCCTAATTCTTCCCTCCCATATGACCAACGGGGGACCAAGTTTTCTTTTCTTGGGGACAAGCAAAGTTTTTAAGTTTGGTGTTGCAGAGCAAGCTCTAAGAGTATATTATCTTCAACGGCATCAAAGGGAGGTAAATCATCTTTACAGAAGAGCACAGCCTGGGCAACCACTATAAATAAGGTGGTTAAGTTTCAATATCCCTTCCTTTATCTTATTTCCTATTTTCTATTCTAATGCATGATCACAAGTAGTATTTTATTCTTTTCTAGTACTTCTTTTGGTTATAAGATATCCAATGTATCCTCATCAAGCTTAAAAGAAAAAATTTTAAAAGAAATAGTGAGATACATAATTTTCGAGTATATCATGACTTGTTTCTAATTATTTTGATGCAGTGGCCTTGCATTAATTTTCTGAATGTATGAATTAACTGTGCATATTTGATAGTGGAGTTGAGTGTATTGGCTCTTGAAGAATAGTAAATTTAGAGAAGTATTATTGGGTCTCTAAAAAATAAAAAATATTGATTCTTGAAGCAAAAGAAACAGCAGAAAAAGCAAAAAGAAGGAAAAAGAAAAGAAAGAAAAAGAAAAAGCAAAAGAAAAAGCAAAAGCTAGAAAGAAAAAGAAAAAGGGTCTAAGGCTTTGAGCATCAATGATTATGAGGGTCAAAAATAAAGCCTAAAATGTTCAAATGAGCTGCTATCCCTAACTATATGCTTGTAGTGTGAAAGTGTCAAGTGAAAAGCTTGAGACTGAGCAGTTAAAGTTGTGATCCAGTGCAAAAAGAAAAAAAAGAGTACGCTTAAGAACTCTGGGTACCACTGTCTGGGAATTCTGGTAAAGCTTAATTACAATCCTAACAGGCTCACCCAGTTAAGTGCGTGTGGCGTTTATGTATCCGGTGGTAATACTAAAAAATAAAATAGTTAGTCACAGTTAGGCTAAAAAAGGTGCAAAGCACCAAAAGAAGCTGTGGGTCAAGAATCAATAAAAGCTAAACTAGGAGAATTAATAACATCATCCGGATTCTAGTTCCAAGAGATGCCAATACTTCTGAGCTTCAAAGGAAAGTGATGTGCCAAACCTATATAGAAATTAAGAGCAAATTGCCCACATTCAAATAATTGGAACTAAGCTTCATTGAGAGCTCTGAGACTTATTGTATTCTTCTCTTTTTAATCTTATCTTATTTTTGGTTGTTTGGAGACAAGTAACAGTTTAAGTTTGGTGTTCTGATGAGTGGATATTTTATACACTTTTTAGTACTATTTTCTTAATGTTTTTGGTTATGTTTCATTAAGTTTTATTAAATTTTAGTAGGTTTTAGTGCAAAAATCACTTTTTGGATGCTACTTTGAGTTTTTGTGTTTTTCCTATGAGTTTAGGTGATTTTTGGGTGATTCTGGAAAGTTTTGGAAAAGTCTGATTCAGAGGCTGAGAAAGGATTGTAGATGCTGTCTAATTCTAACCTCCGTTCATTCAAACAAGCATATCTTGAGCTATAGAAGTCAAAATGACACGCTCTTAACAGCACTGGAAAGCTAACTTCCAAGGCTTTCTAACAATGTATAATATTTTATAATTATTTTCGGAAATGATGGCCCAAAATAGGCGTTGAACGCCCACCTTACCCCTTGCCTAGCATTGGACGCCCTAGAAGGAGCAAGCTTGGCATTTGGACACCCAAAAGGGATCAAACCTGGCATCCAATGCCCCAAGAGGAGTCCAAGCACGTGAATTCACCCCAAGATTAGCCCAAACACTCACCAAGTGGGCCCAAGAAGTGGATTTTTTCACCAGTAGTCCAGCTTATCTTATTTTTATATTACTATTTCTATTTCAACATGTCTGATTCTATTCTCTTATGCATTTTCATTTTTCAATCTTAATGAATCGGGGGGTGAACCGTGACATTCATCCTTATTCTACATGGTTCCATGTGAGTCCTGACCCGGATAGCATTGAACTAAAGCTAGAGAATGCATTGTGGATTCCAAGTGAATACCTGGGCAACTTTGGATACATGACATGAAATCCCGTTGACCATGGGGTACTGAGGTCTCTGTGGCACTAAGGCTAGAGAAAAAAATCAACATTCTCTGATCCGGAAGATCCGACCTTGTCTGTGACGTTTTGAGTAGGATCGCTGATGAGCGGATAATTTATACGCTTTTTGGCACTGTTTTTAGTATGTTTTTAGTACGTTTTGGTTAGTTTTTAGTATGTTTTTATTAGTTTTTATTTAAAATTTACTTTTCTGGGCTTTACTATGAGTTTGTGTGTTTTTCTGTGATTTCAGGTAATTTCTGGCTGAAATTGAGGAACCTGAGCAAAAATCTGATTCAGAGGCTGAAAAGGACTGTAGATGCTGTTGGATTCTGACCTCCCTTCACTCGAAGTGGATTTTCTGGAGCTACAGAAGCCCAATTTGCGCGCTCTTAATTGCGTTGGAAAGTAGACATCCTGGGCTTTCCAGCAATGTATAATAGTCCATACTTTGCCCGAGATTTGATGGCCCAAACCGATGTTGCAAATCAGCTTCAGAATTCCCGGCGTTTAACGTCGGAACTGGCACAAAAATTGGAGTTAAACGCCCAAACTAGCATAAAAGCTAGCGTTTAACTCCAAAAAAAATTTCTACACATGAAAGCTTCAATGCTCAGCCCAAGCACACACCAAGTGGACCCCGAAAGTGGATTTTTACGTCATTTACTCATTTCTGTATACCCTAGGTTACTAGCTCACTATTAATAGGACCTTTTGACATTGTATCTCTACCTCATGACACATTACACGTTTCTTATTGTATTTTCTACAGCATGAGTCTCTAAACCCCATGGTTGGGGATGAGGAGCTCTGCTGTGTCTTGATGGATTAATGCAATTACTACTGTTTTTCATTCAATCACGCTTGCTTCTATTCTAAGATATCAATTGTTCCCCAACTTGATGAATGTGATGATCCGTGACACTCATCATCATTCTCACCTATGAACGTGTGCCTGACAACCACCTCCGGGATGGGAGGTAGCCATTGACAACGGTGAAACCCTACATACAGCTTGCCATGGAAGGAGCCTTGCGTGCATGAAGAAGAAGACAGTAGGAAAGCAGAGATTCAAAAGATAGAGCATCTCCAAAACCTCAACCTGTTCTCCATTACTGCAAAACAAGTATTTATTTCATGTTCTTTTACTTTTCACAATTAAACCTGAGAATTATTGATATCCTGACTAAGAGTTACAAGATAACCATAGCTTGCTTCAAGCCAACAATCTCCGTGGGATCGACCCTTACTCATGTAAGGTATTACTTGGACGACCCAGTGCACTTGCTGGTTAGTTATGCGGAATCACAAAAGTGTGATTGCAATTTCGTGCACCAATCGCGAAGGGGAGTGGATTGCTTAGAGCTTTACCTTCTTCTATTGTAAGAAGCCATGAGTTAACTTGATGAGAGAACATGAGTTACTCGAATATGGTGGATTCCTATGGTTTATAAGAGATTAACTTGATGGGAGGACATGAGTTAGTCACTTACGGCTGCCATTGAATGAATCATTTGTTATTAAAATAGACAATAAGAAAAGTTAATCCAGAAAGAATACGCATCTCCGAAGCCTTAACTAAATCATTATCATTGTTTCCTTGACATCAATCTAGTATTTCTTTCTTTTACTATTCATTTATGCTTTCAACAAACAACCATCTTTTCTAATCTCCTGACTAAGATTTACAAGGTAGCCATTGCTTGCTCAATCCGATAATCCTCGTGGGATTCGACCCTCACTCACCAGAGGTATTACTTGGACGACCTAGTACACTTGTCGGTTCAGTTGTGTAGAGTTCAATTCCTCTCACCTGTATTGCATAAGAATTTGAGTTTATATTTAAGAGTAGTCTTATTTACTTAAATGTAATGGTGTTACCTATGACTTTGAATGCATGATATGAACAGTGCATATTTGAATCTGAATCAACGGATGTTGATGCATGAGGAATAGGAATTTAGAGAAGATTTATGAATTCTCTAAATTTAACAAGAAATTAATCCTTAAAGCAAAAGAAACAGCAAAAAGAAAAAGAAAATTAAAGGAAAAGTCCAAGGCTTTGAGCATCAATGGCTAGGAGCTTGAATGAACACTCAGGAGCTTAATTGAACACTCAGTTCTCATGCAAATTCACATCCAAAGTTTATATTAGTTTTGGTTGCTTAAGGACAAGCAACAATTCAAGTTTGGTGTTATGATGTGTGAGCATCTTTCCTATCTTTTCCTAATGAATTTGCATTCAAATTTGTTAATTTTGATCAGGATTTAAGTATTTTTAAGCCACTATGCATGCTAGTTTGTGTCGTGTGCAATTTGGTTTATTTCAGGTAGTATTCAGACGGATTTGACAAAGCTTAGAAGGAAGAAATGGAGCCACTGCAACCCCAGGATGTGGCGCCAAACTTGGCAATCTCCAAGTTTGGCGCCATGATCATCATACGCTCCATACAAGGCTGGCATAGTGGCGCCAAGATCAAGAAAAGCTACTATTATGCATGGTTAGAGTGGCGCCAAACTTGGCATAGGAAATTTGGTGGTCCCCACGATCTAGCAACGAAGATCTTCAAAGACCTTTTGATTAAAAATTTATATTATTTACTATAGGAAGATATATTATTTAGTTTTAGAAAATATATTTTATATTTATTAGGATTAGATATAAAAGGGAAAAGATTCAGCCTTTCGGGCTCCCTTCTCTCTGACGCACCTCATTCTATAGTTTACACTTTGAAACTCTAGTTTTCTCTCTGATCCATGAGCAACTAAACATCCACTGTTAAGGTTACCAGCTCTATTTATTCTATGGATTAATACTATTACTCTTCCATTTTAATTAATGTATTGATTTCAATTTCAAGAATTTGTTTTCGTTCTTCATCTTAAGGATTTAGGTAGATCGAAAGAATAACCCTCATTCCAATTGTGTTCTTGCTAAATCTTGGAAAAGTAATTTACTTAAACAACAGCTTGAAAACAATTTCTCCTAAACCACTAATTATCTGGACTTCACGGGATACGTGACATATAATCCTCTTATATTTGGGTAATTAGGGTTTTTGTGGTACAACTCTAATTACAATTAAGTGACCAAGGAATTGACATTTAACTAGGTTAGAGGAAACTAAATTACTAAGGAATTAGGGTTTAGTCAAATATAGTTTGCCATAAATTGAATCTTGCATAATTAAAATAGTTGGTAAGAAAAAGAAATCTGGAAGATAAACAATTCCGAAACCTTAACTATTTTCTCTCATATTCTTCAGATCAATTTACTGTTTACTTTCTAATTCTCTGATTTTTCTGTTTAATGCATTGAACTCTCAAAACATCATTTTCTGCTTGTATGAATAGGTAAATCACTCAATCATTGTTGTTTGATCCATCAATCCTTGTGGGATTGACCCTCACTCACCTGAGGTATTATTTGGTATGACCCGGTACACTTGCCGATTAGTTTGTGGACTTTGAATTCCGCACCAGGTCCCAAAACTTTCAGATCTACCCATGGCTGACCAACCTCCTCATATACCATCGGAGCATCTTCAGATGGTATTGAAGTTACAACAAGCTAATTAGTGCATGGCAGAAGAAAACTAAAGAATGGCAAATCAGATAGCTGAGTTAACTAGTGCTCGGATTGAAAATAATGAGGATCACATTGAGAAACCAGAAGACGATGAAGAAAATTATGATCCAACACACGTCTCTAAAACTCAACAACCAGAGAAAAATTAACAAAACGATGAAGACGATGAATTGGATAATGCAATTGGACCATTCACGATAGATGTCATGAATTTCAAACTACCTAGAAAGTTCATGTTACCAATAACTCTGACTCCCCATGATGGCACGGGTGATTTGATGAAGCACGTTAAAAAATTCTGCTCTATGATGATCGTAAACGGTGCTTCTGATCCTATCCTAAGTCGCAGATTTCTTACCTTTTTTGACAGTCCTGCACTTGATTAGTTTTCATCTTTGGCTGTAGATCCTATTTCACCCTTTCAGGAGCTCGCCAAGCTATTTGAAGATCAGTTCACTACTTCTTCCATATATTTACACGACTCCGATTATCTGAACTCTATCAAGCAAGGACAACATGAAAGCCTAAGGGAGTATGTCACTCACTTCACCAAAGCAGCAATGAGCATCCCAAACCTCCATCCAGAGGTACACCTACATGCTATAAAGAGTGGACTCCATCCAGGAAAATTCCAAGAGGCCATCACCGTAGCCAAACCCAGAACCTTGGCTGAGTTTCGTGAGAAAGCCAAGGGTCAAATGGAGATTGAAGAGCTACGCCAAGTTTGGAAATCTAAGAAAAACCAAACTAATAAGGATGATGACAAAGCCTGGGACAACGAGAAACCCTTTCGGTTAACACCGTGTTATGATTCTTATACCCAATTCAACACCAAAAGGGAGGAAATAATTAAAGAAATACTGAATGTAAAACTAATCAAATCTCCTCAAAAGGCCAAAAACTACCAAGATCTAAAGAATGTGGACAAGTTAAAGTATTGTGCCTTTCACCAAAAACATGGGCATACTACTGATGAGTGTGTCGTAGTCAAATACCTACTAAAGCAACTAGCTCAGTAAGGACATTTAGACAAATACATGAGCAGTGACATTCAAAAGCATATACCACATTCAACCAACCAACTTTCTACAAGGCAATTGATGAATGGATAATTTATACGCTTTTTGGCATTGTTTTTAGGTAGTTTTTAGCAAGTTTAAGCTACTTTTAGGGATATTTTCATTAGTTTTTATGTTAAATTCACATTTCTGGACTTCACTATGAGTTTGTGTATTTTTCTGTGATTTTAGGTAAATTCTGGCTGAAAATGAGGGACTTGAGCAAAACTCTGAAGAAGGCTGACAAAAGGACTGCTGATGCTGTTGGAATCTGACCTCCCTGCACTCGAAATGGATTTTCTGGAGCTACAGAACTCCAATTGGCGCGCTCTTAACGGCGTTGGAAAGTAGACATCCAGGGCTTTCCAGCAATATATAATAGTCTATACTTTATTCGAAGAATGACGACGTAACTTGGCGTTGAACGCCAAGTTCATGCTGCTGTCTGGAGTTAAACGCCAGAAAAACGTCATGATCCGGAGTTGAACGCCCAAAACACGTCATAACTCGGAGTTCAACTCCAGGAGAAGCCTCAGCTCGTGGAATAATCAAGCTCAGCCCAAGCATACACCAAGTGGGCCCCGAAAGTGGATTTATGCATCAATTACTTACTCATGCAAACCCTAGAAGCTAGTCTAGTATATATAGGA
>NC_029777.3:30536959-30537267 GCF_000817695.3 Arachis duranensis
TTGTGGCTCCATGAGAGCCACTGTCAAGCTATTGACATTAAAGAAGCGCTTGTTGGGAGGCAACCCAATTTTATTTATCTAATTTTTATTTTATTGTTATTTTGTGTTTAATTAGGTACATGATCATGAGGAGTCACGAAAAAATCAAAAAAATTAAAAACAGAGTCAAAAACAGAAGAAAAAAAATTTTCACCCTGGAGGACGCACGGGCTGGCGTTCAACGCCCAGAAGGTGCATCTGGCCGGCGTTCAACGCCAAAACGTGCACCATTCTGGCGCTGAACGCCAGAAACAAGCAACAACCTGGCG
>NC_029777.3:30537352-30538513 GCF_000817695.3 Arachis duranensis
AACAAGCATGAAACTGGCGTTCAACGCCAGAAACATGCATTACATGGGCGTTGAACGCCCAGAACGTGCACCAATGGGCGTTTAAACGCCAGAATGATGCACGAAGGCATTTTACATGCCTATATGGTGAAGGAATGGTATTTCTTTTCACCTCAGGATCTGTGGACCCCACAGGATCCCCACCTACCTCGCCCTCTCTCTTTCCATTCATGATCATCCCTTCTATTTTTCATTCACCACCTACATCTACCCACTCTTCCCCATACACCCCACCTACCTTTCCCATTCAACTTCTCTTTCCCACCCAATCCCACCCATATAGCCGCATCCATCTCCCCTCACTCACCTCCATCTTCTTCTTCATCTTCTCTTCTTTCTTTTCTTGCTCGAGGGCGAGCAATATTTTAAGTTTGGTGTGGTAAAAGCATAGTTTTTTTTTGCTTTTACATTACCATTAATGGCACCTAAGGCCAGAGAAACCTCAAAGGAAAGACAAAAGCTTCCACCTCTGAGTCTTGGAAGATGGAAAGACTTATATATAAGCTGAAATAGCTCAGTTGGTTAGAACATATGGCTGCAAATCAAGAGATCCCTGAGATACCTCAGGGGGTAAATTATCCTCCACACAAATATTGGAAGCAACCAAGGGTGGAAACACCAAAATTACTAGGAATCATTCAAACAGGAGCAAGGAAGAGACATAGAGGAGCTCAAAAGCACCATTAAGAAGGCGCCACCCTCACTCAGGTGGATTCATTCCTTGTTCTTTATTTCTTTCTGTTTTCGGTTTTTAATGTTGTGTTTATTTATGTTTTGTGTCTTTACTTCATGATCATTAGTATGTAACCATGCCTTAAAGCTATGAATAAAATCCATTAGTCTTTCACCTCTCTTAAATGAAAAATGTTTTAATTCAAAAGAACAAGAAGTACATGAATTTCGAATTTATTATTGAATTTAATTTAATTATATTGATGTGGTGACAATACTTTTTGTTTTCTGAATGAATGCTTGAACAGTGCATATTTTTGATCTTGTTGTTTATGAGTGTTAAAATTGTTGGTTCTTGAAAGAATAATGAACAAAGAGAAATGTTATTGATGATCTGAAAAAAATCATGAAATTGATTCTTGAAGCAAGAAAAAGCAGTGAAAAAGCAAA
>NC_029777.3:30541087-30541526 GCF_000817695.3 Arachis duranensis
GCCTGACTGAGATTTACAAGGTGACCATAGCTTGCTTCATACCAACAATCTCTGTGGGATCGACCCTTACTCACGTAAGGTTTATTACTTGGACGACCCAGTACACTTGCTGGTTAGTTGAACGGAGTTGTGAATCCAACCAGTGCCATAATAAAGTTTTCATTCAAAATCCAAAGAACGTAGATCACAATTTTCGTCCACCAAGTTTTTGGCGCCGTTGCCGGGGATTGTTCGAGTATGGACAACTGACGGTTCATCTTGTTGCTCAGATTAGGTAATTTTCTTTTCAAAAATCTTTTTCAAAATTTTTCTTTTCTTTTTTCGTTTTTCCAAAAATGTTTTTCGAAAAAAAATTAATAAAAATACAAAAATACAAAAAAATTAGAAAATCATAAAAATCAAAAATATTTTGTGTTTCTTGTTTGAGTCTTGTGTTAAT
>NC_029777.3:30541818-30542399 GCF_000817695.3 Arachis duranensis
ATGTTCTTGATGTTCATCATGATCTTCAAAGTGTTCTTGGTGTTCATCTTGACATTCATAGCATTTTTGCATGCATTCATTGTTTTGATCTAAAAATTTCATGCATTAAGTATTTTTGTTGTTTTTCTCTCTCTTAATTAAAAATTCAAAAATCAAAAAAAAATATATCTTTTCCTCATTTCCCTCCAAATTTTCGAAATTTTGGGTTGACTTGGTCAAAAATTTTCAAAATTAGTTGTTTCTTACAAGTCAAGTCAAAATTTCAATTTTAAAAATCTTATCTTTTCAAAATCTTTTTTTTTCAAAAATCATATCTTTTTCATTTTTTTATATAATTTTCAAAAATTTCAAAAATTATTTTTCAAAATATTTTCAAAATCTTTTTCTTATCTTTTTATCAAATTTTCGAAAATTAAGCTAACAATTAATGTGATTGGTTCAAAAATTTGAAGTTTGTTACTTTCTTGTTAAGAAATGTTCAATCTTTAAATTCTAGAATCCTATCTTGTAGTTTCTTGTTAGTTAAGTAAGTAATTTTAAATTTTAAATCTTTTTATCTTTTATCTTATCTTTTTCAAAAA
>NC_029777.3:30542846-30543184 GCF_000817695.3 Arachis duranensis
GTTGAAATTGATCCAGAACCTGAAAGGACTCTGAAGAGAAAATTAAGAGAAGCTAAATTACAACAATCCAGAAACAACCTTTCAGAAATTTTCGAACAAGAGAAGGACATGGCAGCCGAAAATAATAATAATAATAATGCAAGGAGAGTGCTTGGTGACTTCACAAAGCCAACGTCCAAGTTTGATGGAAGAAGCATCTCCATTCCTGCCATTGGAGCTAATAACTTTGAGCTGAAACCTCAGCTAGTTGCCTTGATGCAACAAAACTGCAAGTTTTATGGACTTCCATCTGAAGACCCTTATCAGTTTTTAACTGAGTTCTTGCAGATCTGTGAGAT
>NC_029777.3:30543398-30567861 GCF_000817695.3 Arachis duranensis
AATGGGATATCTCAGAAGAAAGGAGTTCTTGAAATTGATGCTCTGAATGCCATATTGGCTCAGAACAAAATGTTGATTCAACAGGTCAACATTATCTCTCAAAATCTGAATGGATTGCAACATGCATCCAACAGTACTAGAGAGGTAGCTTCTGAAGAAGCTTATGATCCTGAGAACCCTGCCATGGCAGAGGTTAATTACATGGGTGAACCATATGGAAACACCTATAACCCATCATGGAGAAATCATCCTAATTTCTCCTGGAAGGATCAACAAAAGCCTCAACAAGGCTTTAACAATGGTGGACGCAATAGGCTGAACAATAGTAAGCCATATCCATCATCTTCTCAGCAACAGACAGAGAACTCTGAACAAAACACTTCTAATTTAGCCAGTATAGTTTTTGATCTGTCAGAGGCCACTTTCAGTTTCATGAATGAAACCAGATCTTCCATTAGAAATTTGGAGGCACAAGTGGGCTAGCTGAGTAAGAAAGTTATTGAAACTCCTCCCAGTACTCTCCCAAGCAATACAGAAGAAAATCCAAAAGGAGAGTGTAAGGCCATTGATTTAATCAAAGTGGCCGAATGCATAGGGGAGGAAGAGGACGAAAATCCTAGTGAGGAAGACCTCCTGGGATGTCCTTCAAGCAAGAAGGAGTCTCCTATTAAGGATCCTGAGGAATCTGAGGCTCATACAGAGACCATAGAGATTCCACTAAACCTCCTTCTGCCATTCATGAGCTCTGAAGACTATTCATCCTCTGAAGAGGATGAAGATGTGACTGGAGAGCAAGTTGCTCAATACTTAGGAGCTATCATGAAGCTGAATGCCAAGCTGTTTGGTAATGAGACTTGGGAAAGTGAACCTCCCTTTCTCAATACCTTAAAGTGAATTTCCTATTAGTTCTGTTCTTCTTACAAAAAGGAATAAGGTACAAAATCCTATTTACATTGTTTGCAAATTACTGCAAAATGCCGAGCTTCGTTATCCGAATATAGAAAAACTCGCCCTAACTTTAGTATTCTCAGCTAGACGTCTCTGGCCTTATTTTCAGAGCCATATCATTAATGTTCGAACTGACCAACCACTTCAACAAGTACTAATAAAGCCAGAATTAGCTAGACGACTAATAAAATGGTCTATCAAGCTGTCCAAGTTTGATATCAGATATCACAGCTGAGGATCCATCAAATCACAATATCTTGCAGATTTTTTCGCCAAGTTTACTACTCCTAATTTCGATGAACTGCCCATAGAATGGACACCTTATGTAGATGGTACCTCTAACTCATAAGGGTGTGGGGCTGGTATTCTTCTTGAAGATGGTATTCTTCTTGAAGATGGTAATGGAATTGTGGTGGAATATTCTTATGTTTCTCTTTAAAGGCAAGCAACAATCAGGCTGAATATGAGGAACTCATTGCCGGCTTAAGGTTAGCAATCGAACTCAACATTCGTGAGATAAAGGTACATTGTAACTCTCTATTAGTAGTACAATAAGTGAATCAATCATTTCAAGTCAAAGACCTCTTTTAAAAAAATATTTAGAAATTGTTAAATCCCTCATTTTTTCTTTTTCAAAATTTGAAATACATCATATTCCAAGGGAACAAAACTACCAAGCTGACATTTTGTCCAAACTCACCACCACACAATCACACACTTCAACTCTTCTATAATCTACTTTAGCTATACCAAGTATCAATTTAATTGATATTTTAAGCACCACCCAGGATCATGAGTGGCAATGGCCCTATATCCAGTATTTAAAACTAGAAATGTTCCGTTCAAAATTGATAATTTGAAAAAATTCAAACGATAAGCTTCCTTCTTTAAATTATTAAATAATAACCTATATAGACGAGGTTATACTCATCCACTATTGAAATGTTCAAATAGGTCGGAGGCAAAACTCACCTTAGCCAATGCCCACAAAGGTATCTGCAGTACACACATAAGAGTTTGGAGTCTATCTTCAAAAATTCTCCGTGCCGGCTTCTTTTCGCCGAGCTTATAGAAAGATTGTCATCAAAAGGTAAAAACTTACAAAAATTGCCAAAAATATGCTTCCATAATACATGTCCCAGCCGAGCTATTGCACAACTCTAAAGTAAGTTGGCCCTTTTATCAATGCGAAATTGATATTCTCGGTCCATTCTCCATTGCACCAAGTCAAGAAAAATTTTAGTTGTAGCTATTGACTATTTCTCTAAATGGATTGAGGCACAACCCTTAGCCAAAATCACATCCCAACAAATGATTTCTTTCACTTGGAAGTATATTATATGCAAACCACAACATGTTATGACTAACAATGGTCGCCAGTTTGTCGATCATAACTTTACATATTTTTTACAGAATTTAAAGATCCACCAATATTTCTCTTCATTTGAACATCCATGGCACACGAATTTCCATACTTCGTACAGCTGAACCAGCAAGTGCACTGGTCATCCAAGAAATACCTAAGCAAGTCAAGGTCAATCCCATGAGAATTGTGGTTTGAAGCAAGCTATGGTTATCTTGCAGATCTTAGTTAGGTGGATAGGAGAGTTGTTGGATTTGAATGCGTAAAAGTGAAATAGGGTATAAAATACTTTGTGAATTTGAATGTAACCAGTGGTAAGAATATTAAGGCTTAGAGATGCTTTGTCCTTCTGGATTAATTCTGGTCTTACTGTCTTCTTCAATGGTGAATGATTTCTTCTATGGAAGGCTGTATGTGATTGACGCTGGTTTGAGCAGCTGCCAATACTCCTTCAGATCTGAACCCAGGGTTAGTGCGGATCTAGTCTGATTAAAGGTGAAGCTCCTGCAGTTCATTCTCCTTGGTGATCCTACTTAAAATGCCAAAGACAAGGTCGAATCTTTCGGATCAGAGGATGATGCACCTTTAGGTTCTAGCCTCTACCATAGAGACCCTAATCTCCCTGTACTTCAGCTGAACTGGTGTCTCGAGAAGTCCCCAGCGAAGTCGTGGATTAGCCGTCTAAGAGATGTATAATCAAGCTAGTGGTTCATCATTGTCTGATGAAAGACTCACTTTGAACCCATGTAGAATGTGATAACCTTATGCCAGTTCAACACATTCATATTGATGAAGAACGAAGATACATCTTAGAATAGAGAATCAAACATGGATTGAAGAGAAACAATAATACTTTTATTAATCCATAAAACTCAGCAGAGCTACTCCCCTCAACCTAGGAGGTTTAAAACTCATACTGATAGAAAATACAATCATAAAAGTGTAAAGTGTGCGTCCCCCCCCCTAATGAGAGGTGTAAAAGTTCTTTAAATACTAAATTGATAGCTAAGGATTACATAAGGGTAAAACAGTCTTTTAGTGCTAAAATTCACTTCTGGGGCCCACTTGGTGAGTGTTTGGGCTAAACTTTAATAAGATCCACGTGCTAGGAGGCCTCTAAGGCATTGAACGCTAGCTAGGGGGTCCGCTTTGGGCGTTTGGACGCTAGTTTCCTCCTTTGGGGGTTGGACGCCTGGACTGGGGCAGGAGGCTGGCGTTGGACACCAATTTTAGGCCTTCAATTCTAAATCAAAGTATGGACTATTATACATTTCTGGAAAGCTCTGAAAGTTAGCTTTCCATAGTTGTTAAGAATGCTCCATTTGGCCTTCTGTAGCTCCAGAAAATCTCTTTCGAGTGCAAGGAGGTTTGTAGTGCATTCTCTGTCTTTGAATCAGACTTTTGCTCCAGCTCCTCAATTTCTGCCAGAAATTACCTGAAATTGCACAAAAATACAAAAACTCATAGTATAATCCAAAAATGTGAATTTAACACTAAAATCTATGAAAACTTAATAAAAATTAAACAAAACATGCTAAAAACTATATGAAAATGATGCCAAAAAGCGTATAAAATATCCGCTCATCACAACACCAAACTATAACTGTTGCTTGTCCCCAAGCAACTAAAAACAAAGTAGGATAAAAAGAAGAGTAAGATACAATAAATCTCAGAGTTTTTAACGAAGCTCAGTTTCAATTAGATGAGCGGGACTTAATAGCTTTTTGCCTCTGAATAGTTTTGGCATCTCACTATCCATTGAAACTTAGAATGGTTGTCATCTTTAGGAACTTAGAATCCAGATAATATTATTGACTCTCCTTGTTTAGTTCTTTTTTATTCTTGAACACAGCTTTCATAGTCTTGGCCATGACCTTAAGCACTTTATTTTCCAGTATTACCACCGGATACATAAATGCCACAAATGCTTTAACTAGGTGAACCCTTTCGGGTTGTGATTCAGCTTTGCTAGAATCCCTAGATAGAGGTGTCCTGAGTTCTTAAGCACACTCTTTTTATTTTGGACCATGACTTTAACTGCTCAATCTCAAGATTTTCACTTAACACCTTCACATCACAAGCATATGGTTATGGACAGCTTTGTTGAGCCGCTTAGGCCAAGATTTTATTCCTTGTAGGCCCTCCTAACCATTGATTCTCAAAGCCTTGGATCCTTTTACCCTTACCTTTTAGTTTAAAAGGTTATTGGCTTTTTGCTCTTGCCTTTTGGTTTAAAGAGCTATTAGCTTTTTCTGCTTTTTATTTTTCCATTTTTTTTGCATGCATATATATATCTTTCATTTTTTCTTTTATTGCAACATGCTTTTTATTTTTCTTTTTGCTACTTTTTCATGCTTTAAGGATTAGTTTTTGGATTTTTTTCAAATCACCAATAATACTTTTCCTTTTTCATCATTCTTTCAAGAGCCAACATTCTTAAATTCCAACTTCAAATATGCACTGTTTATTCATTCATTCAAAAAACAAAAGCAATGCCACCACATCAAAATAATTGAACTATTCTATTATAAACTTGAAATTCATGTATCTCTCAATTTTTTTCAAATAAAATTTTCTTTTTAAACAAGGTGAGAGATATATGGAACATTTTACAACTTTAAGACATAGATAGAAATTATCATGTAATAAGAACAAGAGAACAGACAATACAACATAACAGAAAATAGAAAAATAACAAAAGGAGATAAAGAGAACGAATCCACCTTTAATGGTGGCGGATAGTACTCTTCCTTGAAGATCCAATGTAGTGCTTGATCTCTTCAATGTCACTCCTTTTCCTTTGTTGTTCTGCCCTCACAGCCCTTTGGTCTTCTCTGATTTCATTGAGGATGGTGGAATGCTCCTGATGCTCCATCCTTAACTGATTCATGTTAGAACTCAATTCTTCCATGGAAGTATGACATCGATCCCGATAGCTTTAAGGAGGAAAATACATCCCTTAGGCAGTGTTTGGTTTCAAAGACACAGACACAGAGACATGGACACGCTAGAACATGTTCTGTGTTTGTTTGTTGAGACACAAATTTTTGATGGACACGTTAGTACACAAGTATACACAAAATACATGTATTCAGTGTACTTCCAAAATATTGAGACACAGAGACACAACCAATTAGACACAATTTTTTACTCATTTACCCCTTATTAATTTCTTAATCCTAATTCTTTTTTCTCTTTCTCCTTCTCCAATCACCATAACCGTTCTCCTTCCTCCTTCCTCCTTCCTTCCTCCTTCCGTCGTCGAATCCCGTCGTCCAGATTTGCCGTCAGCGTTGCATCTCTTCATCCAGATCCACCGCTGCCGCCGCCGCGTCTCCCCCTTTACCCAGATCCACGTGTCGCCGCCGCGTCTCCCCCTTTGCCTAGATCCACGTGCCGCCGCCACTGCGTCTTCCTCTTCGTTTAGATCCAAGAGGTGCCGCTGTGTCTCCTCATCCGTTCAGATCCGAGCGGTGCCGCTGTGTCTCCTCCGTCCAGATCCGCGCGCCGCCACTCGCTCCTCCTTCGTTCAGATCTGTCGCCGCTACGTCTCTTTTTTCGTCCAGATTTGCAGCTGTTGCCTCTCCTCCCTATTCGCGATGTCCACGGCCGCTTCTCCCTCTTCCTCTTCGAGTTTGTTATTGTGGCCTCTTCCTCTACCTTGATTCTTCTCTTTTCACAGTTTGCTCTTCAGTTATTTTTTTTCTTCTTTTTTTTCTGTTGAAAAATAAAAATTCTTGTTGATTCTTATAAAATTTTTGCTAATTAATTTGTGGTGAATTGCGTGTGATGATGATTCTGTAGTGGTGGAGATGGTGGATGATAGTGGTAACAATGGTGGCTGATTTTTTTTATAAGGATAACATGGACTTTTTCTAATTTTATTGTGTCTTGTTCAATATTTACCAAACACAGTACATAGACACTAATAATTTGTGTCTATGTCTTTAATGTCTATGTCTCTGTGTTTCTGTCTCAAGAGATACATGAACCAAACACTGCCTTAAGGCATCTCAGGGATCTCATGTTGAGACGGCTGCACAAGCTCTTGTGCATGCTCTCTAGTTTGCTCCATCCTCTTCTTAGTGATGGGCTTGTCCTCCTAAAAGAAGATATCTCCCTCTATGACAATTCCAATTGAATTGCATAGATGACAGATGAGGTAAGGGAATGCCAACCTTGCTTTCGTGGATGGCTTTTTAGCTATCTTGTATAATTCTTAAGGGATCACCTCATGTATTTCCACCTCACTTCTAATCATGATGTAATGGATCATGATGGCTCTTTTAATAGTCACTTCTGATTGGTTGCTAGTAGGGATGATAAAGCATTGGATGAATTCCAACCATCCTCTAGCTATAGGCTTGAGGTCAAGCCTTTTTAGTTGAATGGGCTTGCCTTGGGAATCCCTTTTTCAATGTGCTCCTTCCACATAGATGTCTGAGAGCACTTGATCCAATCTTTGATCAAAGTTGACTATTCTAGTGTAAGGATGTGAATCTCCTTGCATTAAAGGCAAGTAGAATGCCAACCTCACACTTTCCAGGCTAAAATCTAAGATTCTTCCTCGAACCATGGTGCTCCAATTCTTAAGATTGGGTTCACACTAATGTCATGGTTTTTCGTGACCCATGCATTAGCATAGAACTCTTGCACCATTAAAATCCCAACTTCTTGAATGGGATTGGTTAGGACTTCCCAAACTCTTCTTCGGATCTCTCTTCAGATTTTTGGATACTCATTCTTTTTTAGACTAAAAGGGACCTCAGGGATCACCTTCTTCTCTGCCACTACTTCATAGAAGTGGTCTTGGTGGGCTTTGGTGATGAATCTCTCCATTTTCCAAGATTCAGAGGTGGCGGCTATTGCCTTCCCTTTCCTCTTTCTAGAGGATTCTCCAACCTTGTGTGCCATAAGTGGTAATGAAAAGCAAAAAGCAATGCTTTTCCAACACCAAAATTAAAAACATTGCTCATCCTCGAGAAAAAAATAAAGAAAAGAGAAGAATGGAGTAGAAGAAGAAGAAAATAGAAGGAGAAGGACGGAGAAGGCAATTCAGCCAAGGGGGTTTTGATGTGTGTGAGAGGTGTGTGTATAAAGGGTTAGAATGAGGGGTATTTATAGGAGTGGGCTAGGGTTGGGTTCGGCCATGGGTGGGGTAAATGGGTGGAAAATTTAATTTGAAGTGGGTGGGGGTTGGTGGGTATTATGATGGTTTTAGAGAAGTGATATGGATGTGATTGGGCTAGGGTTTATAAGGAAGAGTGTATAGAAAAGTGTGAAAGAGAAAATGAAAAAGTGGGGTAGTTAAAGATTCTGTGGGATCCACTAGTCTAGAGAGGCTAGAAAATTCAGATTCCCTGCCCTTTGCACTGGCGTTGAACGCCGAGGGTCTGCTCCCTGGCTGGCATTCAACTCCAACAACACTGATAAACCACTATTTTATGGTTTATATTGTGTTTAATTGAGTGGTTTTATCAAGTCTTTACCCACTTATTCATATGATTAGCATGACATTACAATTCCTTCCCAAAGTTGTTCTATGGTTGAAAACTTGCTTCCTATAGATCTTTTTTATTGTGTATTTTAATTCTCTTTTATACCATTCGATGCCATGATCCGTGTGTTAAGTGTTTCAGGCTTTATAGGGCAGGAATGGCTTAGAGGATGGAAAGGAAGCTTGCAAAAGGGAAGGAGCACAAGAAATAAAGGAGACAACCAGCGAACAGTGACGCGCACACATAGCTGACGCGTGCACGCGATTTGGACAAAATCACAGTGATGCGTTCACGTGCCTGAGGCGAAGGCGTGGATTGGAATCTGCACGAATGATGCGAACGCGTGGACGACACGTACGCGTGGCAAGAAAAACACGTGGACGACGCGTACGCGTGACATGCGCGATCTGCAGAATTAACAGACTGGGCTATTTTTTGACCCAGTTTTTTGCCCAGAAAACACATATTAGAGGCTATAAAGTGGGGGAATGCATTCATTCATTGATACAACAAGAATACAACATTCATTCACAAAATTTTAGGTTTTAGATGTAGTTTCTAGAGAGAGAGGCTCTCTCCTCTCTCTTAGGATTTAGGATTAGGATTCTTCGTCTTTTCAATTCCAGGTTTAATATTCCTTTACTTTACTTTATGTTTTCTTCTACTTTTATTTATTCTATTACTTTAGTTGATTACTTGATGTTGCCAATTTGGTTTATGGATTCCTATGTTCAATCTAACTTTCTATTTAATATAATTTGAGGTATTTCAGATATATGATTTTTATTTAGCTTTCTATATTCTTGGCTTCGGTTGAGTAATTAGAGACTCTTGAGTTATCAAACTCTTTTGTTGATTGATAATTGGAAGTTGCTAATTGACTTGAATTCCACTAACTCTAGTCTTTCTTTAGGAATTGACTAGGACTTGAGGATTCATATTGATTTATCCACTTGACTTACCTTCATAGTTAGAGGTTGACTCTAAACCAACAATAATCCTTTCATACAAAAATTTGTTTGTCACAAGTACAAACCCCTAAAATCTATAAACCGGAGTATTTAAACCTCGGGTCGTCTCTCAAAGGAGTTGCAGGGTAGTGTTTTTGTTATTGGTTATGGCCTTGTTTATTTTGGGGTTTTGGATGAGAAATATGAATAGTAAATGGTAAGAAAACTTTATTAACAAAATGGTCTTGGCAAGGTTTGGTTGTCAAGGGTCTTCATCATTATCACTAGCCACAAGTATGGTAGTTGTAAGGATTAATCCCACTTAGTCATCCTTAAATCAATTATCAAAGGAAAGTCAAGTGAGTTATATCAATCCTAGTCCATAAGTCCTAGCTTTCCACTAATTGGATTAATGAAGGCTAGAGTTAATGGCTATCAACTAGCAATCAATTGGACACTAGTGACTCAAGAAATCCTAAGTTACCTTCTCAAGCCAAGAACATAAAATCGTACTCTAACATCCTCTCAAGCATTTCATCAAACACTTGGAGGGTAATGAAAGAAAGCATTTTTATTTGTAAGAATAAAAGGAATCAACAACTAACAATTACAAAGAATTAACAAAACAACAATCAACAACATCACAATCACAACAACAATCTATCCAAAACAAAATGAAGAATTACAATTATTAAAGCACATAACTAGAAAGAGGAAGAGGAGAAGATTAAGAGTTGGTAAATGAAAAGTGAATCAAAGCATGAATTAAACCTAGATCTAAGAAGAGAGATTAACCTAAACCTAATCCTAATCCTAGAGAGAAGTGAGAGCTTCTCTCTCTAGAAACTACTTCTAAACTAAACTATTACTTATAGTAACTAACTTCTCATGTCTTGCCCTTAAACCTTCATCCTTTTAATCCTTTCTCCTAGCAATTGGCGCCAAAAATGGGTTCAGAAACCCTCTCAAATCGCCAGGCACGTGTTGCATTAATGAAGTCATGTGCGGTCATCGACGCCTGCGCGCACGGTACGCGTGCGCGTCCCTAGCCGATTCTATAATGTGCGCGCGAGCGCCTTGTGCGCGTGCGCGTGCGCGTGCATGGTTGACTTTGCTTCTTTGACTTTTTATGCTTCTCTCCACTTGCATGCTTCCTTCCTTGCTCCTTTGATCCATGACTAGCCTATTTCAACCTGAGATTACTAGAAAACATATCAAGGCATCTTATGGAATTAAAGGAGAATTAGAATTCATCAAAATAAGGCTTAAAAATCATGTTTTTACACTTAAGCATAAATATGGGAGAGATAACAAAACCATGCTAATTCATAGGCTAAATGTGACAAAAGGTTATCAAAACACTCTAAATTCAATACAAGATAAACCCTAAAAATGGGGTTTATCACACAACCAATAATAAAACACACCTCCCTGCAATTCCTTGAGAAGACAACTCGAGGTTTCAATACTTCGGTTTTAAATTTTATTGGGTTTTGTTACTTGTGACAACCAAACTTTTGTACGAAAGGATTCTCTGTTGGTTTAGAAACTATACTTACAACGTAATTATATTTTTAAATTTCTTTACCGATAAAAATCCGTTCGTCAAACACTCCATCCAAAGTGTTCTGTTTTCACTGCTGAATGTTTCTGTCTCTGTTCTGACAGCTGCACATGATCATAAACCTAAAAATAATTTAAAGAAAAATAAAATGAAAGAAAATAGAAATAAATAATTAATTAAGGTTGGATTGCCTCCTAACAAGCGCTTATTTAACGTCATTATCTTGACAGTTAGCTCCTGACGGAGGTGAGTATTGGCTCAGAATTTTGTCGCTTACAGTGAACTTCATTCCTGTCTTTTCATGAATGAGCTTCACATGCTCTAGAGATAGGATACGACTCACTGTATGTGGTATGACTGGCTTCTTGGTGAAGACAACTCTTATGCCAGGTGAGAGGCCCTCAGTTGGGACTTTCTTGTCCTTCCAGCCTTTAGGTACTTTCTTCCTAATACCTTTGTTTTCAGTGCTTGTTAATCGCTGCCCAACACCAAACTTAGAATTGATGTTTGGGGCCTTAGTAAAGCTCTACACTGAAAGAGATGGTTGGAACACTAAGTGTTGTACACTTATCTCAGAGGGAGAGTTACGGTAAGGCATCTTGAACAAGATGTGATCCTCCCCTAGTTGTAGAATCAATTATCCCTTAGCTACATCAATGATAGCATTGGCAGTGGCTAGGAAAGGTCTTCTAAGGATGACGGATTCATCCTCATCTTCCCCAGTATCCAAGACTATGAATTTTGTAGGATGTAGTGGTCTTCAACCTTTTCCAAGACATCCTCTACTAAGCCATATGGTTTCTTTATTGACTTTTCTACCATCTCTAGTGAGATGTTTGTAGCTTATACCTCAAAGATGCCCAACTTCTTGATGAACGGATTTTTGACGGTCTAGAGTTTCACAAATGAAGTCTCATTGTAAAGTATAGTTTCTAAACCAACAATAATCCTTTCATGCAAAAATTTGGTTGTCACAAAGAACAAACCGCAAATAAGAATTAACCGGAGTATTTGGACTCTGGGTCGTCTCACGAGGATTGCAATGAAGTGGTCAATTATTGGCTATGAAAGAATATTTTGGGGTTTTTGGAATAAGAGACATGAAAAGTAAATAATAAGGAAATTCAAATAACAAAAAAGGCCTTGGCAAGGGTTAGTGGTCAAGGATCTCTATCCTTATCACTAACCACAACATGAGAATTGGCAAGGATCAACATCATTAAGTCATCCTCTAAATGATAAAGGAAAGTCAAATGAGCTATGTCAATTCAAGTCCATAAGTTCTAGTTCTCCACCAATTTAATTAGTGAGATCTAAGGTCAATGGCTCCCAATCATCAATCACTTGGACATTAGCAACTCAAGAGTTTCTAAGTTAACTTCCCAAGCCAAGAGCATAAAATTCTACTCTAAAGCCCAACCTAGCATTTTGTCAAACACTTGGTGGGTACAAATGGAAAGCATGGTAAATTGCAAGAAATATAAATCTACCAACTACCAATTGCAAGAAAAGTAAAATCACAACTCAAATCAACAATAAAAGAACATCAACATTAAATTGCATTAAAAATAAACTAAATCCATCATGAGTGCATGATTACAAAAGAGAGCAAAGAGGAAAATTAACACTACAAACCATGAGAATGAAATAGTAGAAGCAAGAAATCATAAAGGAAATGAGATGGAAACATAAAATTGGACCTAGATCTAAGATGGAAATACCCTAAGAACCCCAATTCTAGAGAGAAGAGGGAGCTTCTCTCTCTAGAAACTAAACTACATGATGCTAAGCTACAACCAAGTGCTCCCCCTTTGCTTGGGCTTCAATTTTGCATGAAATACACTCAAAAACAGGTTGGAATTTGGGCTTGGGCTGCTCAGAAATCGCCCCCAGTGTTTTGCCTTTAAGTGAGTCATGTGCGAGTATCGGCGCGTACGCGCCTTGTGCGCGGGCGCGTTGATTGGCTAATTCTTCATCCGCGCAAACGCGGCATGTACACATGCGAGTCCTTAGACGAACTCACTTTTGCGCGCGCGCGCCTTGTACGCGTGCACGCCCATCGATGCATTTCCAAACTTGGTTTCTTCATGCATTCTCCACTTTGTATGCTTTTTCTTCGTTCCTTCAATCCAATCTTTGCCTTCTAAACCTGAAACCACTTAACAAACATATCAAGGCATCGAATGGAATTAAAGTGAGTTAAAATTAGCTATTTTAAGGCCTAAAAAGCATGTTTTCACGTTTAAGCACAATTCAAGGGAGAATTACAAAACCATGCTATTTCATTGAATAAATGTGGGAAAAGGTAATAAAATCCCCCAAATTAAGCACAAGATAAACCACAAAATTGGAGTTTATCAAATCTCCCCACACTTAAACTAAGCATGTCCTCATGCTAAAATCAAGAAAGAAGCAAAGGGTATCAACATTTATTCAATGCAAACTAACTAAATGCAATCTATCTAAATGAATGCAACTACTTGGTCAAAATAAGTCAACTTCTAAGAATACATATAAGTACAAGGGCTAAAGCATAGCAATCAAAGCAAACCCACAATTGAATTGAATCATTGAAAGATTTTACAAACTTGCAAGAAAAGATGATCATAGGTGGAAATATGTAATTGAGCGATCGAACCCTCACCGGATGTGTATCCGCTCTAGGCACTCAAGTGTATGGGGTTGATTTACTCAATTCTCCCCTAATCATGCTTTCCAAGATTTATTTTTCATCTAACATTCAACAATTACTTTATGCGTGCATACAAATATCATGAGGGCTTTTCCATAGGTTGTAATGGGGCTAGGGTCAAGGTAGGATACATATGGTCAAGTGAGCTTGAAATTTGAATCTTTGATTAATCTAAGCTTCCCACCCAACCTATATAGCAACCTATACAATTCAAAGCTAACCTAACTACCCATTCTTCACTTTTCCACACACTCATGCATTCTATTTTTGGTTACCACACATATGCATTAATTTTTATTGAACCTTGAACTTTGGGGCATTTTTGTCCCCTTTTTATTGCAATTCTTTTTCTTTCTTTTTTTTTGACATATATATATATATTTTTTATTTTGTATATATCTATTTTTTTTCTTTTTGCAATAAAGTATATACAAAAGTATCAATGCATATGGATTTACATTCAATGCATGAGTATGTACCCAATTCCCAAACTTTGACAAAAATACAAAAATACACTTTCATCCCAACCAATGTTTCCAACTCTCCCAAACTTGAATGATAAGCACTCTCACTAGCCTAAGCTAATCAAAGATCCAAACAAGGGACATTTATTGTTTTTCACTTAGGCTTGTAATGTGCTACAATTAAGAATAAGTGGGTTAAGCATATGCTCAAAATTGGTTAACAATGGAAGATAAAAGGTAGGCTATTTGGGTAAGTGAGCTATTTGAACAATGGCCTCAATCATATAAATGCATGTATACACAAAGTAATGGACATAAAGAATCAAACAAATCAAAGATTACAATCATAGGAAGAGAATAATGCACACAAGAATGAAAATAAGTGGTTATGTATGATGTAACCACACAATTAGGCTCAAATCTCACAAGATTGTGTTCTTAACTCAAAAATCATGTTCCACAAAGTATATAATTCAAACAAGTTCTAAAAAAAAATTTTTCAATCAATAGGGGGGCCCTATAGATAAAATCCTTGGAAAATATCATGATTTTGACTAAGCTTAATATATACATATGCAAAATAAGAAAATGTAACTAAAAATCCTAAAATGAAATGCAAAAGTGTTAGGATTAGAAACTTGTCACCCAAAAACGCCGAGTGGTCGGACGACCTCCCCACACTTAAAAGTTTGCACCGTCCTCGGTGCATCCAAAGATGAGCAAGGGGGTACGGCAAATTTCCTAGTTGCTACCTTCAGCTGGTAGGTTAACCGATGCTGCGTGTTCTTCTCCCGCTTCCGTTTTTGCTTATGGTGCATCAATCATGAAAAATAAAATAAACACCGTAAGATGAGAAAATACAAAAGCAAGGAAGTTTGAATTATTGGAATGAGGTAAATCATTAGAAATGAGTGGGTGAATTGGTGTGATATTAATGAGAGATAGGTGTGTGGGTTCTAAAATTACGCGCAGTTTAGAATTCACACGCACTAGTACAAAAAGTTATGTCACAATTACACAAAAGAAAACATGCACTTCACTCATTCTAGTGTGCTTGAGATACTTTAAAAGACTTGTAGGCTAAAACAATCCAACAAGTAGTGAAGAAGTATAAAAGCATTCAAGCAAAAATCAAGCAATTGTGAAATTGGATAATGCATGGGCATTGATTGATGTGTAAGTAAATTTGATGAACAAAATGGTATAGAGAGCTCACACATCAAACAATGACACATATTGAAGTTGTTGCAACACCTAAGTGACATAGAGGTGAAACACATGGATGCTATGGAACTTAGGAAAAAGAAGATAGAAGTGGAAATCAATCACATAGCAAGCATGGCCCACAAAGCTTTACAAAGCTCAAAAAATATGTCACTAGATAAGCTTTCGATCTCACAACTCTATAATCTCAATGCCTGAAATAAGTGATGTGAATAAGGGTAAACCATAAACAAGCATCACCTAAAAAAATGCAATGATAATATACAATTGCCTAACAATAGATGACGAATGCATGGTGGCCAAAACATGCAATTCAAAGAGGTAAGATGCATGAAGGCAATGTAACATGTACTTGGTGTTCACAAATGTTAATCATGGAAAGTTCTAAACCAAGTAACCAAATATAACCTCAACAAAGAAATCCAACAATGACAATTAACAACAATGATGTTAAGATAACATCCTATTAATAATGAGCAGCAATAAACAGTAGACAAGATTAGTAATCCAACACTTATAATGGAAAACAAAAATTAAACTAACTAAATAACTAAAAGAAGTGGTGTTACATGATATTTGGTAGTGTTGGATGATGTTTGAATAGTGGAAAGAAAAAAGAAGAAGGAAAGAAATGGAAGGAGGAGAAGAAAAGAAGGTGGGTGAAATAAGGCAATCCACGCGTGCGCGTCATGTGCGCGTAAGCGTGAATTGATGAAATGGTAGCGATGCGTACACGCAAGGTATGCGTGCGCGTCGATGGGTTATTTTGCAAACGACGCGTAGGCGTGAAGTGCGCGTATGCGTGCATTGGGTACAAATTTGGCACACTTCAGGCACAACTCTCGGGTGAATGTATGGGAAGTGGAAAACTTCAATCACGCGTGCGCGTGCATGACGCGTGTGCGTGGATGGTTGAAATTACTTAGGTCACGCGTACGCGTAGTGCTCTATTTTTCAAAATTTTTCTATGTTTTTGCACCAATCCAAGCATTCCAAACCTCTAAACAACTACCAAAACATCATAAAACCTTATTTAACATACTAAACTCCCAAATAAACATATCTAACCAAACAAAACATAAAATTAAACTAATTATTAGCAATATTTACAAAAAGAAAAAAGGAAAGATGTTACCATGG
This sequence comes from Arachis duranensis, assembly GCF_000817695.3. Lineage (NCBI taxonomy): Eukaryota > Viridiplantae > Streptophyta > Magnoliopsida > Fabales > Fabaceae > Arachis > Arachis duranensis. Next base: position 30,559,242 of record NC_029777.3, read on the forward strand.
TGGGGTGTCTGCCACCTAGCACTTTTGTTTATTGTCCTTAAGTTGGACTTATGGGGAGCTCTTATCAAGGTGGCTTGTGCTTGAATCCATTCTTGAACATCCACCAATGCTTGGACTTCCATTGTGCTTCATCATTCAAAGTTACTATCTCCAAGCTTTGATGGAGTTCTTCACAAACCATGGGCTCCCAAAGTTAATTCTCCTTGTGCGATCCAGGATCCCACACTTTATTTTCACAGCCGTCCTTGAGTTGATCATGGTGATTTCCTCTGGGTGGCAAGAGAGATGAATTCTCATGGAAGCACCAAACTATCCTCCTAGACCCATCAAATTGAGCACTAGTCCAACACATGCTCCTCAATTTTGAGCTTCCAACCATAATGAGCCTAAACTTACAACGCCAACCACTAAACATCCTCCTCTTACGCTTAATTCCATAAAGCGCCCTAAGTTGGTCATCCGTCTCAAGCAAACCATATTCAAGTGGGATAATAAAGCTAAGAGTTAGAAGTTTTACCCACTCAAATGAAGGATTAGATAACAACCTAGGTGGAGGAGTTCCCAATGGTCTTGACAAAGTATGCTCCACTCCCGTCCATCCTCTTCTAGAGACGTCCACCATTTGGCAAAGTTTTTCAAGCTCTACCTCTTGCCATGCTTCCTCAAGTTCACATTCTTCTTCACCAAATTCTTCCATCTCTTCCCCATCACTCAGATCATAAATAGAAGGTTGAGTGAAGTCTACCTCCTCATTAATTTCGAGCATAGTGGGGAAGGATTCTTCAAGCTCAAAAGGATCATATGTTGGTATGGACTCATCATAAATAAGAGGGCCTATTACTCGGAACACTTCTTCCAATTCTTCAATCACATTCTGCCTTGGAGGTTGTGCACTCTCCTCCTCAACATCAACTTCAATCTCCATGGAAGAAGGCTCTTCAACTTGTGATTCCTTTATATACTCAACATATCCTAAGGTGCCAACCACTATTTTCTTTGGATTAATCATCTCTACCTTCTCCTCTTGTTGCACTTCTTGCTTTGACTCCTCTTTTTCACCTTGGAGCTTCAAGTTTACTCCCTCACTAAGCTCTTTGGTTGCATCTCCACATTCAACAATGGAAGTGCTTTGATCGCACAAGCTTAGGCGGGATGAGACTATGTTGCTAATGGCTTCTACCATGATAACCATTTTTGCTCTTAACTCCACAAACTTCTTTTCATCTTCCTCTTATCGCCTTAAGATATGAGATTCAAGATCTCTCAATTCCTGCATGGAGGTCTCATCGAAAGGTGATGGTGAAAGAGAGGGTTGTTTGAGGGAAGGTTGTTATAATTGGAAGGTGGTTCATATTGGTGAAATTCTTGAGGTGATGTGTATGGACTTTGTGGTTCATGGGGGTAGTGGTATTGGAATGGTGGTGATTCTAGATATGGTTCATATGGTGGTTGGTATGGTATGTATGGGTTGGGATCATTTGGAGGTGAATGATGGTATGAGGCTTGTGAGTGTGGTGAAGGGCTATATTGAGGAGGGGGTTCATATGCATATGATGATTGTGGTTGACAACCACAATGAGGGTCATCACATACATTAGATTGGTATGCATCAAGATTTGAATTGTACCCATAAGAAGCCGGGGGAGGTTGTTGCCAAGAAGGTTGTCCATAAGCTTGGGGTTCCTCCCACCATTGATCTCCAAATTCTTGATGCATATTGTCATTATAATCTCTATCTCCTACAACACAGTTAGAACCATACTCAAAGCCAAAGTCATGAGAATTCATAGTGAAAGAGAAAATAAAAACAAAAGCTAACAAGAAACAAAGAGAACAAAATCCTACAACTAGCAAAAACTAACAAACAAACCAAAAATCAAGATATTCACAATATATACAATAGCCAATAACATAACACCATTGCAATCCCCGGCAACGGCGCTATTTTGATGAACAGATTTTTGACGGTCAAGAGTTTCACAAATGAAGTCTCGTTGTAAAGTATAGTTTCTAAACCAACAATAATCCTTTCATGCAAAGATTTGGTTGTCACAAAGAACAAACCCCAAATAAGAATTAATCGGAGTATTTGGACTCCAGATCGTCTCAGGAGGATTGCAATGAAGTGGTCAATTAATGGCTATGAAAGAATATTTTTGGATTTTTGGAATAAGAGACATGAAAAGTAAATAATAAGGAAATTCAAATAACAAAAAGGCCTTGGCAAGGGTGGGTGGTCAAGGATCTCTATCCTTATCACTAACCACAACATGAGAATTGGCAAGGATCAACCTCATTAATCATCCTCTAAATGATAAAGGAAAGTCAAATGAGCTATGTTAATCCAAGTCCATAAGTCCTAGTTCTCCACCAATTCAATTAGTGAGATCTAAGGTCAATGGCTCCCAATCATTAGTCACTTGGACATTAGCAACTCAAGAGTTCCTAAGTTACCTTCCCAAGCCAAGAGCATAAAATTCTACTCTAAAACCCAACCAAGCATTTTGTCAAACACTTGGTGGGTACAAATGGAAAGCATGATAAATTGCAAGAAATATAAATCTATCAACTACCAATTGCAAGAAAAGTAAAATCACAACTCAAATCAACAATAAAAGAACATCAACATTAAATTGCATTAAAAATAAACCAAATCCATCATGAGTGCATGATTACAAAAGAGAGCAAAGAGGAAAATTAACACTACAAACCATGAGAATGAAATAGTAGTAGCAAGAAATCATAAAGGAAATGAGATAGAAACATAAAATTAGACCTAGATCTAAGATGGAAATACCCTAAGAACCTTAATTCTAGAGAGAAGAGGGAGCTTCTCTCTCTAGAAGCTAAATTACATGATGCTAAGCTACAACCAAGTGCTCTCCCTTTACTTGGGCTTCAATTCTGCATAAAATACACTCAGAAATAGGTTGGAATTTGGGCCTGGGCTGCTCAGAAATCGCCCCCAGTGTTTTGTCTTTAAGTGAGTCATGTGCGAGTATCGGCGCGTACATGCCATGTTCTCGTGCGCGTCGATTGGCTAATTCTTCATCCGCGCGAACGTGGCATGTATGCATGCGCGTCCTTAGACAAACTCACATTTGTGCACGCGCGCCTTGTACGCGTGTGCGCCCATTGATGCATTCCCAATCTTGGTTTCTTCATGCATTCTCCACTTTGTATGCTTTTTCTTCATTCCTTCAATCCAATCTTTGCCTTCTAAACCTAAAACCACTTAACAAACATATCAAGGCATCGAATGGAATTAAAGTGAGTTAAAATTAGCTATTTTAAGGCCTAAAAAGCATGTTTTCACATTTAAGCACAATTCAAGGGAGAATTACAAAACCATGCTATTTCATTGAATAAATGTGGAAAAAGGTGATAAAATCCCCCAAATTAAGCACAAGATAAACCACAAAATTGACGTTTATCACGTCTCCATTACAGAGAGTGGCATGAGGTTTATGCTTGACCCTAGGTCACACAGATCATTCTTGTGTTTTTTGGAAAGAACTGGAGGTTCTTCCTCCAAAGGCTTTGTACTAAATAGTTTGGCATTCAGCTTCATGAGAGCTCATAGGTACTGAGAACCTTGCTCTTCCCTAGTGTCTTGATCCTCATCAGAAGATGAGTATTAATCAAAACTCATGCATTGAAGAAGTGCATGAAAAGGAACCTCGATGGTCTTTATATGAGCATTGACTTCCTTTAGTTCTTGGATAAGGATTTCTTGAGTGGGTATTGAGCACTCAGGGAGTGTGCCTTTACTAGCGTTCAACGCCAACTCTGATGGCTCCTTAGGCATTGAATGCCCATGTTGTATACCCTTACTAGCGTTAAGCGTCAGTTCCCTTACCATTTTGGGCGTTGAATGCCTAGCAGGGATGTTCTAGCTAGAGTTCAATGCTAGCTTCCCTGCCTGTTGGGGCATTGAACGCCCAATAAGGGCTTCCTCACTGGCGTTCAGCACTAGAGTACCTGCTTGTTTGGGCATTGAACGCCCAGCTAGTGTTCTTTGGCTGGCATTCAACACCAGCTCTGCTGCCAGGATTAGCATTGAATGCCCAGTGAGGGCTTCCTCACTGGCATTCAGCACTAGGTTCTTAAGCTGTTTGGGCGTTGAACACCCAGTGAGATCTTTCTCACTAGCGTTCAACACCTTCCCAATCTCTCCAAATTTTGCCTCAGCCTCAGTGAACAAAAAAATGATAATTTTCCAAATTTTATAAGATTGAATAAAAAATATCAATTAATTTTTTATATAAATATAATTGCTATGCTTAGTGTGTGACTCGTTGATTTTTTAGAGTGGTTAGAGTTCGACAATAAAATAAATGACTTATAGGATGAATTCATTAATAACTAAGTACTGATAGCCTTACACTCTTTTCTTGGGTTCACTTCAGTATTACTTGGAAGAGTGTCAGGAGGAGTCTCAAGGATCCTCTTGCTCAGTTGACCAATTTGTACCTTCAAATTTCTGATGGAGGACCTTGTTTCAGTTATGAAACTATGAGTGGTCTTAAAGAGGATGAGGACCAGAGTGACTAAGTTAGAAAGGCTCTGCTTAAGGGTCTCCATATTCCCTTGAGAAAATGGGAATGGTGGCCTGTTGTTTAACCTATTCTGGTTCATTCCACCTTGATTGTTATTGAAACCTTGCTGAGGCTTCTGTTGATCTTTCCATGAAAGGTTAGGATGATTCCTCCATTAAGGGTTGTAGGTGTTTCCATAGGGTTCTCCCATGTAATTCACCTCCTCCATTGTGGTTTGATCAGGATCATAAGCTTCTACTTCAGAAGAAGCTTCCTGAGTGCTTCCAGCTGCAACTTGCATTCCAGTCAAATATTGAGAGATCATGTTGACCTGTTGGATCAAGATCTTATTCTGGTCGATATTGTTGTTTTTCCAACCCCTAGACGTCTTCCTTTTGGGGTCTTCCTTTTTATCATAACTGTCCTTCACCGACTTCAATTCCTCTTCCTTTTCTGAGAACTTCTGTTTCATCTCAGGTGTCAGATCATTCTTCAAATCTAAATTTTCTCTCAAACTAGCCAGCTCATTAGTCTTTTCTAATATTTTTTTATGTTTTACCTCCCAACTCTGACCAATGCTCGACAATCAAAATTCGAGCACCTACAAAAGAACAGCTATATCAGATAACTAAAAATTGCAATCTACCTTATACATGTACTAAGGTTACGTCAGATGATGACTAAAATGTCTCATCGGCAACAACCATGAAAGGGGAATTCTTATCCCAAACTGAAGATCCATCACCTTCATCAGCAAAACCATGCAACTTTTCTTGATTACTCACAAAAGTAGTCAACTCCTCAAACAGAATCTCTTTTCTTTTTTCCAATAAGTCATTAGAAACATCCACATCAATAAGATTGGTCTTCTTCTTTTTAAAGACAATCTTCGTTCTTTTTGGGATAGGTTGGTCAACCTCCACTCCTTCATCTCCGTTGACAGGGTTTGATAACGAGCCCTCCTTTTCGACATTCTTTATCATGTAATGAGCTCTTAAACTCGTAGCCAAAAGTCCAAGATAATTTCCACCTGAGTGAAAACAAAGAAAAACATTCAAATACAAATAAGTTATTCTCATAAACATATGGAGATCTTCTATCAAACCTTACCGAGGTAGTTAACCGCAGACATTTTGTCCTCTTCCCATGGGAACAAATAAAAAATAGAAATAAACTTTTTTTATCAACAACCTCCATAAGAAAGTCTATTATACACCTATTCCTTGGATTTATCTCTTTGGGACCCAAAATATGTTGCGGTTGTGAACACCACCAGAGAGGAAACTTATCACCAAGGTGTTCATCCAGGTAAAAAGGGAAATTTTCTTCCGTCGATCTTACTTTCAAGAATATTTCTTTAAAATCTTTGAATGATGACTTGTAAAGTTTAAAAATTCAAAAACCAGGGGTACTAAAAAGAAGGTTTCACCTCCAAAAATTCCATTAATATTTCAAAACACCTCAAAAAAGTCTAACCATTTGGGTGTAATTGAGAAGGAGCACAGTTCAACTACTTCAACATACTACATTCAAAATCCGTAAAAGGCAACTCACCTGAAGCTCTTCTAACACACAATTATACATGTAGAAATACTCAATGATTTTTCCTATGAAACACATGTTCAGCCCTTGTACATGGTAACAGTTCTACCTGAAATCCAGACCTCACTATTCTTGTAGAATCTATTTTATCAACACTATCTTTATCTAAAAAGAGAGACTCACGGATTTTTACATCCTCATTAACCCACTTATAGGAACCATCACCATCATCCTTTTGTACTTCTTTATCATTTTTCTCTCCCATTGTTTTCCACCAAACAAAAAGAAGAAGATGAAAGGATGAAAATTGTAAAACCTGGTTAATTAATGGCTAATTAACCATAAATGAGAATTTATTCTAGAAAGCCCAAAATATGATTTTTATGGCTAAATGTGATAGAGGAGACTGAGACAAGAATTTTGGTACCAATTTTATAGAAATCGGCCCAAGATTGGACCGAACGGGCCAAACCGGGCCAACTGGACCCAAAGTGGGCCCTTGGCCCAACATAACTAGACCAAAACCCTAGTTTTCAGCATTCTCTCTCCTCACTAAACACACTCACATGCTGAAAATGGAGGCCATGGAGGGAAGAACACTCACTCAAGTTCTTTCTCTCACTTGATCTTCAAACCACCATAACTTTTGATCTAGAGCTCCGATTGCCGCTCCGTTTGCGGCCACGCGTTCACCACAGAGAGCTCTACAAAACCCATACAATTAATCTTGAGGTAAGCCACGTTTTGTGCTTCGAAATTCCAGTCTTTTTTTCGAGTTTTATGAGCAAAAATGTTGAGATTTTGGGCTCTTTGATGTTATAGGTCCCAACTCTCTTGAAGGAGAAGGTTAATCTTGTCTCCTTGGACCTTGGGTGTGGTAAGATTGTCAATCCTAGTGTAATTTGTTGATTCTATGATGTTTGGGTATTGAGATGTTGTGTATGGGTATGATGATTGTGGCTTAGGTTGTGTATATGTGAATATTAGAGCTTGATTAGTGATTTTGAAAAGCTTGAAAAAGGGATTTGGTGGTGAAAAAACTGTTCTTGGAGGTATTGAGGCCTTGAGACCTTGTGGATAAGTGGTTTGGAAGTGCTCCGGTTGAGCTTGGGAAATCGGCTAAGGTATGGTTTCGGTTTCCCGTATCTAATATGTAATGTGGTAGAAAATACTTAGGCTAGAGGCCCTAAGATAGGCATTGAATGGTTGATGTTGTTGAATGATTGAGATATATGATGTGGTCATATATGTTATGATGATTATTGATGCCTTGGTGGTATGATGTATGAGAAATATGCATGTTGTGATATATGCTTGATGATTGGTTATGGTTGAATTGTGGGTTGAACCATGTTGATGGTGAGTATGATATTGATTGTGTACAATGATGATTTATTGGAATTGGTGTTGTTGAGAATTGGCATGGGGAAGAGTATATGATATGTCAATATGTTTGAGTTTGAGCCACTTGGGTGAAGTGGGTTAAAATGATGAGATAGTGATTTTGTAAATTATGGTAATGTGTCAATGTGTGAGTTGAGGAGGCTTGATGTTGAATTTGATATATATTGATTGATTTCAAAGAAAAGGGATAAAATTGGCATGTTTTGATTGGTTTTGAAAAGAGTTGAAAATGGCCTGTTTGAAAATGGCACTTTGTAGTTTTTATGAAAAACATGGTTTTTGGGCATACTTTGACGGGACATAACTTGGACTACGGATCTCTGTTTTGTGCCAAATCTATTTAGAAATGAAATTGGATCCGGGATGTCCATGCCGTTCGAAGAACGGGTGAAAAATGATTTGAAATGAGGAAGTTATGTCCGTTGGAAGATTGGGGTTTAAATCTGTGAATTCTGCAGCTTTTAACTTAGAAAATTTTTAGCAGAACGACCCCCTGCGCGTAGGCGCACTTGGCGCGTACGCGCAGTTCTTCCAGAAAGCGCCATCCACGCATGCGCGTGATGTGCGCGGGCGCGCCGATGGGCTGCACCCAATGCCCAGCTATTTTCCAGAGAGTTGTGCCATAGTTGTGCCAGTTTTGTGCCTGGGCACAAGAGTACCCGCGCGTACGCGAGGTTGACGCGTGCGCGCCGTTGACTATTTTTGAATGTGCGCGTCCGCGTGAAGGGCGCCTACGCTCCAACGAGTTTTTGTGGCCATTCGCGCGTGCGCGTGGAGTGCGCGTACGCGTGGACCTGTTTTCATCCCAAAGTTGATTTTTGAGTTTTAAAAGCCAAATTTCATACTTCTAAGCCTCCGATCTCACCACTTATGTCTTAAATCATTATGATATACCTATCTATTAGATAAGGAGCTAGTGAATGTGGCAACTTGCGAGTGAAGCAAGGAAAATGGATGATCAATGAGGATAAAGCATGATTATGTGAGATGCGGAGGATGGTGGTGGAAGTGCTTGTTATGCCATAGGCCGAAAGGCTGTAATTGTTAATGAAACGGCTGGTTATGGATTTAACCATGAGCCGGATGGCTGGATTATTGCCGTGTTACGGCGGGGCCATGATTATGGCTATGTATAA
>NC_029777.3:30568203-30568924 GCF_000817695.3 Arachis duranensis
TTGATATAACTGTGTTTGCTACATTATACTCCTGCTGGTGGTTGGGAGGTCTGAAGGAATTGGAAAGGGAAGTATTAGTTAGACTAAAGAATCTTTAGTCAGATGCCCTTTATGGTTTAGCCTGTTTATAAGCTTTGATATTATCTAGAGGAAGTTCTAGGATTGCCTTCGGCTTTCCTCCATTATTATGTATTATATATGTGGAAGCTGTTACCATGCTGGGGACCTCTGGTTCTCACCCATGCGGATTTTGTGGTTTTCAGATGCAGGACGTGAGGTTTCCCGCTGAGGCATGATGGAGACTTCTATAATTGCGAAGATCCTTTGTTCTCGGGGCTATGTTTTGGTTTATATGTTTTGCTTAGATACTTTTATCTCCATTAAATAATACAAACCGTGATGACTCCTCTTATGGGGGATTTTGGAGAATAGGTTTTATGTATTTGTGTCCCTTTGGGTTTCCTTTGGGGTTTTCCTTATTTTTATCATATGTATATATTGCTATGCTCGGACCGGTTATCTTCGCAGCCCGGATTTGAGTCTTGATATTCCTGTTTTTGACACTCCTTTGTATATATATAATCACGCGTTGGTTATCCTTGTTCGTTACATTATCGATCCGAGTGTTGCGCTTTCAAGTTGCGATTTTTTTTGTTACCCCTTTTTTTTTCTACAAAGGCTCCTAGTTATAATCAATCATTCATACTACTATACGTACTAA
>NC_029777.3:30569048-30570348 GCF_000817695.3 Arachis duranensis
AGAGCAGTTCGTTCCTGTAGAGCCTGAGGGATGGACTGACTATGCTTCTGTGCATTCTCTGTATGTGTGTTATGTGCTATTAGTATATCTTCTTGATATAATTGGCATAAACGTTCATGAGCATGCATTTGGGACTTTGAAGCACTAGACTTCCGATATTGAGACTGATCAACTTAATATCGATTGTTTGGTGTGTATAGGAACCAGATGGCACCTCGTGGACGCGGTAGAGTTAGTGTGAGAGGTCGTACGAATGCTCGTGCGTCGGAGAATAACCCTAATAACCCGGTGAACTTTATGACTGCGTTGGAGAACATGGCTGCTGCTATGCAAGCCACTGCTGAGGCTCTTGGTCAACAGATGAACAACCATGGTAATGATGGAGGTGGAGTTCAGGGCCTGATGACGCTGGCAAACTTTTTGAAGGTTAATCCACCTAAGTTCAAGGGAACTGCTAGTCCGACTGAGGCTGATACATGGTTTCAGGCTATAGAGCAAGCACTACAAGCACAAGTGGTACCTGAAGGGCAGCATGTCGAGTTTGCTACTTATATGCTCACAGGTGAAGCGTCGCATTGGTGGCAAGGTATCCGACATCTTCTGCAGCAGGGTGACGACTATATCACCTGGAATGTTTTCCAAGAGGAGTTCTATAAGAAGTACTTTCCGACTTCTGCTAGGATAGCTAAGGAACTTGAGTTACTGCAGCTGAAGCAGGGTACTATGTCCATATCAAAGTATACTGACAAGTTTGAGGAGCTGTTCAGGTTCTCTCGTATATGCCAAGGGACTCCGGTGGAATATGAGGAATGGAAGTGTGTTAAGTATGAAGGAGGACTCCGGAGCGATATTTTCAGTTCAGTGGGACCAATGGAGATTAGGACTTTCTCTGAATTGGTGAACAAGTGTAGGGTTGCTGAAGAGTGTGTGAAAAGGGCAACTGCTGAGAAAGGGAGTCACAAAGGATCATTCCTACAGAACCGAGGGAAGAGCTTTGCACCTAGAAGTCCGTCTTTCAAGAGGGGAAGCTCTTTCAAGAGGCCCAACAACAACAACTCCCAAGGAAAAAGGTATGGGAAGCAGCCTCAGAATGATCAATCTTGTACTAGGTGTGGAAGTCACCATCCAGGAGCACCATGCAAGGCCGGATGGGGATTATGCTACAATTGTGGAAAGGCGGAGCATAAAGCCGCAAATTGTCCTGAGAAGCAGAAACAAGGTGCTGGGAAAGCACAACAGACTGGTCGGGTGTTCACCACTTCAGCTGTAGGAGCTGAGGGATCTGAGACACTCATTAGAG
>NC_029777.3:30570435-30572090 GCF_000817695.3 Arachis duranensis
CATTCATTCATTGCATTTGAGAAAGCCCATGAGTTAGGATTGAAGATCGTAACCTTAGGTTATGATCTAAGAGTGTATAATGCTACCCATGAAGCCATGGTAACTAGGCTAGGATGCCCGGAAGTTTCCTTTAGGTTCAAGCAGCGTGATTTTGTTCATAATTTAGTCAGCTTACCGATGATTGGTCTTGATCTTATCTTGGGATTGGACTGGTTATCTAAGAACCATGTTCTGCTAGATTGTTCTACAAAGTCGGTGTACTTTATGCCGGAAGATACTGAAGGGCCGGTCGTGGTGAATAATTATTACTTGAATTCGATGATGGTGAACTGTTATGGAATCGAATGTCAGGGTATCCTGTTGTTAGCCGCGGGTGTTTCGGGTGATGATCAAAGGTTGGAACAGATTCTGGTTGTGTGTGAGTTTCTGGAAGTATTTTCTGATGATATTGATGAGTTTCCACCTAACCGAGAGGTTGAGTTTGCTATTGAGTTGGTACCCGGGGCGGAACCAATCTCAAGTGCTCCTTATAGGATGTCACCGTTAGAGATGAACGAGCTAAAGTCTCAGTTAGAAGATTTATTGGGAAAGAATTTTATACGACCAAGTGTCTCTCCGTGGGGTGCTCCAGTGTTACTGGTGAAGAAGAAGGATGGGAGTATGCAGCTCTATGTGGATTACAGGCAGCTAAACAAGGTCACAATAAAGAATAAGTACCCATTGCTGAGAATTGATGATCTCATGGATCAGTTACAAGGAGCTGGAGTTTTCTCCAAGATCGATTTGCGATCCGGTTATCACCAGATAAGGGTGAGGGTGAGGATATCCCTAAGATCGCTTTTAGGACTCGTTATGGTCATTACGAGTACACTGTAATGTCTTTTGGGTTGACGAACGCTCCTGCAGTATTCATGGATTACATGAATAGAGTTTTTCGTTCGTTTCTGGATAAATTCATTGTTGTCTTCATTGATGACATACTGATTTACTCCAAGACTGAAGAAGAGCATGCAGAACACTTGAGGACCGTGTTGCAGATTCTAAATACGTTATGCAAAACTGTCTAAGTGCGAGTTTTGGAAAAGTGAGGTGAAGTTTTTGGGTCACGTGGTGAGTAAGAAGGGAATAGCTGTAGATCCAACTAAGGTGGAGGCTATGATGGATTGGAAGCAACCAACCACCGTGACAGAGATAAGGAGTTTTCTGGGTTTAGCTGGCTATTACCGAAGGTTTATCAAGGGCTTTTCACAGATAGCTTTGCCAATGACAAAGTTAACCCGCAAAGACGCTCCGTTTGTTTGGACTCCTGAGTGCGAGGAGAGCTTTCAGACATTGAAGAAAAAGTTGACCACTGCACCTGTGTTAGTGTTACCTGAGCCGAACGAGCCATTTGAGGTGTATTGTGATGCCTCATTGAAGGGTTTAGGGTGCGTGCTGATGCAGCATCATAATGTGGTGGCGTATGCCTCACGACAGTTGAGACCTCATGAAGTTAGTTACCCTACGCACGATTTGGAACTCGCTGCGGTTGTGTTTTCCTTGAAGGTGTGGAGGCATTACCTCTATGGGGTTAAGTTCCAAGTTTTCTCTGATCATAAGAGCTTGAAGTACATCTTTGATCAGAAAGAGCTTAATATGAGGCAGAGAAGGTGGAT
>NC_029777.3:30572765-30574116 GCF_000817695.3 Arachis duranensis
GAGAGGACGATCCAAACACTAGAGGATATGTTGAGAGCTTGTGTTTTGGACCAACCGGCGAGTTGGGATTGGTATATGCCATTTGTGGAGTTTGCATACAATAATAGTTATCATGCGAGCATCGGAATGGCTCCGTATGAGGCCTTGTATTGAAGGAAATGTCAATCTCCGCTATGTTGGTATGAAGCTGGAGAGAAAAGCTTGTTGGGGCCGGAAATGATAGCTGAGACTACTGAACAAGTCAAGAAAATCTGTGATAGGATGCTTACGGCGCAGAGTCGTCAAAAGAATTATGCCGATCAGAGGCGGAAGCCCTTAGAATTTGAGGAAGGAGACCATGTTTTCCTTAAGGTTACTCTGACCACGGGAGTAGGTTGGGCGATTAAGGCAAAGAAGTTGAATCCTCGATACATTGGTCCATTTCAGATCCTGGAGAGGATTGGACCGGTGGCGTATCGGATGGCTCTACCACCTCATCTTTCGAATCTGCACGACGTGTTTCACGTGTCGCAGCTTCAGAAGTACACGCCTGATGCTAGCCTTGTGTTGGAACCTGAGTCGGTTCAGTTAAGGGAAGATTTGACGCTTCCAGTGGCTCCGGTCAGAGTCGATTACACTAATATCAAACGGTTGCATGGAAAAGAAGTTTCATTAGTCAAAGTGGCATGGAGTCGAGGCGGTGTTGAGGAACACACTTGGGAACTCGAGTCGGAGATGCGAACGGATTATCCACATTTATTCTCAGGTAATTGCATTTGAATTTTGTGGGCAAAATTCCCAATTAGGTGGGTAGAATGTAAAACCCGGTTAATTAACGGCTAATTAATCCATAAATGAGAATTTATTCTAGAAAGCCCAAAATGTGATTTTTATGGCTAAATGTGATAGAGGAGACTGAGACAAGAATTTCGGTATCAATTTTATAGAAATCGGACCAAGATTGGACTGAACGGGCCAAACCGGGCCAACCGGACCCAAAGTGGGCCCTTGGCCCAACATAACTAGACCAAAACCCTAGTTTTCAGCATTCTCTCTCCTCACTAAACACACTCACATGCTGAAAATGGAGGCCACGGAGGGAAGAACACTCTCTCAAGTTCTTTCTCTCACTTGATCTTCAAACCACCATAACTTTTGATCTAGAGCTCCGATTGCCGCTCCGTTTGCGGCCACGCGTTCACCGCGGAGAGCTCTACAAAACTCATACAATTAATCTTGAGGTAAGCCACGTTTTGCTCTTCGAAATTCCAGCCTTGTTTTCGAGTTTTATTAGCAAAAATGTTGAGATTTTGGGCTCTTTGATGTTATAGGACCCAACTCTCTTGAAGGAGAAGGTTAATCTTGTCTCCTT
>NC_029777.3:30574492-30575656 GCF_000817695.3 Arachis duranensis
AATTGGCATGAGGAAGAGTATATGATATGTCAATATGTTTGAGTTTGAGCCACTTGGGTGAAGTGGGTTAAAATGATGAGATAGTGATTTTGTAAATTATGGTAATGTGTCAATGTGTGAGTTGAGGAGGCTTGATGTTGAATTTGATATATATTGATTGATTTCAAAAAAAAGTGATGAAATTGGCATGTTTTGATTGCTTTTGAAAAGAGTTGGAAAATGGCCTGTTTGAAAATGGCACTTTGTGGTTTTTATGAAAAACATGGTTTTTGGGCATACTTTGACGGGACATAACTTGGACTACGAATCTCTGTTTTGTGCCAAATCTATTTAGAAATGAAATTGGATCCGGGATGTCCATGTCGTTCGAAGAACGGGTGAAAAATGATTTGAAATGAGGAAGTTATGTCCGTTGGAAGATTGGGGTTTAAATTTGTGAATTCTGCAGCTTTTAACTTAGAAAATTTTTAGCAGAACGACCCCCTGCGCGTAGGTGCACTTGGCGCGTACGCCCAGTTCTTCCAGAAAGTGCCATCCACGCGTGCACATGATGTGCGCGGGCGCGCCGATGGGCTGCACCCAATGCCCAGCTGTTTTCCAGAGAGTTGTGCCATAGTTGTGCCAGTTTTGTGCCTGGGGCACAAGAGTACCCGCGCGTACGCGAGGTTGACGCGTGCACGCCGTTGACTATTTTTGAATGTGCACGTCCGCGTGAAGGGCGCCTACGCGCCAACGAGTTTTTGTGGCCATTCGCGCGTGCGCGTGGAGTGCGCGTACGCGTGGACCTGTTTTCATCCCAAAGTTGATTTTTGAGTTTTAAAAGCCAAATTTCATACTTCTAAGCCTCCGATCTCACCACTTATGTTTTAAATCATTATGATATACCTATCTATTAGATAAGGAGCTAGTGAATGTGGCAACTTGCGAGTGAAGCACGGGAAAAATGGATGATCAATGAGGATCAAGCATGATTATGTGAGATGCGGAGGATGGTGGTGGAAGTGCTTGTTATGCCATAGGCCGAAAGGCTGTAATTGTTAATGAAACGGCTGGTTATGGATTTAACCGTGAGCCGGATGGCTGATATGGATGTTGATCCATGGATGAGAATTCATGCATGTTTATGCTGAATTATTGATAATTGTGATTTGCACTTCCACTATC
>NC_029777.3:30578913-30581359 GCF_000817695.3 Arachis duranensis
TTCTTAATTAATTGTTAATTTTTCGTGAGTTTAGTGTCTTATTCTAAGTTTGGTGTTAATTGCATATTTTATATTTTCTTTGAAAATCTCGTGTTAGTGTTCTTGGTTCTTCCTTGATCTTTAAGTTGTTCTTGATAATTGGTTATACCCTTTGGAACCTTTTTCAAAAATAATTTTTTTTAGATTGAATCTTGTGCCAAACTTTAAGTTTGGTGTTTTCTTGTTAATCTTTTTATAATTTTCGAAAATTTTCTTAAAGTTTTCTAAAAATTTTAAGTTTGGTGTTCTTTCCTTTGTTCTTTCTTTTTGTTCTTGTGAATCTGTAAAGTGTTCTTGGGTCTTCTTTGTGTTTTGATCTTAAAATTTTTATGTTTGGTGTTCCTTGTCTTTCTTGTGTTTTGATCTTAAAATTTTTAAGTTTGGTATTCCTTGGTGTTTTCCCTCCAAAATTTTCGAAAATAAGGAGCACTAAATCTAAAAATTTTAAGTCTTGTGTCTTTTGTGTGTTTTTCTCTTTCATCATAAAATTCAAAATTCAAAAAAAAAATTATTTTCTAACCAATTTTAAAACTACATTTTCGAAATTTTTAATATAAAATCCAAATTTCAATTTCAATTTTTTCGAAAAATTTTCACAAAGTATTTTCAAAATTTTTTTTATATATTCCATTTTTATTTATTCCACTAGTATAAAATAAATAATATCAACATACATATCATCACTCTTGTATTCCATTATGGAAGTAAGTATGAATGGACAAGACAAGAGGACTTTGGGGTCATATGCTAACCCCACTACTGCTTCATATGGGAGTAGTATCTGTATACCCTCCATTGGAGCTAGTAGCTTTGAGTTGAATCCTCAGCTCATTATCATGGTGCAGCAAAACTGCTAGTATTCTGGTCTTCCACATGAAGAACCTACAGAGTTTCTGGCACAATTTTTACAAATTGCTGACACAGTACTTGATAAAGAAGTGGATCAGGATGTCTACAGATTATTACTGTTTCCATTTGCTGTAAAAGATCAAGCTAAGAGGTGGTTAAATAACCAGCCTAAGAACAGCATAAAAACATGGAAACAACTGTCAGAAAAATTCCTGAATCACTATTTCCCTCCAAAACGGATGACACAGCTAAGGCTAAGCATCCAAGGCTTCAAACAAGGAAATAATGAATCCCTTTATGCTGCCTGGGAGAGATACAGAGAGACGCTAAGAAAATGCCCCTCTGAAATGTTTTCAGAATGGGTGCAACTAGACATCTTCTACTATGGGCTTACAGAAAAAGCTCAGATTTCTCTAGACCACTCAGCTGGTGGATCTATACATATGAGAAAAACAATTGAAGAAGCTAAAGAGCTTATTGATACAGTTGCCAGAAATCAGCATCTGTATCTAAACAGTTAATCTTCCATGAGAGAAGAAGCTAAAACAGTAACTGCTGAACTCAGTCCGGTGGATCAGGCTAATGAAATTAATCAGCAATTGGACTTTCTAACTCAGCAGCTAGCCGAATTCAAGGAAATATTACAGGAAACAAGAATTGCTAACAGGAATATGGAAGTGCAATTAAAGCAGACAGAAAAGCAACTGTCAAAACAAATAGCAGAAGAATGCCAAGCAGTTCAATTAAGAAGTGGGAAAACATTAAATACATCACTTCAAAGCAGCAGGAAGCCAAGAAATGAACAGATGTCTACTCAAAATCCCTCTGAGGACAATCAGAGCCCAGAGAGGAATGATGCTGGCGTTGAACGCACAGACCATGCTCATTCTTGGCGTTCAACGCCAGCAACAAGCATGAATCCGGCGTTGAACGCCCAAAGGGAACATGGTTCTGGCGTTCAAACGCCAGTAAAAATAAGGAAGTGGCGTCTAACGCCACTCCAGCTTCCACCCCTGGCATTCAAATGCCAGTGGGTGATCAGTCACATACAAGTGCTGATGACAACCTTTCTAAAAAGGCTTCCCAACCCACTTCTGTAAGTAATAAACCTGCAGCAACTAAGGTTGAGGAATACAAAGCCAAAATGCCTTATCCTCAAAAACTCCGCCAAGCGGAACAGGATAAGCAATTTGCCCGCTTTGCAGACTATCTCAGGACTCTTGAAATAAAGATTCCGTTTGCAGAAAGCACTTGAGCAAATACCCTCTTATGCTAAGTTCATGAAAGAGATCTTAAGTCATAAGAAGGATTGGAGGGAAACTGAAAAAGTTTACCTCACTGAAGAATGCAGTGCAGTCATTCTGAAAAGCTTACCTGAGAAGCTTAAAGATCCTGGGAGCTTTATGATACCATGCACATTAGAGGGTACTTGTACCAAGCAAGCTTTATGTGATCTTGGGGCAAGTATCAACCTAATACCTGCATCTACTATCAGAAAGCTTGGTTTACCTGAAGAAATCAAACCAACCAGGATATGCCTTCAACTTGCTGATGGCTC
>NC_029777.3:30583073-30586816 GCF_000817695.3 Arachis duranensis
GCTGATCACCTGTCCCGAATAGAACCAGTAGAAGGGGCGTCCCTCTCTCTCACTGAGATCTCTGAAACTTTTCCGGATGAGCAACTCTTTGCCATCCAGGAAGTGCCATGGTTTGCAGACATTGCAAACTACAAGGCAGTGAGATTCATACCCAAAGAGTACACTAGGCTGCAATCAAAGAAATTGATCACAGATGCAAAGTACTATCTTTGGGATGAACCATATTTCTTCAAGAGATGTGCAGACGGAGTAATCCGTAGATGTGTGCCTAAGGAAGAAGCACAAAAGATTCTATGGCACTGCCATGGATCATAGTATGGAGGACATTTTGGAAGTGAGCGAACAGCCACAAGAGTCCTCCAAAGTGGCTTCTACTGGCCTACTCTCTATAAAGATTCCCGAGCGTTTGTGCTTAATTGTGACAGTTGCCAAAGATCTGGCAATCTACCTCATAGTTATGCCATGCCTCAACAAGGAATCTTGGAGATTGAGTTGTTTGATGTATGGGGTATTGAAAGGGATCTTGGAGATTGAGTTATTTGATGTATGGGGTATTGACTTTATGGGACCTTTCTCACCATCATACTCAAACACTTATATTCTGGTGGCAGTGGATTATGTATCCAAATGGGTGGAGGCTATTTCAACACCCACTAATGACACTAAAACAGTGTTAAAATTCCTCCAGAAACACATCTTCAGTAGATTTGGTATCCCTAGAGTATTAATCAGTGATGGGGGCACTCATTTCTGGAATAAACAGCTTTACTCTGCTCTGGTACGTTATGGAGTTAGCCACAGGGTAGCCACTCCATATCACCCACAAACTCATGGGCAAGCTGAAGTCTCAAATAGAGAACTCAAAAGAATCCTGGAACGGACTGTAATTAACCGTAGAAAGGATTGGGCAAGAAGCTTGGATGATGCTCTATGGGCATACAGAACAGCATTTAAGACCCCTATAGGGACGGCATACAGAACAGCATTCAAGACCCCTATAGGGGCCTCTCCATACCAGCTTGTGTATGGAAAGGCATGTCACTTGCCAGTGGAACTGGAACACAAGGCCTACTGGGCAACCAGATTCCTAAACCTTGATGCTAAGTTAGCTGGAGAAAAACGATTGCTCCAATTAAATGAGCTAGAGGAATTTAGACTTAATGCTTTCGAGAATGCAAAAAATTACAAGGAGAAAGCAAAAAGATGGCATGATAAGAAATTGTCATCCAGAGTCTTTGAGCCGAGGCAGAAAGTTCTGCTATTTAATTCTAGGCTCAAATTATTCCCCGGAAAATTAAAATCCCGGTGGAGAGGTCCATATGTAATTACAAGTGTATCACCATATGGATACATAGAGCTTCAGGATAATGACTCTAACAAAAAGTTCATTATTAATGGACAAAGAGTTAAGCATTATCTTGAAGGTAATTTTGAGCAAGAATGCTCAAAACTGAGACTTAATTAAAGCTCAGTAATAGTCCAGCTAACGACATAAAAGAAGCGCTTGCTGGGAGACAACCCAGCCAAATCACAAAATTTAATTTTATTTGCTTTTCTATTTGATCAAGTTTTACAGGTAGATGCTAGAATATCTTCAAAAGGTGAAATAGCAATTGATTGAAGTCACAGAGTTACAGGGAAAATTGGAAGCTCACTGGCGTGAAAAAGGCCAGTAAGAAATGTTTTGGGCGTTGAACGCCCAAAAGAAGCACCCACTGGGTGTTCAACGCCAGTAAGGGTAGCCATCTGGGCATTAAACGCCAGAAAGGAGCATCCTCTGGGCGTTGAACGCCAGAAGGAAGCACCTTCTGGGCGTTTAAACGCCAGATTGTTAGCATCCTGGGCGTTCAGAAAAACGCCCAGTGACAAAGGACTTCCTGGCGTTCAACGCCAAAAAGATGCATCAGCTGGGCGTTGAACGCCCAGGAGAAGCAGCATTTGGGCGTTAAACGCCCAAAACATGCACCAGTTGGGCGTTTAACGCCAGGATGGTGGGGAGGAGGTAAAATTCGTTTTTCTTTATAATTTTTCTAAATTTTTATGTTTCAATTCATGATTTCTTGCATAAACATGTTTCAAATTGTCATCCCTCGTATCAAATTAGTTTTCTAAAAATCCTGATTTCTAAAATCCATGTTTCAAAAATTTTCAAATATATCTTAATCCATAAAGACAAATTGTTTTCCAATCCAATCCAACTCTTTTAAGTTTTTTTCAAAACTCAATTATCTTTTTAAAATCTTTTTCAAAATTAAAAATTCAGATCTATCTTTTAATTATTATTCAGATCTTTCTCTTTTTAAACTATATCTTTTTCTTATCATATCTATCTTTTACAAATCATATCTTCTATCTTATCTTTTTCTTATTTTCGAAAATTTCCCACCCCCACCCTATATATTGAATTCGGCGCCCCTCTCCTCATCACCATGCCACACTTGCTCTCCTCCTATCCCTCTTCTTTCTTCTCTTTTGCTTGAGGACAAGTAAAGCTCTAAGTTTGGTGTGTTTATCCGTAATCACAAAAACATACTCATTAAGATCATGGCTCCTAAAGGAAAACAACCCACCCCAAGAGGCAAGAAAGAGAACACTCCAAAAACCACTTTGGAATCAAGGGAAGTTCTTAACTAAAGAACATTCAGACCATTACTACAAAATAATGAGTCACAGATCAGTGATCCCGGAAGTCAAATTTGATCTGAAAGAAGATGAATATCCGGAGATCCAAGAGCAAATTCGAAACAGGAACTGGGAAATTCTGGCCAATCCTGAAACGAAAGTGGGAAGGAACATGGTTCAGGAGTTCTATGCTAATCTATGGCAGACAGACAGGCAAAGAATAATTGGAGCTGCTCTCTTTGACCATCGGACCTTAGTCAGAGGGAAGATTGTTCATACCCATCCTGACAGGATCAGGGAGATATTTAAGCTTCCTCAACTGAAAGATGACCGAGACTCCTTTAACAGGAGAATGATGAGGGTAAATAAAGGTCTGGACAAGATTCTAGAGGATATATGCATCCCTGAAGCCAGGTGGACCACCAGCACGACTGGCATCCCAAATCAACTCAAAAGAGAAGATCTAAAACCAGTAGCCAGAGGCTGGCTAGATTTCATTGGGCGTTCCATATTGCCCACCAGCAACCGTTCTGAAGTTACCATTAAAAGAGCAGTAATGATTCACTGCATCATGTTGGGAAAAGAAGTAGAAGTCCATCAACTGATCTCATGTGAGCTATATAAAATAGCAAACAGGAATTCCAAGGACGCCAGATTGGCCTATCCAAGCTTAATTTCTATGCTCTGCAAAGATGCCGGAGTGAAGATGGGCATAACAGAGTATATCTCAGTTGAGAGGCCAATCACTAGAATATCAATGGACAGACAACAGCTGCAGGATGATTCAGTCAAGAGCAGAGCACAGGAAGCCCTCCCAGAACTCCCGCAATTCGAATATTGGGGACACCTTGAGGCTTCTATTTCCAAATTGCAAGAAGCTATGGACCAAATAAGGGAAGAACAGAGCAATCAAAGTAGCATGCTTTGCAAACTGCTTAAGGAACAGGAAGAGCAAGGGCGTGATCTAAGGGAGCTGAAGCGCCAAAAATTAATCCTTGAAAAACACCCCACAGATTAGAGGAACATCTACTCCTCAAAACAACAGGTTGTTGAGTTCCAATTTTTTTGCTTTAACTCTGTGATAGTGTTATTATAGAAATTTACCTTAGGAGATATATAGT
>NC_029777.3:30587424-30591883 GCF_000817695.3 Arachis duranensis
TTGTGATGAGCGGATATTTTATACGCTTTTTGGGGGTAATTTCATGTAGATTTTAGCATGTTTTAATTGTTTTTAGTAGAATATTATTGGTTTTTAGGCAAAAATCATATTTCTGGACTTTACTATGAGTTTGTGTGTTTTTCTGTGATTTCAGGTATTTTCTGGCTGAAATTGCGGGAGCTGAGCAAAAATCTGAGTTAGGTTGAAAAAGGACTGCTGATGCTGTTGGATCCTGACCTCCCTGCACTCGGAATGGATTTTTTGGAGCTACAGGAGTCCAATTGGCGCGCTCTCAACGGCGTTGGAAAGTAGACATCCAGGGCTTTCCAGCAATATATAATAGTCCATACTTTGTGCGAAGATAGACGACGTAACTTGGCGTTGAACGCCAAGTACATGCTGCTGTCTGGAGTTAAACGCCAGAAACACGTCATGATCCGGAGTTGAACGCCCAAAACACGTTATAACTTGGAGTTCAACTCCAAGAAAGGCCTCAACTCGTGGATAGCTTTAGTCTCAGCCCCAGCACACACCAAGTGGGCCCCAGAAGTGGATTTCTGCACCAATTATCTTAGTTTACTCATATTCTGTAAACCTAGGGTACTAGTTTTCTATTTAAACAACCTTTAGAGATCTATCATGGACCTCATGACATTTTCAGATCCGAATTACATACTTTTTGACGGCATGAGTCTCTAAACTCTATTGTTGGGGGTGAGGAGCTCTGCAGCGCCTCGATGAATTAATACAATTCTTTTGTTTTCCATTCAAACACGCTTGTTCTTATCTAAGATGTTCATTCGCGCTTAATTATGGAGAAGGTGATGATCCGTGACACTCATCACCTTTCTGAATCCATGAACATGTGCCTGACAACCACCTCCGTTCTATATCAGATTGAATGAGTATCTCTTAGATTCCTTAATCAGAATCTTCGTGGTATAGGCCGGATTGATGGCGGCATTCATGAGAATCCGGAAAGTCTAAACCTTGTCTGTGGTATTCCGAGTAGGATTCTGGGATTGAATGACTGTGACGAGCTTCAAACTCCTGAAGGCTGGGCGTTAGTGACAAACGCAAAAGAATCAATGGATTCTATTCCAACCTGATTGAGAACCGACAGATGATTAGCCGTGCTGTGACAGAGCATAGGAACGTTTTCACTGAGAGGATGGGAAGTAGCCATTGACAACGGTGACACCCTACATAGAGCTTGCCATGGAAGGAACCTTGCGTGTGGGAAAAGGATTTCAAGGAAAAGTTGAAATTCAGAGGACAAAGCATCTCCAAAACTCCAATATATTCTTCATTAAAAAGTAACAATTCCTTATTCCAAATACTTTGACTTCTTATCATTAAATCCAATTAATCTTATTGGCATACTGACTAGGATTAATAAAATAAACATAGATTGCTTCAAACCAATAATCTCCGTGGGATCGACCCTTACTCACGTAAGGTATTACTTGGACGACCCAGTGCACTTGCTGGTTAGTTGTACGGATTACAAATTCGTGCACCACTACTCATTAGAGACCAGAAAAACTAAAATCACATGAACATTGATATGTTATGTTTGCTTTCATGAAAAAAAAATGAAAAATATTCAATTAATTAAGTAAATAAGAAAATAAGGGGACAAAATTACCCCAGTTGTTAAGTTTAATAAAAGATCAATGCATGTGTGATAAAGTCAAAATTTTGGTACGTGAGTATGTGGTACAAAAGTAGGAATTATGGGTAGCTAGGCATAAATTAGAATTACATAGAGTACGTGTGTGTGTTAGGTG
This sequence comes from Arachis duranensis, assembly GCF_000817695.3. Classification (NCBI taxonomy): domain Eukaryota; kingdom Viridiplantae; phylum Streptophyta; class Magnoliopsida; order Fabales; family Fabaceae; genus Arachis; species Arachis duranensis. The sequence goes on from NC_029777.3 coordinate 30,589,215, forward strand.
AAAGCTCAGGTTAGTCAAAGATTCATATTATAGCTCACTTGGCCATACATGTATCCTCACCCTTATCTTAGCCCCATTACAACTCTGAAAAGACCTCATGATGTTTGCATTGGTATACTAAATATTTGTTGATTGGTTAGATGAAGAATAAAGTTTTGAAAGCATGACTAGGGACGAGTTGAGTGACTGACCCTAGACACCTGAGAGATTAGAGCGTACATACACTACCAGTGAGGGTTTAATGCTTGATTCTATGTTCCCTGCTTTCATGAGCTATCTTCTTACAAGTTTACTTGTCTTTTATTGTATGATTTGAATTGGTGAAATTTGATTTATATTTGTCTTGAAGAACTTGCTTACTTTTAACCGAGTGGATAGAATCATCTTAGAATATAGTTGCATTCATATATAGGTTGCATTTCATGAGTCTTACTTTCCCTTATTCATTCTCTTTGTCTCCTTGAGCTTAGCATGAGGACATGCTAATGTTTAAATGTGAGGAGTTTGATAAACCACTATTTCATGGTTTATCTGGTGCTAATCTGAGTGGTTTTTATCAACTCTTTGATCACTTATTCATATGATTTGCATTGTTTTACAATTCCTTCCTAGTTTTCTTATATGATTGAAAACTTGCTTCCTAAAGCCTTTAAATTACCAAAAATTAATTCCCCTTTATACCATTCGGTGCCGTGATCCGTGTATTAAGTGTTTCAGACTTTATAGGGCAGGAATGGCTTAGAGGATGGAGAGGAAGCTTGCAAAAATGGAAGAAACACAAGAAACTAAGGAGACAACCAGCGAGCATCGACGCGCACGTATGCACACGATTTGGAGAATTCACAGCGACGCGTGCGCATACCTGACACGTACGCGTGGATTGAATTTGCACAGCGATGCGTGCGCGTACTTGACGCGTGCGCGTGACACGCGAAGATGGTCAGCAATGCGTACGCGTGACTGACGCGTACGCGTGACATGCGCGATCTGCAGAAAACGTTGGGGGCGATTTTGGGCCGAGTTTAGACCCAGTATTCGGCCCAGAAACACAGATTAGAGCTAGGGAACAGCAGAGACTCAACACACATTCTCATTACGCATAATTTTAGTTTATTTTTGAATCTTAGAGAGAATACTACTCCTTCCTCTAGGATTTCTTTACATTAATAGATTTTTACTTTCATGCTTTCGCTTTTGGATATTGAGAAGGATCATTGCCTCCATGGAAGTTTCATCATTCTAGTTTGCTTTCTCATTCCTTTACTTTTTATTGCCCATTAACTCTGCTTGGATAAGTATGTTGCAATTTGGGATTTATTAATGTAAATTATTATTTTTACTTTAATTGAATTTTAATTACTGTTTATCATGTCTTCCTTTTATTCTCTTTTTAATTATGTGAAGTTTATATTCATGTTAATGGAGTAGTTTCCTAACTTGATTGGGAGTTGATTAAGAGGAGAACCTTAAGTTGGAATACTCAAGTGGTAATCCTAATTGGTAGTTGATGACTGACAACTCTAGTCTCTAACTCTAATCCTTCCTTAGGAGAGGATTGGGACCTGTGATAGAGTTGGTTAGTTAGTTACTTGACTTTCCCTTATTAAGTAAGGGATGACCAAGTAGAACAACAACCTTTTATCATTACACTTGGAAAAATCCAACAAGGATAGAACTTCTAATTAATCTTCTCCCGGTCAAGGCTTTTATTCGAATTATATAAATTCTTTCGTTAATTTCCAATGCTCAAATTTACAATTATTTATATTTCTGTTTCTCAAACACAAAATTTCTGGGAAAACCTCTAACCAATAAGCTGCACTCTTTCGTCAACTCGTTGGGAGATGACCTGGGATTTCTACTCCCAGTATCTTGTTCTTAAATTTGTGACAACTCTTTTCAAAATTGATAAGCAGATTTTAGTCGGCTAAGAACTATACTTGCAACGCTACTTTTTACTATAAATTTCTTAATCGGTCAATTTCCGCCACGTCAATACTCAATTCCCAAAATTTTTCAATAAAAAATACAAAATACCCATTTTTTTCTCTCTACCAATGTTCCCAAATTTTTTCACACTTAGATGATGCACATCCTTACTAGCCTAAACTAATCAAAGATCTAAATTTAGGACATTTATTATTTTTCACATATGGTTAATGATGTGCTAAAGTAAGAACAAAAGGGGATTAAATAGGCTCAAAATTAGTTAATATAGGTAGATAAAAGGGTAAGGCTGATGAGCGGATAATTTGTATGCTTTTTGGCATTGTTTTTAGTATGTTTTTAGTATGATTTAGTTAGATTTTAGTATATTTTTATTAGTTTTTAGCTAAAATTCACTTTTCTGGACTTTACTATGAGTTTGTGTGTTTTTCTGTGATTTCAGGTATTTTCTGGCTGAAATTGAGGGTCCTGAGCAAAAATCTGATTCCGAGACCAAAAAGGACTGCAGATGCTGTTGGATTCTGACCTCCCTGCACTCGAAGCGGATTTTCTGGAGCTACAGAAGCCCAATTGGCGCGCTCTCAACGGCATTGGAAAGTAGACATCCTGGGATTTCCAGCAATATATAATAGTCCATACTTTGCCCAAGATTTGATGGCCCAAACCGGCGTGGCAAAACAGCCTCAGAAATTCCAGCGTTAAACGCCGGAACTGGCATAAAA
>NC_029777.3:30592097-30592804 GCF_000817695.3 Arachis duranensis
TTTCTCCATCATGGACCTAAGTGGAATTGAGCAGTCCAGAAGGACTTTGGGGTCATATGCTAACCCCATTACAGCTGCATATGGGAGTAGCATCTGTACACCTCCCATCAAAGCAAGCAGCTTTGAACTAAATCCTCAACTCATTATCATAGTGCAGCAAAACTGCCAGTATTCCGGTCTTCCACAGGAAGAACCTACTAAGTTTCTGGCACAGTTTTTACAAATTGCTGACACAGTACATGATAAAGAGGTTGATCAGGATGTCTACAGACTACTACTGTTTCCATTTGCTGTAAAAGATCAAGCTAAGAGGTGGTTGAATAACCAACCCACTGCAAGCATAAAAACATGGAGACAGTTATCAGATAAATTTCTGAATCAATTTTACCCTCCAAAAAGGATGACACAGCTAAGGCTGGACATCCAAGGCTTTAAACAAGAGGATAATGAATCCCTTTATAATGCCTGGGAGAGGTATAGAGGTATGCTAAGGAAATGTCCCTCTGAAATGTTTTCAGAGTGGGTACAGTTAGACATTTTCTACTATGGGCTCACAGAAAAAGCTCAGATGTCTTTAGACCACTCAGCTGGTGGATCTATACACATGAGGAAGACAATTGAAGAAGCTCAAGAGCTTATAGACACTGTTGCTAGAAACCAATATTTATACTCTAGCAATGAGTTCTCTCCAAAAGAGGAGGTCATGG
>NC_029777.3:30593635-30595479 GCF_000817695.3 Arachis duranensis
ATTTGTACTCTAGCAATGAGTTCTCTCCAAAAGAGGAGGTCATGGCAGTAGTCACTGACCCTAGTCCTCAAGAACAGATAACAGAGCTTAATCAACAATTGCTCCTGATAACAGAACAGTTAGCAGATTTTAAAGAGATGCTCAATGAAACTAAAGTTGCTAACAAGAGCATAGAACTGCAGTTAAATCAAGCAAAACAGCAATTATCCAAACAGATAACAGAGGAATGTCAAGCAGTTCAATTGAGGAGTGGGAAGACCCTGAATAACACTGCTCAGAAGAGTAAAAAGCCAAACAAGGAACAATTGACAGAGGACAACCAAACCACTGTGCAAAATCCCTCTGAGGACAGTAAGAGCCCAGAGAGGAATATTGTTGGCGTTCAAACGCCAGAAAGGGAAGGAAAGCTGGCGTTAAACGCCCATTCCTTGCCCAGTTCTGGCGTTCAAACGCCAGAAAGGGGAGAGAAGTTGGCGTTTAACGCCCAAACTTCACCCATTCCTGGCGTTCAAACGCCAAGGGAGACTCAGACACCTGAGAGTGCTGACAGTAATCCCTCTAACAAGGCTTCTTCAACCACTTCTGTAAGGAATAAACCTGCAGCATCTAAGGTTGAAGAATATAAAGCCCAGATGCCTTATCCTCAAAAACTCCGCCAAGCGGAACAGGATAAGCAATTTGCCCGCTTTGCAGACTATCTAAGGACTCTTGAAAAAAAGATTCCGTTTGCAGAGGCACTTGAGCAAATACCTTCTTATGCTAAGTTCATGAAAGAGATCTTAAGTCATAAGAAGGATTGGAGAGAAACTGAAAAAGTGTTTCTCACTGAAGAATGCAGTGCAGTCATATTAAAAAGCTTACCAGAAAAGCTTCAAGATCCAGGAAGCTTTATCATACCATGCACATTAGAAGGTGCTTGCACTAAGACAGCTCTATGTGATCTTGGAGCAAGCATCAATCTAATACCTGCATCCACTATCAGAAAGCTTGGGTTGACTGGAGAAGTCAAACCAACCAGGATATGCCTCCAACTTGCTGATGGTTCCATTAAACACCCATCAGGCATAATAGAGGACATGATTGTCAAGGTTGGGCCCTTTGCCTTTCCCACTGACTTTGTAGTGCTGGAAATGGAGGAGCACAAGAGTGCAACTCTCATTCTAGGAAGACCCTTCCTAGCAACTGGACGAACTCTCATTGATGTACACAAAGGGGAAGTAACCCTGAGAGTCAATGAGGATGAGTTCAAGTTGAATGCTGTGAAAGCTATGCAGCATCCAGACACACCAGAAGACTGCATGGACGTTGACATTATTGATTCTCTGGTAGAAGAGATCAATATGGCTGAAATCCTAGAATCAGAGCTTGAGGACATCTTCAAAGATGCTCAACCTGATCAAGAAGAACTAGAGGAGGCAAAGGAATTTTTGAAAATTCCTCAGGAGGAGGATAAGCCTCCCAAGCCTGAACTCAAACCATTACCATCATCCTTGAAATATGCATTTCTGGGAGAGGGTGACACTTTTCCAGTGATTATAAGCTCTGCTTTAAACTCACAGGAAGAGGAAGCACTAATTCAAGTGCTGAGGACACACAAGACAGCTCTTGGGTGGTCCATAAGTGATCTTAAGGGTATTAGCCCAGCTAGATGCATGCACAAGATCCTATTGGAGGATAATGCCAAACCAGTGGTCCAACCACAGAGGAGGCTAAATCCTGCCATGAAGGAGGTGGTGCAGAAAGAAGTCACTAAATTACTAGAGGCTGGGATTATTTATCCTATTTCTGATAGCCCCTGGGTGAGCCCTGTCCAAGTTGTTCCCAAAAAGGGAGGCATGACAGTG
>NC_029777.3:30599068-30599503 GCF_000817695.3 Arachis duranensis
CTTTGGAATCAAGAGAAGTTCTTAACCAAAGAACATGAAGACCATTATCACAAAATAATGGGTCTGAGGTCAGTGATCCCGGAAGTTAAATTTGATCTGAAAGAAGATGAATATCCGGAGATCCAAGAGCAAATTCGAAACAGGGGTTGGGAAGTTCTGACCAATCCTGAGACAAAGGTTGGAAGGAACATGGTTCAGGAATTCTACTCAAATCTGTGGCTAACAGATAAGCAAAGAATGACTGGAACCGCTTACCATACCCACAGAACCATGGTCAGAGGGAAAGTTATGTACTTCCATCTGGACAAAATAAGAGAAATCTTCAAACTTCCTCAACTACAAGATGATCCTGATTCCTTCAATAGGAGGATGGTGAGAGTAGATAAAGGGCTAGATCAAGTTCTAGAGAACATATGCCTCCCTGGAACTAAGTGG
>NC_029777.3:30601468-30607224 GCF_000817695.3 Arachis duranensis
GTGTGACTGACAACCACCTCCGTTCTACCTTAGATTAAGTACTTATCTCTTGGATTCTTTAACCGGAATCTTCGTGGTATAAGCTAGACTGATGGCGGCATTCAAGAGAACCCGGAAGGTCTAAACCTTGTTTGTGGTATTCTGAGTAGGATTCAATGATTGAATGACTGTGACGTGCTTCAATCTCCTGAAGGCGGGGCGTTAGTGACAGACGCCAAAAGAATCACTGGATTCTACTCCGGTCTGATTGAGAACCGACAGATGGAATGCCGTGCCGTGACAGGGCATTAGGAATCGTTCCAATGAGAGGATGGGAGGTAGCCGCTGACAACGGTGAAACCCTACATACAGCTTGCCATGGAAGGAGACTTGCGTGACTGAAGAAGAAGACAGTAGGAAAGCAGAGATTCAGAAGATGGAGCATCTCCAAACCTCAACCTATTCTCCATTACTGCAAAACAAGTAATCATTTCATGTTCTTTTGCTTTTCACAATCAATCCTGATAATTTCTGATATCCTGACTAAGATTTACAAGATAACCATAGCTTGCTCCAAGCCGACAATCTCCGTGGGATCGACCCTTGCTCACGCAAGGTATTACTTGGACGACCCAGTGCACTTGCTGGTTAGTTGTGCGGGATTGCAAAGGTGTTATTGCAATTTCGTGCACCAAAGGCCATTTGGATGAGTGAGCTCAAATAAAATAAAGGCCTCAATCATGTAAATACATTCATATACAAAATATTGGACACAAAGAATTAAACAAGTCAAAGATTATAATTATAGAAAGACAATAACACACAAGAATAAAAATAGTGGTTAAATTAATATAATGCAACCACACATAAAGCTCAAATCTCACTTGGTTGTGTGGTTTAACTCTCATCTACATTCCACAATATTTTCTTTTCAAGCAAGTTCAATGAAAATTTTCAACTCAAATCAATGGGATGCCCTATATGTACAAAATATTATCTTGGAAACTAGTCATTTTGACTAAACTTATATATATGGGATGCCCTATATATGATGCGATTGGATGAAAAATCAAAACCTTAGGTTCTTTTCCTATTCTCTATCGATCCAAATAAGCATATGCATATAGAAAATTGAACTAGGTCTAATTATCACATTATCCAATCACAACTAAAAGCTAAAGATATACAAAACTAGAACAAGTATCTAAGTTATGTACGAACCAAAATAAAAAAGTGCAATAAACTAAAAGGGACTCAAAGTATCAAAATACTAGCAAAAAACGAGAAAGCATAATAAAAATAAAAATAGAAGTGTTTGAAAGGAAAAATTTTCACCCAACAGCCGATCTGGTCGCTCGACCTCCCCACACTTAAAAGTATGCATAGTCATCCATGCAATCAAGACAATATTGGAGCTCTATTCGTCCCCACCTTTAGCTGGTGGATCATGCTCCTCCTCCGAGGGAGTCTCCGAGGTGTCAGGCTCCTCTGGTGGTGGGTCGCTACAGCCAGAAATCCTTTTTAAGTACTCATAACGTCGCTAGTTATAACGTTCCATTTGATCAATCATTTGGAATAGCTTGACGACAATGCAGTAGATCGGCTGTGATACTGGTGGTGGTGGTGGTGCTGGAGAAGTGGATGCCTGGCTGCACCATCTCCACTTGGTAGCTGGCTGTGGCTTGTATCAGTCGCCATGGAATATGATCTTTTTGCTCCCAGCGACTGTAGGTCTCTCATCAGCGTCCTCCCAGACAACCTCGGCCCTCAAAGCTAATTGAGTGATCAAGTAAGGAAAGGCAAGATTGCCAATATAATGAGCCCGCCCCATGCACTTCCTAATGAGTCTTGGAAGGTACAATTGTTTACCCTCCAAAATACACCAGATAAGAACTTCCATATCTGTTGTGATCTTGGTCTCATGGGTACTCGACATCACATAGTTAGAGAGGATTTAATGCCATAGTCAGGCTTCAATATTCAGGTACTTGATGATAATAATTTTTGGGGCCGATTTCTAAGTACCATAAATCCATATGCTGCCCGAGTGTGCTATCACGCTCAGGACCTTATTCCTGTAAAAGGTCAACATTTGGCTATCCTCCTCTACCTTCTCATAATCATCCTTTTTACTAGGCTTCGATAAAAAATAGAGGATCTCCTCTAGGGCTTTATCAGTCACCAGAATCTGCTTGCTTCGGAGGTAAATTGCATCAAGGGCCCCGGTGTAATAGTTGGTATAGAATTTACCGACCCAAGATGCGTTTATCTCTACCAGTTTCCTATCTAGAAACACCCATCCCCGCTGATCAATCTGATCATCAGTGAACTTTCTTAGCTCAGCGGGGATCTGAAGTTTTTTCTCAACATGGAGGCTTTATTTATGAAATTCTAGGAACTTGAGTTCCGAGTTGAGGTTGGAGAACTTGGACGAATCAGTAGGAGGTGTTCTCTGATTAGGCTGGTCTTTTCTACTGATTTGTCTCTTGGATTGTGGCTCATCCGCCGTTTTAGCGATTTGTCGGGTTCTGCCCTTCTTACTTGGCCAATTGCCTTGGCCTTTTCCTTTCCTTTTCTATCAGTCATTCTGTAAAAAAGCGAGAGAAGTGTGTATGAAAAATGTAATCACAAGGCAATGAAATAGAGATTATACAAGCAAGAATCAAGTAGTATAAGACTTAGGCGAATAACCAAGTAATTATAAAGTGGAAGGAGGAAAGAGGATTAATTGGATGTGTGAGTAAAATTATGATACAAAGTCAACTAGAAATCATACTCCAATCAATAACACCAATCAGAGTTAGTCGCATTGCCTATTTAACCAAAAAGTATGGGAACATGGTTGCTATTTACTTAGGAAAGGAAAAGAGGTTAGTTGAAAAAGTGTTAATTGTCATGTAACATAGAAAACATGACCCTTAGAACTTGAAAATTTTCCAGAAAGATAAAAATAGGCAAGCTCATAATCCAACTTCACAAATCATGCATTGTGCCAAAATGAATGATTTAAAGTACGTGTAGCTCACATAGTTAAAAAAATAAGAGTCAACATATCATCAAGGCATAAGCATAAGCAAATTGATGAACAATTAAGCAAAAATAATGTTCAACAAAGTGATCATAGCAAGTTCAAACACCAATATACTTTCCAACATTAAATTCGCAAGATTGATACAAATTGAAAAGTTCACATTTAATGTAACCCCAACTAAATAAGCATAAAAAAAGTGAATTCAAAAAGGGTACATAGGTTAAGAGTGTGTCAATCTTGCGAAATTAGGCAAAAAGGCCTCAATAAAGCAAAATGCACAAATTTTGGTCATGTTAGAAACTTAAAATAGTCACCTTGTATGCATTTAGGTAAAATTCTAAGAAAACCAGCATTTGAAGCAAGAAATTGACCAAATATTTTTCATTAAAAGCTTTTGAGGCAATTTGACAACGATTTGGTATGCAAGGTCACATCAACACAGAATATCGTCAATAAGGACCTTCCAATACCAATTCCCAAAATGCAGCCCAATGAAACAAAAGCAGCAGGATATCTCAGCATAACATCAGTAAACAGTAATTCATGCAGTTTGACAATTAATCAATCGAGCTTAGCATAATTTCACAGCAATTCCAGCATAGTGCCAAACACTTTCATCAAAATACCTCTGCTAAAATAACAGCCATATCGAGAATGAACAATACAAAACAAATCAACTAATTCCAGCAGCAAGGATCAGCAAATTCAGCAGTCCATTAATTCAACAATCATAATTAAGCAAATTCAACTATAACACAGTGAATTAACAGGATCAGTCAATCTTAACAATTTGAGCACAAAACTCTACAAACTAGCAAAATAATATTGAAATATCCCAACCACAATTCTTAGTAAAACAACAAAAACTCATCACAACTCAGAATTCAAAAAGACAATAAGAAAATAGTGAATCTCCACCAGAAATTTAGCAAAAACCAAATGATTCCAAACACATTCATCAACAATCAGAACTTAGGAAACTAAACTAACTAACCTATCCTAATAACCCACAATCAACTAACAGAGCAAACTAATCTAACTAAGCAATTAACTACATTAGACGTGTAACACCCTAACTATCAAAACTCACACTTCCGGCTGCACGACTCTGATAGCTCGGACATGACGACGACTCTTATACTATTTAATACTATAATATGAGCCTGTTTAAGACTTTAAACCGCAATACCGCTCCAAAAATACTTTCGTTCGGTAACATACATCCATACATATCATATAACTTACAAAACTCGCAAAGAGTACACACACACACACACACACACACACATATATATATATATACTATTACAAGCATTAACCAATACAATTCCTATCCCTCTTACAGAAGGTATAAAGATAGAGACGAGGGAACAATAAATAATAACTAAAGAAATACAGAGCATCTCAACAACAACTAAATAAACTCTTCGTGACTTCAACGTCCATATCATGAAAAGGGAAATTTGTAGGGGGTGAGAACATCATCCTCGAAAGGGTTTTCAGTAAAGGGTTTTTGAGAATTACTATAATAAGATGCGCGAGATAAAATCATTTCAGTGATTAATAACCGCCTTATGCATCTTTTCAAAAGCAAAAGGTTTACTATAAAAAAAATCTGAAATCTTTTCTGAAAGAGGAAGTTGTTCATGTAAAATAAAATTCAAAAGCCTTTCAAAAGGTTTATCTATGCTGAACCAAATTAGCCTTTCATACTTTTCCAAACCAGAAATATTAACCAGACATGGCCTTTGGCCCACCTCATGATCAACCACGGCTCTAGGCCCAAACAACCCAAACAACAACCAATCACCACAGTCCAACAGATTCTCAGTCACAAACACAAATAGGAAAGTTCAAGCACAAACAAACAGTTACTGCAAGTAGAATAATTAGTAGTTAATCACAAGTAATCACAAAGGCAAACCAAGTACAATATGCATACCCAAACAATGTCATATAGATGCATATGATGCATGCTTGTCCTAGTGGCTGATGATATCATCTGTCAGTTATAAAACCAACCCGACAAGTCCTGGTAGCTAACCATTGGACTGGCCCTCTGTCGTGCATCCCCAACTCGAGTTATTCACAAGAGATAATCATAATTCACATCCAACACCCTCACTTGTGTATATTCACGGGGGCGAGCTCATCCGGAACTTTCACAGTGTCCGACCATACTTACGACATAGGGTTAGCAGAGTATCAAGTCTCAACCTGGAGCACGTGGTGGCTAGCCACTGCTTCTACCCAGGAAAACTCGTATCTCAGATAGTTGGAAGTGCAAAATCACAATATCAATAACTCAGCATATATGCATTTATTCTCAGCCATAAATCAACATTCATGTCAGGCATCCGGCTTAAATTCATGACTCATAGTCAGCCATCCGGCTCATAACATATTCTGCAATCAGCCATAATTCATTATCATACACAGTTATTCCAGCTCATAACAAAATAGCACTTCCACCATCCAACATCATCAAATTCATAAAATTATTATTTAAAGCCATAAATCACTTTTTCTCAATTCACTTCACTTTGAAATCAAATTTCAACTCTTTTCAGCCTTGGCTTTAAAGTTCCCATTCCTCAAATCATCTCAGACTCATAAGCCACTCCAACTCAAAGTAAGTTCCCTTTTTAAAATAAAGCCACTGGTGCACGAAATCTTAATCCCAATTATCAAAATCAAAATTTCTTATGATCTCGTACCACTAACCAGCAAATGCACTGGGTCATCC
>NC_029777.3:30609963-30634181 GCF_000817695.3 Arachis duranensis
CGATGGTTTGAACGACAGCAAGGGACAGTGGTTGCCGGACGATGGGTGAATGGTAGCTAGTAGGGTGGAGGGTGGGCACGACAGAGAAGAACGAAGAAGAAGAATGAAAGGGGTGTGTGTGTAGGTTGTGCAAATTAGGGCATTCGCACAAGGGATATCATTTTTAAATTTGTGCGTATGCATCCTCCATACGTACGAACAAGTGTGTTGATTTATGAAGTGATGCGTATGTACAAGGTGTGCGTACACGTGAGTGGACGAGTGGTTGTCATGATGCATACGCACAAAAGCATGTCAATTCTGTAATGACATTGTGCATACGCATTTACCATGCATACTCATGATATGGATTTTTTTTGTGCGCGTACGTATGATGTACACGCACGAATTATGTTTGATCCGGGAGTGGTATTGTGCGTATGCATGAATTGGTAAAAAATTGGGGGTAGTGCGTACGCACAAGGGATATGTATGCACAACATGGAGATTTTGCGAGAAGGATGCGTACGCACCATAGATGCGTACGCATGAATTGATCTCTATTTTTTCAAACTTTTGCTCCAAACTAAGCATTCTAAACACCTAACAAGTTACCAAAACAATACCAAACATTATTAAACAAACAAATCTATCAAGAAACCTAACAAAGTTATTTAAAAAGGGAATTTAAATTATTAATCAACTATTTACAAAAGAGAAAATTAGAAGATGTTACCATGGTGGGGTATCTCTCTCCTAGCATTTTTATTTAAAGTCCTTAAGTTGGACATTTGGTGAGCTCTTGTTATGGAGGTTTATTCTTGAATTCATCTTTATACTTCCACCAATGCTTGGACTTTCAATGCTCTCTATGATTCCAATTGTTGTACGCTAAACTTTGATGAAGTTTGAAACAAGTTAAGAGCTCCCAAAATTGATCCTTACCTTGTTTTCCAGGATCCCAAACTTGTTTTTGCACCCGCCTTCTTGTTGATTCTCAAGGTTCCATCTGGGTGACAAGACTTCGTAATTCTCATTTAAATGCCAAAGCCTCTTCCTAGATCCATTCAAGTGAGCATTGCGCCAACCTTGGAACCCAAACCTTGAGGTTTCAACTCCAGTGAGCCTTGATTTACGTTGCTAACCACTAAATATCTCTCTCTTGCTCTTCAATCAACAAAGAGCTCTAAATTGACCATCCGTTCTAGCAAACCGTATTCAAGTGGGTCAATAAAGCTAAATGACAAGATTTTTACCCATGCAAATGATGTAATGGACGGTGGTGACTTAGATAGAGAGGCTTCCAATGGTTTTGGTAGTGTGATTTTCACTTCCTTTTGTTCCTCTTGGATTACCTCCACCTCTTAACAAGCTTCTTCAATTTTCACTTCTTGTTCACTAACTTCTTCTAACTCTTCTTCATTACTCAAGTCATATCTCAGGGGTCATACACGATCCTCCTTAACATCAATTTTACACTTCATAGAGAAAGGTTCAACAATCTCAACAAGATTATTAATTGGAGGGGAAGTGTCTTCAATCTTGGAATCTACCTCTTGCGCAACTCCTCCTAACTCTTCAACCACTTCTTCAAATTCAATGCATTCAACCTTCTCCATTTGTTGCAATTCACACCTTGGCTCATTTTCTGTCTCTCGAAGCTCCAAGCTCTCATCCACACTATGCTCTTCAGTTGAATCTAATTTTTCACATCCATTAACTGGAGTGCTTTGATTGCATGAATGTAGTAAGGCTAAGCAGGTTAATGTTTCGGCTAAGGTAGCCATAATAGCATTGTATCGCCAGATTGATTCTTGCTTTTCCTTTCTTACCTCCATTCGTTCTTGAATAAAAGAGCGAAGAGTATCATCCATGGAGGGTTGTGGTAGAAAGGAGGACTCATCATGCAGGAGAAAGTCTTCAGATATGGGAGGTGATTCATAAGGGTGAGAATGTTGAGGTGGTGTATATGGAGGTGAATACTCAAAGAGATATTAGGAATATTGAAGTTGGAATGTTGGTGGTTCTAAGTATGGTTCATATGGCTCATATGGTTGTTCTTGAGTCATATAAGTTTGGTGGTATGGTGGATATGGATATGGATTAGGATCATATGGAGGTGTTTGGTGGTAAGATGGGGCTTGTGAGTATGGTGGCTGAGGCTAATGTTGAGGAGGTGGTTGATAGGCATATGGTGGTTGAATTTGATAACCATAAGGAGACCCACCATATCTATTAGATTGGTATGCATTATGGGGTGGATTGTGTTCATAATGGGGTGGAGGAGGTTGTTGCCATGAAGGTCGTCTATATGAACATGGCTCCTCCCTCGATTGATTTTCCATTCCATAATGCGAACCATCATTGAAGTTTCTATTTCTTGCAACATAGTTACAACCAAACTCAAAGTCAAAAGGGTGAGAATTCATAGAGAAAAGAGAAAATAAAAACAAAAGCTATAAAAGAAACAAAGACAACACACTTTTAACTACTAACAAAAATAAGCAAACAAAAAAAAAGTAAACTATTCACATATGCACATATTCACAATAACCAAAATATGACATACATTTGCAATTCTCTGGCAACGACGCCAAAAACTTGATGAGGGCCAAACGTCGGTTTAAAATTTCTCAAAAAAAAAATCTTGTCGCAAGTATAGTTCCAAACCAACGAATGACCCTTATCAAAGTTTAGTTTGTTTGCCACAAATTCAAATCAATAAAAACCGGGAGATTTAAATCCCAGATCGTCTCTCGAAGGAATTGCAGTGAGGTATGCATATCATTGGCTATGAGAAAAAGGGATTTGAAATGCAAATGACAAGAAATTAAATGACAAGAAAGTAAAGAGCAAACAAAGAAATTTAAGTGCTAAAAGACATCTTGGCAAGAATTGAGAGTTAAGGTTTCCTATCCAAGTCATTGACTACAAACATGGTAATTAAAGAGAGTTAATCCCACTTCATTATCCCCAAACATCCATAGAAAGTCAAATAGGCATAATTGATCTTAATCCACAAGTCCTAGCCAACTCACTAATTAGACTTAGTGAAAAGACTAGCATTAGTGGAAACAAAATCAACTGACAACCTTAAATCACCAATAAATATTGGACATCAATAACTCAAGGTCACCTAAATCCTCAATCCCAAGCCAAGAATGCAAAATTCTACTCTAAAATTAAAGAAGGCATTTCAACAAACACTTAGAAGGCATTAAAAAAAACTTCATAAATTGCAAGAACTAATAAAAACTATAGCTACTAAATTCAAAGAAGACAATAATAACAACTAAAAGAAACAACAATAAACATAAAAACATGAAATTACATTAAAAAAATTAGAATTCAAAATTTCAAACAAGTGTTCATAAACTAAATTGACAAAAATAAAGAAACTAACAATTAAAACTAAACAAAGATACTAGAATAAGGAATTGTAAAGAGAACTACACTAAAATAAGAATTAAAATATAAATTTGAGAACAAACTAAACTAAAAATCCTAAAATTCTAGAGAGAAGTTGGAGTTTCTCTCTCTAGGAACTAACCTAAAACATGGTTCTACATCACTACTATGACTCCTTCTTGATCTCCATTGTATTCTTGCCTCAAATGCTTCAAAAATGAGTTGGATTGGCCAAAAAAACTGGACCTGACATCGTGATCCATATGTTCACTTAAGTGAATCACGTGCCGCTACTCGTGCGTACGCACAAGCCATGCGCATGCACAAATTGCAGGAGATGCTACACACAAGGCATGCGTAAGCATAACCATGAAAATCTCCAATATTCATTTCTTCATAAATTCTCCACTTTTGCATGCTTTTTCTTCATTTCTTCAAGTCATTCTTGCCTTCTAAACCTTCAATCACTCAAACAAACATATCAAGGCATCAAATGGAGTAAAAGTGAATTAAATTTGACAATTTTCTAGCATAAAAAGCATGTTTTTCACAATTATGCACACTTAGGAAAAATTCACAAAACTATGCATTTTCTATTAATAAATGCAAGATAAGTTCATAAACTCTACATTTTTCTATCAAAAAATCATCATAAAATAAGGGTTTATCAGTCAAAGAGGAATGACAGATACAGATTGATGAGGGTGGTCGAGAACCTTCCCTCCATCCCGAATTTCGGAGAATGAAATCTGGACCTAGACGGGTTGGAGTGAGAGGAAGAGGGTCTATAGGATGGGCCCAATAGTGATTGGCCAAAAGTAGGTTTGGAATCTCTCAATGATAGAGTATCTCCATCGCAAGTATAGTCCAAACCCATCAATTGACCAACATCAAATTTTAATTCAAAGATGTCACAATCAATACAAAATAACCGGGAGTTTTAAGTCCCAGGTCATCTCCCTAGGAATTCCAATTAAGTGATCAATTATTGGCTATTAGGGAATGGGGTTTTGGGATAGCAACAAGCGAGAAATGTAAATAGCAAGAAAGTAAATAAACATGCAAGAAATTAAATGAAAGCAAGTAAAGCAATAAAAAGGAAATTCAAATACTAAAAAGGGGCTCTTGGCAAGAAATGGGGAATTAAGGATTCCTATCCTAGTTATGGACCACAAACATGGTAATTGTGTAGAATTAATCCTAATTAGTCAATCCTAACATCGAGAACTAGTCAAAAAGGCATAATTGATCTCAATCCACAAGTCCTAGCCAACTCTATTAATGGAAGGCTTAGAGTTAGTGGAAACCAAATCAACTAACAATCCTCACACAAAGTAGAATGGACATCCACCACTCAAGTTCACCTAATTACCCAATTTCCCAACCAAGAGTGTGAAAAACTAGGCAAAAATCCAACCAAGCATTTTATCAAATACTTGGAAGGCATAAAAAGAAATCATAGTAAAATAACAAGAAATAATAAAATCTACAACTACCAAATGCAAGAAAATAATAATAACAATTCAATTAAACAATAAGAACATGAAAACATAAATTGCATTAAAGGAAATTGAACTTAATAATTGTGCATCAACAATAACATAACCAAATACAAGAAATAACAAGGAGAAATAGGAGAATCAAAGCAATAGAATAAGGAAAAGTAAAAGGAACTACATCAAAACAAGAAATAAAACGTAATCTAAGAGAAATCTACCCTAACTCTAGAGAGAAGGGAGAGCTTCTCTCTCTAGAATATAACCTAAAGCATGTTTCTAAACTAGCCCTAATTGCCCTCCCCTTGATATGGAATGATGCTCCTTTGATATAGCACTCAATCAGCTTCAGAAAGTCCAAAACTGGGCTTTGGAGGCCCATAAATCACCCCCAATGTTTTCCTTTAAGTGGGTCACGTGCGCTGATTCGTGCGTACGCACAGATGTGTACGTATGCACATGTGCTGAATTTTCCTCTTGTGTGTACGCACAGAACGTTGTGTGCGCGCACACATGGCTGTGTGCTCTTCCTTTGATTTCTTCATGCTTTCTCCCTATTGCATGCTTCTCCACTCTCATCAAGCCATTCCAACCTATTATACCTGAAATCACTCATAAAAAACATCAAGGCATCGAATAGAATGAAAGTGGAATAAAATTAGTTAAACTAAGCACAAAATAGCATGTTTTTACAATTAAGCACAGTTTAGGGAGAGAACACAAAAGTATGCTATTTGGATGAATAAATATGGGTTTATATGATGAAATTCACTCAAATCAATCCAAAATTTATCGTCAAATATGGATTCATCAATTCTCCCACACTTAAACAATAGCATGTCCTCATGCTAATCACTATCAAAGGAGAAGGGTAAAAGGGTAAGTAACTTATTCAATACAACTACCTATGTGCATGCAACTATGCAAAATCTATCTATCTATATCTATACTATGGTTCTACTAAATTTGGCAAAAAAAACAATGGAATCCCAATCAATCAAAAGTAAAGACTTAGGGCCAAAGTAAGGAAATGATGCAATATGATCAATGTCCAAAGATTTGATTTGAAGTTTTCAAAATTAATTTCAACAACTTGCAAGAAGACACAAGATAAGGGATGGAAACATAGAATTGAGCGATCAAACCCCTCACCGGATGTGTATACACTCTAATTGCTCAGTGTTTAGGGCTTAATCACTCAATTCTCCTTTAATCATGTTTTCTAGGATTTTCTACTCATCTAACAATTAACAAATACTTGATGAATGAATGCAAATATCATGAGGTCTTTGGAGGGTTGTAATGGGGTTAGGGTAAGGGTAGGATTAATATGGTCAAGTGGACTAGTAGATTGGATCTTTGATTAGCTCAAATGTCCCACCTAATCCTATATCACCCTATGTATACATAACAAAACAACCTAACTTCCCATTCAACTCTTTTTCTCATTCACTCATGCATTCTTCTTTCTAATTCAACCACATATGCATTCTTTTATTTAACATTATTATTATCATTCATCATTTTTTTCTTTTTTTTAATAAACAAAGTATGTACACTAAAATTTTTCTTTTATCATAAAAAAAGAGATGCGTATGTTTAAAGTAATAAATGCATGAGTGTTTACCCATTTTTCCAAATTTTCTCAATGAATACCCAAAGTAATTCTACCAATATTTTTTCACAAATTTCCCCCACACTTGATTAACACACACTCCTCAACCTAAGCTAATCAAAGATACAATCCATAGACATTAATGGTTTTTAGCTTAGAGCAAATGATGTGCTTAATATTAGAACAAAGGGGAATTAAAGGCTCAAAATTAGGTTACAATGGTAAATTTAAGGGTTGGCCATATGGGTTAAGTGAGTTCAATTTTAAAAATGGCCTCAATCATACTAAATACATTCAAAACATCAAATATAGGACATAAAGATTCAAGCAAATCTAAGATCACAATCATGAAAGGAGTATAGCACACAAGAACAAAATTTGTGGTTGAAAATGTGCAACCACACAATTAAAGCTCAAATCTCACTAGGTGTTTTGTTCAAGCTCTTTTCTATGTTCCATAAAAATACTTCAAGCAAGTTGAAAAACAAGTTTTCAAATCTAATCAATGGAACGCCCTAAAAGAGATTTCTTGAAAATTTCTTGTTGTTTTACCAAACTAACCTATACTAGGTAATATGCAAATACAAATATTTACTACCATAGAACTATATATATATATGTATGCAAGCTAAGCAAAGTGCAATAAAATGAAATACTAACAAATATTCACAAAAATATAACTACTAAAAACTAGAAAATAGTGCAAAGTGTTTAAGAAAGAGAAATTTACGCCTGTAAATTGCAAATCCTCCCCCACACTTAAATATTACACGGTCCTCTGTGCATGCGCATAATCCGGGGAAGAAGGAATAAGAGGTTCCACCGTCAGCTGCTGGATACTGAGGCTCAGGCTGCTGTATAAAACAAATAAACAGAAGTTGAATAAAAGTTAGATGTGTGTGGTATGATAAAAGACAATGTGTGTATTCTAAGTGTACACGATTTAGAACACACACATTGACCGAGTAGAATGGTAACCACACAATCAAAAGAAAAAGCATGTGTTCCTCAATTAAGTGGCTTAGGTTACAAGTAAAGAGAAGCAAAAGAGTAAAGCACAAGCAAACCTAGGTAACCACAACTAAAGTGAATTGAATTTAATTTGTTGTTTTTTCTTGACTATTTTATAAAATAAAAATGTATCCTTTATTTTTTATTGAAGTTGATCTTTTTAAGGCACAAATTACAATTTTTTGATGATTTTTTATCGATACTTTGATGATTATTTTAATTACTAAAACTTATTCTTTTTTATCTAACCTTACAATGCGGTTACCATTTGTCACAATCGTTTACAATATACTATATCTATCAAATACCAACTCGAATTGTATTCACTGATCTGGATTCTAATTATATGGTTATGAGAGTTTAATAAATGGGCAATAAATTCTATTTTATTGAATGATGGCTAGATCAATTCATATATTATGGTCAACTTAATAGAATGTGAGTAAAATTAATTTTCTTAGGAGGAGCTCAATTTTTATTGAGCCAAAGTATTTTGTTTTTGTTTCTTAATTTTCTTTTCTTCCTTAACTATTTTATATAATAATGTATTTTTTTCTTTTAATCGAAATTGATCCCTTTTAAGGTATAAATAATAATTCTGAATCTAACTTTATTTTTATTTCTTTAATTATATAATCAGTGTTCTTATTCAATTTTTTTTTGTAACGTGATAATCTTTTACACAATCCTTTCTAATGCATTAGTTCCATCCTGAGTTATTTCTGTCAATCTAAATGCTAAATATATTTGAATCTGATAATTTATATCTATTTAAGTGGGATATGTAATATTTAATTTTTTAATTTTCAATGTCATTTTTTTAATATTTATGAGGTCTTTTATCAAATTAATTCAAATATATTCAAGCAATTAAGTTAAAAAATACTGCTAATACGATAGTATGTCATATAATTTTAATATATTTTTAATCTATCAATACATAAAAAATAAATCTTTTAAAATAATAATATCATTTTTTGTCAACAATACTAAATATGTACAAGAAAAAATACATTAAATACATATTTTACATAATACTTTATATATATTAATATATTATATAATATTAGTAACAAATATTATGAAAGAAATATAGATATTAATACATGATTATAAAAAAATAATATTTACATATTATTAAAGTTAGAATGTATCTATTAATATTTTAAATCACTTATTGGTAGAAATATAAGTGATTATATTATTAAGAAAAAGATAAAATTATAATTTATTATACATTATACTAAACGTAAATTATTCAAATTATACATAAAATTGTACAAAATTATTTATTTTTAAATTAGAGAATCAAGTTATTATATCATTATTATTAATTAATAATTTTTTTCTAATTTTAAAAGCATTATATTAAATGCATAGACTACTTTGACTGAGGAGTAAACATACTAGTCTATTAAATAGAATTTATGTAGTGGGTATAACTTTATTTTGATATTCATTATTATTATATTATTAATTAATATTTTTTAATCTTAAAAGTACTATACTAATAGAAGGAACATGTATATTAATATATGATTATGAGAAATAAAATATTTATAAATTATTAAAGTTAGAATGCTTGCATTAATATTTTAAATTAATTAATGGTAGGGACATATGTAAACATTGAATAATTACTGAATAATTAGCTAATAAATTAATTATTAATAAAATAAATTAGAAAATAAAATTTTATGATTTAGTGAGGTAGAATTAATTAAAATAAGAATTTTGACACTAATTTTAAAAATTTTGACCCAAAATTAAGCCAACGGACCAAATCAGTTGTACTGAGCCCAAACCGAACCCATGACCCAACATATAAAAAGCCGAATTCAGCCTCCTTCCCCTTCATTTCACTTGAATTACGTTGAGGAGAAGCAGCAAACCTCAAACCCTAACTCCTCTTTCAACTCAAATTTCAATTTCACATAACTTTCAATCCGGAGCTCCGATTGACGAGCCGTCAGCAGCTACGCGTTCGTCTCGAAATCCTCTACAAAACTCACCCAACAATTTGGTAAGAAACTTGATTTTTCTCACCCAAATCTTCTCATCTCAGTTTCAAAAGTTGTTGAGCTTCGGTGTTGAGAATTTGTTAAATTTTGGTGTTTAGGAGCAAATTAGCTTTGTGGATTTGCTGGTTTTGTCCCAAACTTCCGTCGGTAAGGTGAGGAACAGTTAATCCTTGTCAAGTTATCTAATTAGTGAACCCTATGGTATTTTTAGTGTTGTTTGGTGAAATTAGATTGAATTGTGTATTTTTAGAAATAAATTGGTGGTATTGGAGACTTGAAAGTTGGCTTTGAAGACTGGAAAAATCTGTTTGGTGAGGTCTTGGAGCCTTGGACTATTGATGAACGGTGACAAATGGTGATGTTCTGGGTTTATCGGGAAATCGGCCAAGGTATGGTTTTGGTTTCTCGTATTTAATATGTAAGGTTTTGTGAAAACATAGGCTAGTTGACCATAAGTTAGGTTGAAGCATGTATGTATGTTAGGAGTTAGTAATCTTAATGAAATGTCACGTTATCTTGAAATTGGGATGTTGATTGGAAATTATGTTGAGGATTGATGAGAATTGTGAATTGTGATAGTTGATGAGGATAGTGAATGATGATGATGATGATAGTAAGATGACTTGTGAATTGTGTTGTATTGGTTTATGAAATTGTATAGGATACAAATGCTAGAAATTGGGTATTTACATGTGATGGAAGAGACGGAATAGGTATAAGATTATTTTGTACATAATTAGTGCTGATTTGGGATGTGAGCTATTGGTTTTTGAAAGAAACTTAGTGAAAATAGAGGCTTTAGATCTGTTGAGAAAAATTGGTTTTTGACCAAACTTTGGCGAGCCATAACCTGGCTTCCGGACCCTCAAATGGTTTTAAACTTGTTTCATATAAAAATTCGGTCCCTGAAGTTTACGCCGTTTGAAGAACGGATGAAAAATATTTTAAAATGAAAGAGTTATGTCTGTCGGAAGTTTAGTGCAAAAAGTGAAGGATGGTCTAGAGTAACTGAATTGAGATGTTAATGATGAGATTAGGGATGACTATGTGGGGCCGGAATGGTCAAGATGTGTGTGTGCCCGGAACGGTCGAGATGTGTGTGTGGCTGGAACGGTCGAGAGGGCGAGATTTGGGTACGATCCCACTTGCTTGATAACTTTAAAAATGCATTTGGATGGCAGGTTGAGGAAAGAAGTTCCCTCGCTTGTCGTGATGAGAGTGTGGGAAAAGTGGAAAGGCACTCTCCTTTGTATTGTTTTCCCCATATTCGTCTCTGGTTGTAAGGTGGAAAGGCACACTCATTCGATGTTGAAAGGCACTCTCCTTTGTATATCCTCCAGGAGAAGGTGGAAAGGCACACTCCTTCGATGTGGAAAGGCACTCTCCTTCGTTTATGATCCTCCTGGAGATGCACAACCTAGAGACCAATGTCTGGGTTAGCTACCAGATGTGTTGGATTCTGGCAAAGTAACCGACACGTGAGCTCACGGCCAGTAGGACAGGCATGCATCATGTTGCATTTGTTTGCTTTGTTTGGGTGTGCATAATTATTTTGGTTTGCCTATCTGATAAATTATGTTTAACTAATAACTATGATACTTGCTGTAACTATTCTTTAAATGTGTTTGCCTTGTATTTGCTTGTGTTTGTGATTGTCTTTCTATTTTGAGTACCTTGGTGGTGGACAGGTGATGAAATTGATTTGATTTGAAATGGACTAGATGTCGGGTTGAGTTTATTTGGGCTAGAGGCCGAACTGGTTTGTTTTGGGCCATAGGTCGTGACTGGTTGGGTCAGTGGTAAGGGTTAGAGTCAAATGAGACAAGAAGTATACTGTAGGGTCAGAGATATATCGTTATTTATTAGGTACTGATAAACCATTATTTTATGGTTTATATTCTATTTAATTGAGTGGTTTTTATCAAGCTTTCGCACACTTATTCATATAATTTGCATGGTTTTACAATCCCTTCCCAGTTTTGTTATATGATTGAAAACTTGCTTCCTAAAGCCCTTAAATTACCAAAAATTAATTCCCATTTATACCATTCGATGCCGTGATCTGTGCGTTAAGTGTTTCAGGCTTTATAGGGTAGGAATGGCTTAGAGGATGGAAAGGAAGCTTGCAAAAACGGAAGGAACACAAGAAATTAAGGAGATGACCAGCGAACAGCGACGCGCACGCAAGGCTAACGCGTGCACGCGAAATGAAGAAAATCACAGCGACGCGTGCACGTGCCTGACGCGTACGCGTGGATTGGAGTTCGTGCAAACGACGCGAGCGCGTGCCTGACTCAAGGGAAACATGCAGAGACTCAAGGGAGAGAACACAACATTCATTATACACAATTTTAGGTTTTTAGATGTATCTTTCAGAGAGAGAGGCTCTCTCCTCTCTCTTAGGTTTTAGGATTAGGATTTCTATTATGATTAGGATACTTCTTTTCATTACAGGTTCAATGTTCCTTTAATTTACTTTCTACCTTTATTTATTCTATTACTTTAATTGTTATTCATCTTTCCAAATTGGTTTATGAACTCTTCATGTTAGATTTGAATATTTTATTTAATATAATTTGAGGTATTTCAGACTTATGATTGCTTTCTTTAATTTATGTTATTGATGCTTCTAATTAATCCAAATTATTTTCATTCAAATAGATTTTCTTCCCTTTTGGCTTTGGTTAAATAATTGGTAGCGCTTGAGTTATCAAACTCAGCAGTAGATTGAGATTTGAGAATTGCTGATTGATTTGGATCGCTCTAAAGCTAGTCTTTCCACAGGAGTTGACTAGGACTTGAGGGTCAAATTAATTAGTCCACTTGACTTTCCTTTATTTAGTAAGGGTTAACTAAGTGAGAGCAAAATCCGATTCTCATCATACCTGATAAGGATAACTAGGACAGGATTTCCAATTCTTATACCTTGCCAAGAGAGTTTATTATTAATTTATTTTTCTTGCCATTTAATTTACTTGTCCCTTATTTCAAAAACCCAAACCAAAATATACTTTTTCCATAACCAATAATAAATCATACTTCCCTGCAATTCCTTGAGAAGACAACCCGAGGTTTAAATACTTTGGTTATTAAATTTATTGGGTTTGTTTTAGTGACAAACAAAACTTTTGTACGAAAGGATTCTCTGTTAGTTTAGAAACTATACTTACAACGCGATTATATTTGTGAATTTCTTTACTCGCAGAAATCCGATCGTCAAAATGGCGTCATTGCCGGGGAATTGCAAACGTGTAACTTTTTATTGGTTATTGCAAATATTTTATTTTGCTTGTTTATTCGTTTTTATTTATTTTTGTTTTTAATTTTTATTAGTTACTATGAGTTCTCACCCCCCGTCGCTTTGAGTTTGGTCCTAATGTTGTTGCAAGGAATGAAAGCTATAACAGGAACATGCATCAAGGTCAAAACAATCAGAGATGGAAGGAGCCACGAGGATCTGATCAACCCTTTCGGCAACAACACCTTCCAAAGTACCATGGACAACAACCATTCTGTGATGCATACCAAGACAATAGTTATGGTGGACCTCTTTGTGACAACCAACCTCCACCAAATTACTATGATCAAGAATCATTCTAGGGAGCGTACCAATATGAGGAATATGGTGGACCCCCTTGTAGTTACCAACAAGCCCCACCATATGCTTATGAACTGCATCCCCAACATACCTTTGGACCACCATACTCACAAGCCCCCTACAACCAAATACCTCCATATGACTCTAACCCATATCTACCATACCAACCACCTTATGAGCCATACTTATAACCACTACCTCCATATATGCAGTGTCCATATCCGTCAACCCAAGAGCCATATGATCCTATCATATTATTCAAGCTGGACAAGAGTCAAGGGATCGTTTCAAGGAGACACTGGATCAATTTCAAGCAGTCATTCATCAATTGGAGCGAGCAGTAGGTGATTTAACCTCTTGGCGTTTTGACACTCAAAGTGCTCCCATGGCTTCATGTGGACAATCTAATGAAGAACGTAGCATGAAGAAGAAGCTAAAAACTCCAGTGGACAGTGAGCAACATGAATTTGTACTGGAACAATTGGAGGAAGCCGTAATCATTGAAGAGGGAGAAGTGGTCAAAGACTTAGGAGATGCGGAATGTTCATGGGAAAGCCCAGTCATAGAGCACCCTTCTAAAGAGTTTGAATTTGATGTTGAGGAGGGTGTACAACCTCCAAGGCATATCATGGTTGAAGACTATGAAGGGGATGATCAAGAGATGGATTCAATCATTGATGAATTCTTATCTACAGTTGAATCCTCTCCCATTGGACTTGACATGGAGATTAAAGAAGAAGAAGCACAACCTCCTATGCCCTTGGTGAACAATGAATAAGAGATTGAATTGGAAGACAGCTACCAAGAGGAAGAGGTTGATATTGAAGAAGCTTCCAAAGAGGTGGAAGTTGTAAAGGAAGAACTCAAGGGAATAGAGCTTGAAATCACCTTGCCCAAGCTGTCGGAGACCTCTCCCCCAAAGCCATCACCATCCATCCCTTCATTCAAGTGGGTAAATCTCTCATCTCTAAGCTTAATTAGCTCACTTGAATATGCTTTACTTGAGACAGATGGTTAGCTTAGAGCTCTTTGTGGCTATAAGAGCAAGCGGGAAATGGTTAGTGGTAGGAATTGTCATGCAAGATTCAATATGGTTGCATGCTCCAAATTGAAGTATAAGGGTTGGTATAATTCTCAATTGAATGGGTCAAGGAAGCTGTTTGGATGTCTCTATGAGAATTTCAATTGCGTGCCACCCGGTTGGAACAATGATGATCAAGGCAAAGACGGGTGCAAAAGCAAGGTTTGGGACCCCGGAATTCATTCCAACAATCAACACTTTTGGGGCCTTGTCACTTGCTTTAACTTACTTAGAGACTTTATGCAACTAGTTTGGGATCCTGGAGGCCATTGGAATTACAAATATTGGTGGAGATTCCTGGATGAGTTCAAGCACAAGCCTCCATGACAAGGAGCTCACCAAATGTCCAACTTAAGGACTTTAACTAAAAGTGCTAGGTGGGTGACAACCCACCATGGTATATTCTTTCCTTTTTGTTCTTAGTTTTATTTTATTTTATTTTTATTCGTGTTCATTCATAATTTCTGCATAGTCATCTACATTCTGCATTTTGCATTCTGCATTAAAAAAAGAGAGAGAAGAGCATACGACGCGCAAGCGTCGCCGACGCGCTCGCGTCATACGTGCGTTCGAAACAAGGAAGATTTGAATAGAAAGTCACGTGGGAGCGTGGCTAGAAGCATGCCTTTGGCACCAATGCATGCACGCGAATGTGTCCCTGATGTATCCGCATCGTTTGCGAATCCAGCCCTCCACGCGTACGCGTCACCCACGCGCACGCGTCACCCCGCGAAATCGACGTAAATGGGTGTATGGCAGAGAGTTGTGATGGTGTGGGGCTAGAACAATGCTAGAAGCACAAGCCCTACCACACAAACGCGTACTCCACGCGTTCGCGTCATTTTTGGAAGTTAGTGCATCCACGCGTGCGCGTCACCTTAAATTTTGGCAAATATGCGTTTGAGACCGAGAGTTGCGCGAGCACGCGGCTGCTCTCGCGCCACTAGCATAATTCAAGTCACACGTCCGCGTGACCGACGCGTCCACGTGACCCACGCGTCCACGTCGCATGAGACGTACAGTTTATCTAGATCAGCGCCAGAATTCCTATCTTTTCTTCTCCAATCCTACTTCTTTCTATTATCATTCTTTCTTCTTTCTTCTATCTTTTCTTATTCTTTCTTCTTTCTTTCTTACTTACTTCTTCTTCCTTTCTTTGACTTCTCATTCTTTTTCACCTTCATTCTATTTTACTTAATTTATTTGCATACTTTCATTCATTACATTTTAATTTTATACATATTTTTATTTTCTTTTCTAAATCTCTTATTTTTCCATTGGTGTTAAAAATTTTCTTATTCAACTGTTGTATCTTTTCTGGTATTATTTTGGTGCTTCAATGACTTGTTTTACACTGTTGGGTGACATTATTTATCTGTCAATGCCAATCTTTTATGATACCTGTATCCCTTTTTGCATTGACATGAACTTATACTGTTTTGCATTACCCCCACTTTCTTCCCCATTGTTGCAACTTTTGCATTATTGATATGCCATGTGCTTATACTGTTTTCTCGCTTGCATATTGTAGCTACCATGTAAATGAGACCCTCATTATGTGGCATTAACCCACCCATACTTTATTTATTTTCTTATCTTTATTTCTGGGTTACTTTTCTTCCCTTTTTCTTTCAGGATGGCCACCCAGAAGGGAACCGGAAGACGTTTACATGGGGAGACAGACAAGTCCATCTGCACAATCTTTGGAGAAAAGCGCCAGTTGGAACCGCCCGTCCACCTGTATATCTTAGCATGCACCGAGGACGTTGCAATCTTTAAGTGTGGGGAGGTCGATACCGATCTCCATGGGTTAGTTATTCTCTTCTCAACACCAATGTCTTATTTTCTTTATTAGTTCATTGTTACATTGCATAATAGATTGCATGTGTAGTTGATTGTTTGCATTTAAGTACTACTTGGTTGAAAAATAATAAGTTTCTTTTTAAGACCCTATTTTTGAAAAATTTTACTAATTTAAAATCAAAATTTCTGTGTTAAACTTGTCGGAAGTTATATTTGGAACATGGTTTTTGAGTCAAAGAACACACAACCCTTGAGATTTTGAGCTTATTTATATGGTTACATTATTTAACCATGATATTTTATTCTTGTGTATTTTCTTCTCTATGATTGCAATCTAGATTTTGTTCCAGTCTATATGTCCAATGTTTAGTATATTTATATGCTTGCATATGATTGAGGCCATTACTTGTTTTTGCTCACTTATCCCAAATAAGCCTACCCTTTTATGTCACCCTTGTTAGCCACTTTGAGCTTTTTAATCCCCTTCTGTTCTATGACCACATCACTAGCCTTAAGAAAAAAAATAAATTAATTACCCCAAATTGAATCTTTGGTTAGCTTAAGATAGAGATTGTGCATCAACTAAGTGTGGGAAAACTGTGGAAACATGGGTTAATAAGGGAATGTATCATGTTTCTAATTTATTTTAATATTGGGAATTTGGAAACCTATTCATGTAAGACCAGAAAAATTAAAAATCCATGCATTGATAAATTATGTTTATTTTTCTATTTAAAAAATTCCAAAAATATTCAATAAATAAGTAAGTGAATAAGGGGATAAAATTACCCTAATGTTAAGCTTTAATAAAAGATCAATGCACATGTGATAAAAGTAAAGAAATATAAAAAATTTGGTACATGAGTATGGAAATTATTCAAAAGTGGGAATTATGGGTAGCTAGGTGTGATTTTAGAATTACATAGAGTGTGTGTGTGTGTTAGGTAAGAGCTTAGGTTAGTCAAAGATTCATATTATAGCTTACTTGGCCATACATGTATCCTTACCTTTACCTCAGCCCCATTACAACCCTGAAAAGACCTCATGATGTTTGCATTGGTATGCTAAACATTTGTTGATTGGTTAGATGAAGAACAAGGTTTAGAAAGCATGACTAGGGAAGAGTAAAGTGATTGGCCCTAGACACTTAAGAGTTAGAGTGCATATACACTACCAATGAGGGTTCAATGCTTGATTCTATGTTCCCTACTTTCATGAGCTATCTTTTTACAAGTTTACTTGTCTTTACTGTATGATTTGAATTAGTGGAACCTGAACTATATTTGTTTTGGAGAATTTATTTGCTTTTAACCAAGTAGATAGAATCATTTTAGCATATAGTTGTATTCATATACATAGGTTGCATTGCATTGCATCACATGAGTCTTGCTTTCCCTTATTTATTCTCTTTGTTTCCTTTAACTTAGTATGAGGACATGCTAATGTTTAAGTGTGGGGAGGTTAATAAACCATTATTTTATAGTTTATATTGTGTTTAATTGAGTGGTTTTTATCAAGTCTTCGCACACTTATTCATATAATTTGCATAGTTTTACAATCCCTTCCCAGTTTTGTTATATGATTGAAAACTTTCTTCCTAAAGCCCTTAAATTACCAAAAATTAATTCTCCTTTATACCATTCGATGCCGTGATCTGTGCATTAATTGTTTCAGGCTTTATAGGGTAGGAATGGCTTAGAGGATGGAAAGGAAGCTTGCAAAAATGGAAGGAACACAAGAAACTAAGGAGATGACCAGCGAACAGCGACGCGCACGCATGGCTGACGCGTGCGCACAAAATGAAGAAAATCACAACGACGCGTGTGCGTGCCTGACGCGTACGCGTGGATTGGAGTTTGCGCAAACGATGCGAGCGCGTGCCTCACCCGCACGCGTGGAGAGGAAAATCATCAAACGACGCGTACACATGACCGACGCGTACGCGTGATAAGCGCGATCTGCAAAATTACAGAAATCACTGGGGGCGATTTCGGGCCGCGTTTTGACCCAGTTTTCAGCCCAGAAACACAGAATAAAGCCAGGGAACATGTAGAGACTCAAGGGAGAGAACACAACATTCATTATACACAATTTTAGGTTTTTAGATGTAGCTTTCAGAGAGAGGCTCTCTCCTCTCTCTTAGGTTTTAGGATTAGGATTTCTATTATGATTAGGCTATTTCTTTTCATTACAGGTTCAATGTTCCTTTAATTTACTTTCTACCTTTATTTATTCTATTACTTTAATTGTTATTCATCTTTCCAAATTGGTTTATGAACTCTTCGTGTTAGATTTGAATATTTTATTTAATATAATTTGAGGTATTTCAGACTTATGATTGCTTTCTTTAATTTATGTTATTGATGCTTCTAATTAATCCAAATTATTTTCATTCAAATAGATTTTCTTCCCTTTTGGCTTTGGTTAAGTAATTGGTAACGCTTGAGTTATCAAACTCAGCAGTAGATTGAGATTTGAGAATTGCTGATTGATTTGGATCGCTCTAAAGCTAGTCTTTCCACAGGAGTTGACTAGGACTTGAGGGTCAAATTAATTAGTCCACTTGACTTTCCTTTATTTAGTAAGGGTTAACTAAGTGGGAGCAAAATCCGATTCTCATCACACCTGATAAGGATAACTAGGATAGGGTTTCCAATTCTTATACCTTGCTGGTGCACAAAATTGTGATTATCAACAATATTTTTAGTCCAAGCAGTACTTCACAACTTCGCACAACTAACCAGCAAGTGCACTGGGTCGTCCAAGTAATACCTTGCGTGAGTAAGGGTCGAATCCCACGGAGATTGTTGGTTTGAAGCAATCTATGTTTATCTTGTAAATCTTAGTCAGGATAATAAAACAATTCACTTATCAAATTGGATTACTAAAATTAAAAGGGCATAAAATAAATACTTGTTGTGAAATAATGGAGAATATGTTGGAGTTTTGGAGATGCTTTGTCTTCTGAATCTCTGCTTTCCTCTATCTTCTTGTTCACGCACGCACGTCCTCCTATGGCAAGCTGTATGTAGGGTTCACCGTCGTCAATGGCTACTTTTAATTCTCTCTGGAAAATGGTCCTCTGCGCTGTCACTGCATGGCTAATCGTCTGGAGGCATCACCCTTGTCGATGGCTACATCCCATCCTCTTAGTGAAAACTATGCACACGCGCTCTGTCACAGCACGGCTAATCACCTGTCGGTTCTCATTCATACTAGAATAGGATTCACCCTCCTTTTGCATCTATCACTAACGCCCAGCACTCGCGAGTTTGAAGCTCGTCACAGTCATTCGATCATTGAATCCTACTCGGAATACCACAGACAAGGTTTAGACTTTCCGGATTCTCATGATTGCCGCCATCAATTCTAGCTTATACCACGAAGATTCTGATTAAGAGATCTAAGAGATACTCATTCAATCGGATATAGAACAGAGGTGGTTGTCAGGCACACGTTAATAGGTTGAGAATGGTGATGAGTGTCACGGATCATCACCTTCGTCACAATTAAGCGCGAATGAACATCTTAGATAGGAACAAGCGTGTTTGAATGGAAAACAGAAATACTTGCATTAATTCATCGAGACACAGCAGAGCTCCTCACCCCCAACAATGGGGTTTAGAGACTCATGCCGTCAAAAACAAAGTTTATATCTAAAATATGACATGAGATACAAAATAAGTCTCTAAAAGTTGTTTAAATACTAAACTAGTAAACTAGGTTTACAGAAAATGAGTAAACTAAGATGGATAGTGCAGAGATCTACTTCTGGGGCCCACTTGGTGTGTGCTGAGGCTGAGATTTAAGTAATTCACGTGCATAGGCTCGTTTTGGGCGTTCAACGCCAGGTTTGGATCCATTTCTGGCGTTAAACTCCAACTTGTTGCCCATTTCTGGCGCTGGACGCCAGACTGCAGCATGGAACTGGCGTTGAATGCCAGTTTACGTCGTCTATCCTTGAGCAAAGTATAGACTATTATATATTGCTGGAAAGCCCTGGATGTCTACTTTCCAACGCAATTAAAAGCGCGCCATTTGAAATTCTGTAGCTCCAGAAAATCTATTTCGAGTGCAGGGAGGTCAGAATCCAACAGCATCAGCAGTCCTTTTTCAGCCTGAATCAAATCCTTGCCTCAGCTCCCTCAATTTCAGTTAGAAAATACCTGAAATCACAGAAAAACACACAAACTCATAGTAAAGTCCAGAAATATGAATTTTGCCTAAAAGCTAATAAAAATATACTAAAAACTAATTAAAACACTCTGAAATCTACATGAAATTACCCTAAAAAAGCGTATAAAATATCCGCTCATCACAACACCAAACTTAAACTGTTGCTTATTCTCAAGCAACTAGATAAATAAAATAGGATTAAAAGAGGTCAAGAAGCAATAATATCTCAGAGTCCCAAGTGAAGCTCAGATTCTAATTAGATGAGCGGGGCTAGTAGCTTTTTGCCTCTGAACAGTTTTGGCATCTCACTTTATCCTTTGAAGTTCAGAATGATTGGCATCTATAGGAACTTAGAATTTCAGATAGTGTTATTGACTTTCTTAGTTAAGTATGTTGATTCTTGAACACAGTTACTTTTGAGTCTTGGCCGTGGCCCAAAGCACTCTGTTTTCCAGTATTACCACCGGATACATCCATGCCACAGACACATAACTGGGTGAACCCTTTTAGATTGTGACTCAGCTTTGCTAAAGTCCCCAATTAGATGTGTCCTGGGTTCTTAAGCACACTCTTTTTGCTTTGGGTCACGACTTTAACCGCTCAGTCTCAAGCTTTTCACTTGACACCTTCACACCACAAGCACATGGTTAGGGACAGCTTGGTTTAGCCGCTTAGACCAGGATTTTATTCCTTTAGGCCCTCCTATCCACTGATGCTCAAAGCCTTGGCCCTTTTTTATTACCCTTGCCTTTTGGTTTTTTTTAAGGGCTATTGGCTTTTTCTGCTTGTTTTTTTTTTCTTTTTCTCTTTTTTTTTTCACTGCGTTTTCTTGTTTCAAGAATCAAATTCATGATTTTTCAGATTGTCAATAACATTTCTCTTTGTTCGTCATTCTCAAGAGCCAACATATTTAACATTCATAAAAATCAAATTTAAAAGACATATGCACTGTTCAAGCATTCATTCAGGAAACAAAAAGTATTTGCCACCACATGTAACTAATTAAAACTTTTCTTATTAAGAACTCAAAAAATATAAATTGCCTCTTTATTCTAAAAATCTACTATTTTATTCATGTTTGCTGATGATGAGAAAAATAAATTATAACTTAATTGAAAATAAAATCAAAATAGATATCCTAATTACTGCTCCTTATATATTCTTTCCTAAGGTAAACTTCTATAATGAAAACTATAACAAAGTTAAAGCTAAGATTAGAATTTAACAACCTTTGTTCTGGGAAGTGGATGTTCCTTTAATCTGTGGGGTGCTTGGTCCTTCAAGAGATACTTTCTGGCGCTTCAACTCCCTTAAATCATGCCCTTACTCCTCTTGTTCTTTAATCAAATAGCAAAGAATTTCACTATGTTCCTTTTGTTCTTTCTTTATTTGTTCCACAGCTTCAAGTATCATGTTGATGGACGTTTCAAGGTACTCCCAATATTCAGATTGAGGGATTTCTGGGAGAGATTCCTGTCCCCTCTTCTTGATGGGGTCTTCCTGTGCTTGTTGTTTTTCCATTGATGCCTTGGTGATTGGCCGCTCAATTGAGATATACTCAGTTATCCCCATCCTTACTCCAGCGTCCTTGCAGAGCATAGAAATCAAGCTCGGATAAGCTAACCTGGCATCTTTGGAATTTTTGTTTGCAATTTTGTAAAATTCAAGTGAAATCAGTTGATGAACTTCCACTTCTTTTCCCATCATGATGCAATAGATCATCACTGCTCTTCTAATAGTGACTTCAGAACGGTTGCTAGTAGGCAGCAGAGAATGCCCAATGAAGTCCAGCCATCCTCTGGCGACTGGTTTGAGATCTTCTCTTTTGAGTTGATTTGGGACACCCTTCGTGTTGGTGGTCCACCTGGCTCCAGGGATACATATATCCTCTAGAATCTTATCCAGGCCCTTGTCTTCTCTCATCTTTCTCCTGTTGAAGGAGTCTGGATCATCTTTCAGCTGAGGTAGCTTCAAGATCTCCCTAATCTTGTCAGGGTGGGTATGAACAATCTTTCCTCTGACCACGGTCCGATAGTCATAATAAGCAGATCCAGATAGTCTTTGCCTGTTTGTTTGCCACATGTTAGCATAGAACTCTGGTGCACGAAATTGTGATCATCAATGGCGCCATCAACATGGTACGCTCAATTGCAATCTCAACTTTTTACCACAACTTCGTGCACCAAGTTTTTGGCGCCGTTGCCGGGGATTGTTCGAGTATGGACAACTGACGGTTCATCTTGTTGCTTAGATTAGGTATTTTTTTTCTTTTCTTCAGAGTACTTAAGACTGAATTCTAGAGTTTCATGATGATCTGTTGAAGTCTGGCTGGCTGTGAAGCCATGTCTAATTTTATTGGACCGAGATTTCAACTTATCATCACAAGAGCATGTTGATTTCTATCAATCTTACTGTTGGAGCAGTGATCTGCTAAGGCTTGGCTGGCCATTGGCCATGTCTAGTGTTTTGGACCGGAGCTTTCTTTGAAAGCTTGGCTGGCTATAAAGCCATGTCTAATTCCTAGACCGGAGTCTTAGACTAGCATTGCAATGATTCCTGGAATTCTCATTAAGAATTTTGATATCTTTATTTTCTTTTCCACTTAATTTTTGAAAAAGCACAAAAAAAATTACAAAATCATAAAATCCAAAAATTTCTTGTTTGAGTCTAGAGTCTCATTTTAAGTTTGGTGTCAATTGCATGTTTTTGTTCTTCTTGCATTCATTCATGTGTCTTAAGTAATCTTCAAGATGTTCTTGATGATTTCATTGCTCTGATCTTTGAATTCTATTGACTTGAGTGTTTTGTGTTTCTCATATGCATTCTCATCTTGTTAGTGTCAGTAGTATACAAACTGCTAAGTTTGGTGTCTTGCATGCATTGTTATTTGATTTTAGTTGCATTTTGATTATTCCTTATTATTAAAAATCAAAAAATATTTTTAATTTGTGTCTTTTCAAGTCAATAATACAGAGGATTGAAGATTCAGAACATACAGCAGAGGAACTACACAGAAAAAGCTGGGCGTTCAAAATGCCCAATGAAGAAGGCAGACTGGCGTTTAAACGCCAGCCAGGGTGCCTGGCTGGGCGTTTAACGCCCAAAAGGGTAGAGTTTTGGGCGTTAAACGCCAGAATGTTCACCATTCTGGGCGTTTAACGCCAGGATGGCACAAGAGGGAAGATTCTGTTTTTAATGCAAATTTTTTTCCAAGTTTTCAAAATCTTTTCAAAATCAAATCTTTTTCAAATCAAATCTTTTCAATCAAATCTTTTTCAAAATCAATTTCTTTCTATTTTCAAAGATACTTGCTATCAATTAATGATTTGATTCAACATTTCAAGTATGTTGCCTTTTCTGCTGAGAAAGGTTTAATGTTTGAATCATATCTTTTCTTGATAGCCAAGTCATTAATTTTTAAAATCAAATCTTTTTAAAATCTTTTTAAAACCATAACTTTTCAATCATATCTTTTTATTCACATCTTTTTCAAAATAGTTTTCAATCAAATCTTTTTTATTTCTAATTTCAAAATCTTTTTCAAAAAATCACTTGATTTCTTTTCCACTCTTGGTTTTCGAAAATCAATTAAAGTTTTTCAAAATGTTTTTAAAATCTTTTTTAATATTTTCGAAAATTTCTTCCCCTCTTCTCACATCCTTCTATTTATGGACTAA
Organism: Arachis duranensis; assembly: GCF_000817695.3. Taxonomy (NCBI): domain Eukaryota; kingdom Viridiplantae; phylum Streptophyta; class Magnoliopsida; order Fabales; family Fabaceae; genus Arachis; species Arachis duranensis. The sequence continues at coordinate 30,633,829 of NC_029777.3, forward strand.
CACTATTCCTTAATGCACAATTCGAACTCCATCTTCTTTGATAAGTTTGAATTTTCTACTTCTTCCTTCTATTTTTCCTCTGACACCTCAAGGAATCTCTATACTGTGACATAGAGGATTCCATATTTTCTTGTTCTCTTCTCTTTCATATGAGCAGGAACAAAGACAAAAGCATTCTTGTTGAGGCTGATCCTGAACCTGAAAGGACCTTAAAGTGAAAGCTAAGAGAAACTAAGGCACAATTCTCTGTAGAGGACCTAACAGAAATCTTCAAAGAAAAAGAACACATGGCAGCCGAAAACAACAACAATGCCAACAATGCAAGGAAGGTGCTGGGTGACTTTACTGCACCT
>NC_029777.3:30634449-30634968 GCF_000817695.3 Arachis duranensis
ATGCTTTCTGAATGGAGCATCATAGGTATTTTCTATGATGGTCTCTCTGAGCTGTCCAAGATGTCTTTGGATAGCTCTGTTGGAGGATCTCTTCATCTGAAGAAGACACCTACAGAAGCTCAAGAACTAATTGAAATGGTTGCAAATAACCAATTCATGTACACTTTTGAAAGGAATCCTGTGAACAATGGGACTAATCAGAAGAAAGGAGTTCTTGAGATTGACACTCTGAATGCCATATTGGCTCAGAACAAAATATTGACTCAACAAGTCAATATGATCTCTCAAAGTCTGTCTGGAATGCAAAATGCACCAGGCAGTACTAACGACGCTTCATCTGAAGAAGAAGCGTATGATCCTGAGAACCCTTCAATGGAAGAGGTGAATTACATGGGAGAACCCTATGGAAACACCTATAATCCTTCATGGAGAAATCATCCAAATCTTTCATGGAAGGATCAACAGAGACCCCAACAACGTTTCAACAATAATAATGGTGGAAGAAACAGGTTTAGCAAT